>NW_026047584.1:9991453-10304102 GCF_023864345.2 Schistocerca serialis cubense | reverse complement strand
TAAACCTGAAGTGAAGCATCGGAATCTATAACTAGTGTCACAGGAATGGTTCAAAACATAGTCAGTGAGAAGAGTCAGACTTCTTGTACTATAGTCGGCATTGTACCTTTTGTATTTAATTCCGATGCAATTTCTGAGTTTCATCGTCAATAAGAAGGTCCAAGGAACACAGTAAACCTGGAGTGAAGCATCGGAATCTATAACTAGTGTCACAGGGATGGTTCAATGCATAGTCAGTAACAAGAGTCAGTCTTCTTGTACCTAAGTCGGCATTGTGCCTTTTCTATTTAAATCCGATGCTATTTCGGTGTTTCATCGTCAATAAGAAGGTCCAAGGGATACAGTAAACCTGGTGTGAAGAATCGGAATCTATAACTACTGTCACAGGAATGGTTCAAAACATAGACAGTAAGAACAGTCAGTCTTCTTGTACTTAAGTCGGCATTGTGCCTTTTGTATTTAATTCCGATGCAATTTCTGTGTTTTGTCGTCAATAAGTAGGTCCAAGGGATTCAGTAAACCTGAAGTGAAGCATCGGAATCTCTAACTAGTGTCACAGGAATGGTTCAAATCCAAGTCTGTAGGAAGAGTCAGTCTTCTTGTACTTAATGTCGGCATTGTGCCTTTTGTATTTAATTCCGGTGCAATTTCTGTGTTTCATCGTCAATAAGAAGGTGCAAGAGATACAGTAAACCTGGAGTGAAGCATCGGAATCTATAACTAGAGTCACGGGAATGGTTCAAAGCATAGACAGTAAGAAGAGTCAGCCATCTTGTACTTAAGTCGGCATTGTGCCTTTTGTATTTAATTCCGATGCAAATTCTGTGTTTCATCGTCAATAAGAAGGTCCAAGGGATACAGTAAACCTGAAGTGAATCATCGGAATCTATAACTAGTGTCACAGGAATGGTCCAAAACATAGTCAGTAAGAAGAATCAGTCTTCATGTACTTAAGTCGGCATTGTGCGTTTTGTATTTAATTCCGATGCAATTTCATTGTTTCATCGTTAATAAGAAGGTCCAAGGTAAACAGTAAACCTGAAGTGAAGCATCGGAATCTATAACTAGTGTCACAGGAATGGTTCAAAACATAGACAGTAACATTAGTCAGTCTTCATGTACTAAAGTCGGCATTGTGCATTTTGTATTTAATTCCGATGCAATTTCTGTGTTTCATCGTCAATAAGAAGGTCAGACCGATACAGTAAACCTGATGTGCGGCATCGGAAACTATAACTAGTGTCACATGAATGGTTCACAACATAGACAGTCAGAAGAGTCAGTCTTCTTGTACTTGAGTCGGCATTGTGCCTTGTGTATTAAATTCCGATGCTATTTCTGTGTTTCATCGTCAATAAGAAGCTCCAAGGGATACAGTAAACCTGAAGCCAAGCATCGGAATCTATAACTAGTGTCACAGGAATGGTTCAAAACATAGTCAGTAAGAAGAGTCAGTCTTTTTGTACTTAAGTCGGCTTTGTGCCTTTTGTACTTAATTCCGATGTAATTTCTGTGTTTCATCGTCAATAAGAAGGTCCAAATGATACAGTAAACCAGAAGTGAAGCATCGGAATCTATATCTAGTCTCATAGGAGTGGTTCAAAACATAGACAGTAAGAAGAGTCAGTCTTCTTGTACTTAAGTCGGTATTGTGCCTTTTGTATTTAATTCCGATGCAATTTCTGTGTTTCATCGTCAATAAGGTCAGAGGCATACAGTAAAAATGAAGTGAAGCATCGGAATCTATAGCTAGTGTCACAGGAATGGTTCAAAACATAGACAGTAATAAGAATCTGTCTTCTTGTACTTAAGTCGGCATTGTGCCTTTTGTATTTAATTCAGGTGCAATTTCAGTGTTTCATCGCCAATAAGAAGGTGAGGAATACAGTAAACCAGAAGTGATGCATCGGAATCTTCAACTAGTGTCTCAGGAATTGTTCAAAACATAGACAGTGGGAACAGTCAGTCTTCTTGTACTTAAGTCGGCATTTTGCCTTTTGTATTTAATTCCGGTTCAATTTCTGTCTTTCATCGTCAATAAGAAACTCAGAGGGATACAGTAAACCTAAAGTGAAGCATCGGAATCTATATCTAGTGTCACAGGAATGGTTCAAAACATAGACAGTAAGAAGAGTCAGTCTTCTTGTCCTTAAGTCGGCATTGTGCCTTTTTTATATAATTCCGGTGCAATTTCTGTGTTTCATCGTCAATACGAAAGTCAGAGGGATACAGTAAACCTGAAGTGAAGCATCGGAATCTATAACAAGTGTCACAGGAATGGTTCAAAACATAGACAGTAGGAAGAGTCAGTCTTCTTGTACTTAAGTCGGCATTGTGCCTTTTGTATTTAATTCCGATGCAATTTCTGAATTTCATCGTCAATAAAAAGGTCCAAGGGATACAGTAAACCTGGAGGGAAGCATCGGAATCTATAACTAGTGTCACAGGAATGGTTCAAAACATAGACAGTAAGAAGAGTCAGTCTTCTTGTCCTTAAATCGGCATTGTGCCTTTTTTATTTAATTCCGGTGCAATTTCTGTGTTTCATCGTCAATACGAAAGTCAGAGGGATACAGTAAACCTGAAGTGAAGCATCGGAATCTATAACTAGTGTCACAGGAATCATTCAAATCATAGACAGTAGGAAGAGTCAGTCTTCTTATACTTGAGTCGGCATTGTGCCTTTTGTAATTAATTCCGATGCAATTTATGTGTTTCATCGTTAATAAGAATGTCCAAGGGATACAGTAAACATGAAGTGAAGCATCAGAATCTATAACTAGTGTCACAGGAATGGTTCAAACTATAGTCAGTGAGAAGAGTCAGTCTTCTTGTACTATAGTCGGCATTGTGCCTTTTGTATTTAATTCCGATGCAAATTCTGAATTTCATCGTCAATAAGAAGGCCCAAGGGATACAGTAAACCTCAAGTGAAGCATCGGAATCTATAACTAGTGTCACAGAAATGGTCCAAGTCATAGACAGTAGGAAGAGTCAGTCTTCTTGTACTTAAGTCGGCATTGTGCCTTTTGTTATTAATTCCGATGCAATTTATGTGTTTCATCGTTAATAATAAGGTCCAAGGGATACAGTAAACCTGAAGTGAAGCATCGGAATCTATAACTAGTGTCACAGGAATGGTTCAAAACATAGTCAGTGAGAAGAGTCAGTCTTCTTGTACTATAGTCGGCATTGTGCCTTTTGTATTTAATTCCGATGCAATTTCTGAGTTTCATCGTCAATAAGAAGGTCCAAGGAACACAGTAAACCTGGAGTGAAGCATCGGAATCTATAACTAGTGTCACAGGGATGGTTCAAAACATAGTCAGTAACAAGAGTCAGTCTTCTTGTACCTAAGTCGGCATTGTGCCTTTTCTATTTAAATCCGATGCTATTTCGGTGTTTCATCGTCAATAAGAAGGTCCAAGGGATACAGTAAACCTGGTGTGAAGAATCGGAATCTATAACTACTGTCACAGGAATGGTTCAAAACATAGACAGTAAGAACAGTCAGTCTTCTTGTACTTAAGTCGGCATTGTGCCTTTTGTATTTAATTCCGATGCAATTTCTGTGTTTTGTCGTCAATAAGTAGGTCCAAGGGATTCAGTAAACCTGAAGTGAAGCATCGGAATCTCTAACTAGAGTCACAGGAATGGTTCAAATCCAAGTCTGTAGGAAGAGTCAGTCTTCTTGTACTTAAGTCGGAATTGTGCCTTATGTACTTAATTCCGCTGCAATTTCTGTGTTTCATCGTCAATAAGAAGGTCAGAGGGAGACAGTAAAGCTGAAGTGAATCATCGGAATCTAAAACTAGTGTCACAGGAATGGTTCAAAACATAGACACTAGGAATAGTCAGTCTTCTTGTACTTAAGTCGCCATTGTGCCTTTTCTATTTAATTCCGATGCAATTTCTGTGTTTCATCGCCAATAAGACGGTCCAAGGGATACAGTAAACCTGAAGTGAAGCATCGGATTGTATAACTAGTGTCACAGGAATGGTTCAAACAATAGTCAGTAAGAAGAGTCTGTCTTCTTATTCTTAAGTCGGCATTGTGTCTTTTGTATTTAATTCCGATGCAATTTCAGTGTTTCATCGTCAATAAGAAGGTGCAAGGGATACAGTAAACCTGGAGTGAAGCATCGGAATCTATAACTAGTGTCACAGGAATGGTACAAAACATAGTCAGTAAGGAGAATCAGTCTTCCTGTACTTAAGTCGGCATTGCGCCTTTTGTATTTAATTCCGATGCAATTTCATTGTTTCATCGTCAATAAGAAGGTTTAAGGGAAACAGTAAACCTGAAGTGAAGCATAGGAATCTATAACTAGTGACAATGGAATGGTTCAAACATAGACAGTAGGAAGAGTCAGTCTTCTTCTCAGTATGTCGGCATTGTGAGTTTTGTATTTAATTCCCATGCAATTTCGGTGTTTCATCGTCAATACGAAGATCCAAGGGATACAGTAAACCTGAAGTGAAGCATCGGAATCTATAACTAGTGTCACAGGAATGGTTCAAAACATAGTCAGTAAGGAGAGTCAGTCTTCATGTACTTAAGTCAGCATTGTGCCTTTTGTATTTAATTCCGATGCAATTTCTGTGTTTCATCGTAAATAAGAAGGTCCAAGGGATACAGTAAACCTGAAGTGAAGCATCGGAATCTATAACTAGTGTCACAGAAATGGTTCAAAACCTAGTCTGTAGGAAGAGTCAGTCTTCTTGTACTTAAGTTGGCATTGTGCTTTTGTATTTAATTTCGCTGCAATTTCTGTGTTTCATCGTCAATAAGAATGTCAGAGGGATACAGTAAAGCTGAAGTGAAGCATCGGAATCTAAAACTAGTGTCACAGGAATGGTTCAAAACATAGGCAGTAGGAAGAGTCAGTCATCTTGTACTTAAGTCGGCATTGTGCCTTTTCTATTTAATTCCGATGCAATTTCTGTGTTTCATCGTCAACAAGACGGTCCAAGGGATACAGTAAACCTGAAGTGAAGCATCGGATTGTATAACTAGTGTCACAGGAATGGTTCAAAACATAGCCAGTGAGAAGAGTCAGTCTTCTTGTACTTAAGTCGGCATTGTGCCTTTTCTAATTAATTCCGATGCAATTTCTGTGTTTCATCGTCAATAAGAAGGTCCAAGGGATATAGTAAACCTGGAGAGAAGCATCGGACTCTATAACTAGTGTCACAGGAATGGTTCAAAACATAGACAGTATGAAGAGTCGGTCTTTTTGTACTTAAGTCAGCATTGTGCCTTTTCTATTTAATTCCGATGCAGTTTCTGTGTTCCATCGTCAATAAGAGTATCAGAGGGATACAGTGAACATGAAGTGAAGCATCGGAATCTATAACTAGTGTCATAGGAACGGTTCAAAACATAGTCAGTGAGAAGAGTCTGTCTTCTTGTCCTTAAGTCGGCATTGTGCCTTTTGTATTTAATTCCGATGCAATTTATGTGTTTCATCGTCAATAAGAAAGTAAAAGGGATACAGTAAACCGGAAGTGATGCATCGGAATCTATAACTACTGTCATAGGAATGGTTCAAAACATAGACAGTAAGAACAGTCAGTCTTCTTGTACTTAAGTCGGCATTGTGCATTTTGTATTTAATTCCGATGCAATTTCTGTGTTTTGTCGTCAATAAGAAGGTCCAAGGGATTCAGTAAACTTGAAGTGAAGCATCGGAATCTATAACTAGTGTCGCAGGAATGGTTCAAAACATAGTCAGTAAGACGAGTCAGTCTTCTTGTCCTTAAGTCGGCATTGTGCCTTTTGTATTTAATTCCGGTGCAATTTCTGTGTTTCATCGACAATAAGAAAGTCAGAGGGATACAGAAAACCGAAAGTGAAGCATCGGAATCTATAACTAGTGTCACAGGAATGGTTCAAGACATAGACAGTAAGAAGAGTCAGTCTTCTTGTCCTTAAGTCGGCATTGTGCCTTTTGTATTTAATTCCGGTGCAATTTCTGTGTTTCAACGTCAATACGAAAGTCAGAGGGATACAGTAAACCTGAAGTGAAGCATCGGAAACTATAACAAGTGTCACAGGAATGGTTCAAAACATAGACAGTAGGAAGAGTCAGTCTTCTTGTACTTAAGTCGGCATTGTGCCTTTTGTATTTACTTCCGATGCAATTAATGTTTTTCATCGTTAATAATATGGTCCAAGGGATACAGTAATCCTGAAGTGAAGCATCGGAATCTATAACTAGTGTCACAGGAATGGTTTAGAACATAGTCAGTGGGAAGAGTCAGTCTTATTGTACTATAGTCGGCATTGTGCCTTTTGTATTTAATTCCGATGCAATTTCTGAGTTTCATCGTCAATAAGAAGGTCCAAGGGATACAGTAAACCTGGAGTGAAGCATCGGAATCTATAACTAGTGTCACAGGAATGGTTCAAATCATAGACAGTAAGAAGAGTCAGTCTTCTTGTACTTAAGTCGGCATTGTGCATTTTGTATTTAATTCCGATGCAATTTCTGTGTTTCATCGTCAATAAGAAGTTCAGAGGGATACAGTAAATCTGAAGTGAAGCATCGGAATCTATAACTAGTGTCACAGGAATGGTTCTAAACATAGACAGTAAGAAGAGTCAGTCTTCTTGTCCTTAAGTCGGCATTGTGCCTTTTGTATTTAATTCCGGTGCAATTTCTGTGTTTCAACGTCAATACGAAAGTCAGAGGGATACAGTAAACCTGAAGTGAAGCATCGGAAACTATAACAAGTGTCACAGGAATGGTTCAAAACATAGACAGTAGGAAGAGTCAGTCTTCTTGTACTTAAGTCGGCATTGTGCATTTTGTATTTACTTCCGATGCAATTAATGTTTTTCATCGTTAATAATATGGTCCAAGGGATACAGTAATCCTGAAGTGAAGCATCGGAATCTATAACTAGTGTCACAGGAATGGTTTAGAACATAGTCAGTGGGAAGAGTCAGTCGTATTGTACTATAGTCGGCATTGTGCCTTTTGTATTTAATTCCAATGCAATTTCGGTGTTTCATCGTCAATAAGAAAGTCCAAGGGATACAGAAAACCTGGAGTGAAGCATCGGAATCTATAACTAGTGTCACAGGAATGGTTCAAAACATAGTCAGTTAGAAGAGTCAGTCTTCTTCTACTTTAGTCGGCATTGTGCCTTTTCTATTTAATTCCGATGCAATTTCTGAGTTTCATCGTCAATAAAAAGGTTCAAGGGATACAGTAAACCTGGAGGGAAGCATCGGAATGTATAACTAGTGTCACAGGAATGGTTCAAAACCTAGTCTGTAGGAAGAGTCAGTCTTCTTGTACTTAAGTCGGAATTGTGCCTTTTATACTTAATTCCGCTTCAATTTCTGTGTTTCATCGACAATAAGAAGGTCAGAAGGATACAGTAAAGCAGAAGTGAAGCATCGGAATCTAAAACTAGTGTCACAGGAATGGTTCAAAACATAGACAGTAGGAAGAGTCAGTCTTCTTGCACTTAAATCGGCATTGTGCCTTCTGTATTTAATTCCGATGCAATTTCTGTGTTTCATCGTCCATAAGAAGGTCAGAGGGATACAGTAAACCTCAAGTGAAGCATCGGAATCTATAACTAGTGTCACAGGAATGGTTCAAAACATAGGCAGTAAGAAGATACAGTCTTCTTGTCCTTAAGTCGGCATTGTGCCTTTTGTATTTAATTCCGATGCAATTTCAGTGTTTCATCGTCAATAAGAAGGTGCAAGGGATACAGTAAACCTGGAGTGAATCATCGGAATCTATAACTAGTGTCAAAGGAATGTTTCAAAGCATAGACAGTAAGAAGAGTCAGCCATCTTGTACTTAAGTCTGCATTGTGCCTCTTGTATTTAATTCCGATGAAATTTCTGGGTTTCATCGTCAATAAGAAGGTCCAAGGGATACAGTAAACCTCAAGTGAAGCAACGGAATCTATAACTAGTGTCACAGGAATGGTTCAAATCATAGACAGTAAGAAGAGTCTGTCTTCTTGTACTTAAGTCGGCATTGTGCCTTTTCTATTTAATTCCGATGCAATTTCTGTGTTTCATCGCCAATAAGACGGTCCAAGGGATACAGTAAACCTGAAGTGAAGCAGCGCATTGTATAACTAGTGTCACAGGAATGGTTCAAAACATAGTGAGAAGAGTCAGACTTCTTGTACTTAAGTTGGCATTGTGCCTTTTCTAACTAATTCCGATGCTGTTTCTGTGTTCCATCGTCAATAAAAGTGTCAGAGGGATACAGTGAACCTGAAGTGAAGCATCGGAATCTTTAACTAGTGTCACAGGAATGGTTCAAACATAGTCAGTAAGAAGAGTCTGTCTTCTTATCCTTAAGTCGGCATTGTGCCTTTTGTATTTAATTCCGATGCAATTTCTGTGTTTCATCGTCAATAAGAAGGTCCGAGGGATAATGTAAACCTGAAGTGAAGCATCGGAATCTATAACTAGTGTCACGGGAATGGTTCAAAACATAGACAGTAGGAAGAGTCAGTCTTCTTGCACTTAAGTCGGCATTGTGCATTTTGTATTTAATTCCGATGCAATTTCTGTGTTTTGTCGTCAATAAGAAGGTCCAAGGGATTCAGTAAACTTGAAGTGAAGCATCGGAATCTCTAACTAGTGTCACAGGAATGGTTCAAAACCTAGTCTGTAGGAAGAGTCAGTCTTCTTGTACTTAAGTCGGAATTGTGCCTTTTGTACTTAATTCCGCTGCAATTTCTGTGTTTCATCGTCAATAAGAAGGTCAGAGGGATACAGTAAACCTGAAGTGAAGCATCGGAATCCAAAATTAGTGTCACAGGAATGGTTCAAAACACAGACAGTAAGAAGACTCAGTCTTCTTGTACTTAAGTCGGCATTGTGCCTTTTCTATTTAATTCCGATGCAATTTCTGTGTTTCATCGTCAATAAGAAGGTCCAAGGGATACACTAAACCTGGAGTGAAGCATCGCAATCTATAAATAGTGTCGCAGGAATGGTTCAAAACATAGTCAGTAAGACGAGTCAGTCTTCTTGTCCTTAAGTCGGCATTGTGCCTTTTGTATTTAATTCCGGTGCAATTTCTGTGTTTCATCGACAATAAGAAAGTTAGAGGGATACAGAAAACCGAAAGTGAAGCATCGGAATCTATAACTAGTGTCACAGGAATGGTTCAAGACATAGACAGTAAGAAGAGTCAGTCTTCTTGTCCTTAAGTCGGCATTGTGCCTTTTGTATTTAATTCCGGTGCAATTTCTGTGTTTCAACGTCAATACGAAAGTCAGAGGGATACAGTAAACCTGAAGTGAAGCATCGGAAACTATAACAAGTGTCACAGGAATGGTTCAAAACATAGACAGTAGGAAGAGTCAGTCTTCTTGTACTTAAGTCGGCATTGTGCCTTTTGTATTTACTTCCGATGCAATTAATGTTTTTCATCGTTAATAATATGGTCCAAGGGATACAGTAATCCTGAAGTGAAGCATCGGAATCTATAACTAGTGTCACAGGAATGGTTTAGAACATAGTCAGTGGGAAGAGTCAGTCTTATTGTACTATAGTCGGCATTGTGCCTTTTGTATTTAATTCCGATGCAATTTCTGAGTTTCATCGTCAAAAAGAAGGTCCAAGGGATACAGTAAACCTGGAGTGAAGCATCGGAATCTATAACTAGTGTCACAGGAATGGTTCAAATCATAGACAGTAAGAAGAGTCAGTCTTCTTGTACTTAAGTCGGCATTGTGCATTTTGTATTTAATTCCGATGCAATTTCTGTGTTTCATCGTCAATAAGAAGTTCAGAGGGATACAGTAAATCTGAAGTGAAGCATCGGAATCTATAACTAGTGTCACAGGAATGGTTCTAAACATAGACAGTAAGAAGAGTCAGTCTTCTTGTCCTTAAGTCGGCATTGTGCCTTTTGTATTTAATTCCGGTGCAATTTCTGTGTTTCAACGTCAATACGAAAGTCAGAGGGATACAGTAAACCTGAAGTGAAGCATCGGAAACTATAACAAGTGTCACAGGAATGGTTCAAAACATAGACAGTAGGAAGAGTCAGTCTTCTTGTACTTAAGTCGGCATTGTGCCTTTTGTATTTACTTCCGATGCAATTAATGTTTTTCATCGTTAATAATATGGTCCAAGGGATACAGTAATCCTGAAGTGAAGCATCGGAATCTATAACTAGTGTCACAGGAATGGTTTAGAACATAGTCAGTGGGAAGAGTCAGTCGTATTGTACTATAGTCGGCATTGTGCCTTTTGTATTTAATTCCAATGCAATTTCGGTGTTTCATCGTCAATAAGAAAGTCCAAGGGATACAGAAAACCTGGAGTGAAGCATCGGAATCTATAACTAGTGTCACAGGAATGGTTCAAAACATAGTCAGTTAGAAGAGTCAGTCTTCTTCTACTTTAGTCGGCATTGTGCCTTTTCTATTTAATTCCGATGCAATTTCTGAGTTTCATCGTCAATAAAAAGGTTCAAGGGATACAGTAAACCTGGAGGGAAGCATCGGAATGTATAACTAGTGTCACAGGAATGGTTCAAAACCTAGTCTGTAGGAAGAGTCAGTCTTCTTGTACTTAAGTCGGAATTGTGCCTTTTGTACTTAATTCCGCTTCAATTTCTGTGTTTCATCGACAATAAGAAGGTCAGAAGGATACAGTAAAGCAGAAGTGAAGCATCGGAATCTAAAACTAGTGTCACAGGAATGGTTCAAAACATAGACAGTAGGAAGAGTCAGTCTTCTTGCACTTAAGTCGGCATTGTGCCTTCTGTATTTAATTCCGATGCAATTTCTGTGTTTCATCGTCCATAAGAAGGTCAGAGGGATACAGTAAACCTCAAGTGAAGCATCGGAATCTATAACTAGTGTCACAGGAATGGTTCAAAACATAGGCAGTAAGAAGATACAGTCTTCTTGTCCTTAAGTCGGCATTGTGCCTTTTGTATTTAATTCCGATGCAATTTCAGTGTTTCATCGTCAATAAGAAGGTGCAAGGGATACAGTAAACCTGGAGTGAATCATCGGAATCTATAACTAGTGTCAAAGGAATGTTTCAAAGCATAGACAGTAAGAAGAGTCAGCCATCTTGTACTTAAGTCTGCATTGTGCCTCTTGTATTTAATTCCGATGAAATTTCTGGGTTTCATCGTCAATAAGAAGGTCCAAGGGATACAGTAAACCTCAAGTGAAGCAACGGAATCTATAACTAGTGTCACAGGAATGGTTCAAATCATAGACAGTAAGAAGAGTCTGTCTTCTTGTACTTAAGTCGGCATTGTGCCTTTTCTATTTAATTCCGATGCAATTTCTGTGTTTCATCGCCAATAAGACGGTCCAAGGGATACAGTAAACCTGAAGTGAAGCAGCGCATTGTATAACTAGTGTCACAGGAATGGTTCAAAACATAGTGAGAAGAGTCAGACTTCTTGTACTTAAGTTGGCATTGTGCCTTTTCTAACTAATTCCGATGCTGTTTCTGTGTTCCATCGTCAATAAAAGTGTCAGAGGGATACAGTGAACCTGAAGTGAAGCATCGGAATCTTTAACTAGTGTCACAGGAATGGTTCAAACATAGTCAGTAAGAAGAGTCTGTCTTCTTATCCTTAAGTCGGCATTGTGCCTTTTGTATTTAATTCCGATGCAATTTCTGTGTTTCATCGTCAATAAGAAGGTCCGAGGGATAATGTAAACCTGAAGTGAAGCATCGGAATCTATAACTAGTGTCACGGGAATGGTTCAAAACATAGACAGTAGGAAGAGTCAGTCTTCTTGCACTTAAGTCGGCATTGTGCATTTTGTATTTAATTCCGATGCAATTTCTGTGTTTTGTCGTCAATAAGAAGGTCCAAGGGATTCAGTAAACTTGAAGTGAAGCATCGGAATCTCTAACTAGTGTCACAGGAATGGTTCAAAACCTAGTCTGTAGGAAGAGTCAGTCTTCTTGTACTTAAGTCGGAATTGTGCCTTTTGTACTTAATTCCGCTGCAATTTCTGTGTTTCATCGTCAATAAGAAGGTCAGAGGGATACAGTAAACCTGAAGTGAAGCATCGGAATCCAAAATTAGTGTCACAGGAATGGTTCAAAACACAGACAGTAAGAAGACTCAGTCTTCTTGTACTTAAGTCGGCATTGTGCCTTTTCTATTTAATTCCGATGCAATTTCTGTGTTTCATCGTCAATAAGAAGGTCCAAGGGATACACTAAACCTGGAGTGAAGCATCGCAATCTATAACTAGTGTCGCAGGAATGGTTCAAAACATAGTCAGTAAGACGAGTCAGTCTTCTTGTCCTTAAGTCGGCATTGTGCCTTTTGTATTTAATTCCGGTGCAATTTCTGTGTTTCATCGACAATAAGAAAGTTAGAGGGATACAGAAAACCGAAAGTGAAGCATCGGAATCTATAACTAGTGTCACAGGAATGGTTCAAGACATAGACAGTAAGAAGAGTCAGTCTTCTTGTCCTTAAGTCGGCATTGTGCCTTTTGTATTTAATTCCGGTGCAATTTCTGTGTTTCAACGTCAATACGAAAGTCAGAGGGATACAGTAAACCTGAAGTGAAGCATCGGAAACTATAACAAGTGTCACAGGAATGGTTCAAAACATAGACAGTAGGAAGAGTCAGTCTTCTTGTACTTAAGTCGGCATTGTGCCTTTTGTATTTACTTCCGATGCAATTAATGTTTTTCATCGTTAATAATATGGTCCAAGGGATACAGTAATCCTGAAGTGAAGCATCGGAATCTATAACTAGTGTCACAGGAATGGTTTAGAACATAGTCAGTGGGAAGAGTCAGTCTTATTGTACTATAGTCGGCATTGTGCCTTTTGTATTTAATTCCGATGCAATTTCTGAGTTTCATCGTCAATAAGAAGGTCCAAGGGATACAGTAAACCTGGAGTGAAGCATCGGAATCTATAACTAGTGTCACAGGAATGGTTCAAATCATAGACAGTAAGAAGAGTCAGTCTTCTTGTACTTAATTCGGCATTGTGCATTTTGTATTTAATTCCGATGCAATTTCTGTGTTTCATCGTCAATAAGAAGTTCAGAGGGATACAGTAAATCTGAAGTGAAGCATCGGAATCTATAAATAGTGTCACAGGAATGGTTCTAAACATAGACAGTAAGAAGAGTCAGTCTTCTTGTCCTTAAGTCGGCATTGTGCCTTTTGTATTTAATTCCGGTGCAATTTCTGTGTTTCAACGTCAATACGAAAGTCAGAGGGATACAGTAAACCTGAAGTGAAGCATCGGAAACTATAACAAGTGTCACAGGAATGGTTCAAAACATAGACAGTAGGAAGAGTCAGTCTTCTTGTACTTAAGTCGGCATTGTGCCTTTTGTATTTACTTCCGATGCAATTAATGTTTTTCATCGTTAATAATATGGTCCAAGGGATACAGTAATCCTGAAGTGAAGCATCGGAATCTATAACTAGTGTCACAGGAATGGTTTAGAACATAGTCAGTGGGAAGAGTCAGTCGTATTGTACTATAGTCGGCATTGTGCCTTTTGTATTTAATTCCAATGCAATTTCGGTGTTTCATCGTCAATAAGAAAGTCCAAGGGATACAGAAAACCTGGAGTGAAGCATCGGAATCTATAACTAGTGTCACAGGAATGGTTCAAAACATAGTCAGTTAGAAGAGTCAGTCTTCTTCTACTTTAGTCGGCATTGTGCCTTTTCTATTTAATTCCGATGCAATTTCTGAGTTTCATCGTCAATAAAAAGGTTCAAGGGATACAGTAAACCTGGAGGGAAGCATCGGAATGTATAACTAGTGTCACAGGAATGGTTCAAAACCTAGTCTGTAGGAAGAGTCAGTCTTCTTGTACTTAAGTCGGAATTGTGCCTTTTGTACTTAATTCCGCTTCAATTTCTGTGTTTCATCGACAATAAGAAGGTCAGAAGGATACAGTAAAGCAGAAGTGAAGCATCGGAATCTAAAACTAGTGTCACAGGAATGGTTCAAAACATAGACAGTAAGAAGAGTCAGTCTTCTTGCACTTAAGTCGGCATTGTGCCTTCTGTATTTAATTCCGATGCAATTTCTGTGTTTCATCGTCCATAAGAAGGTCAGAGGGATACAGTAAACCTCAAGTGAAGCATCGGAATCTATAACTAGTGTCACAGGAATGGTTCAAAACATAGGCAGTAAGAAGATACAGTCTTCTTGTCCTTAAGTCGGGATTGTGCCTTTTGTATTTAATTCCGATGCAATTTCAGTGTTTCATCGTCAATAAGAAGGTGCAAGGGATACAGTAAACCTGGAGTGAATCATCGGAATCTATAACTAGTGTCAAAGGAATGTTTCAAAGCATAGACAGTAAGAAGAGTCAGCCATCTTGTACTTAAGTCTGCATTGTGCCTCTTGTATTTAATTCCGATGAAATTTCTGGGTTTCATCGTCAATAAGAAGGTCCAAGGGATACAGTAAACCTCAAGTGAAGCAACGGAATCTATAACTAGTGTCACAGGAATGGTTCAAATCATAGACAGTAAGAAGAGTCTGTCTTCTTGTACTTAAGTCGGCATTGTGCCTTTTCTATTTAATTCCGATGCAATTTCTGTGTTTCATCGCCAATAAGACGGTCCAAGGGATACAGTAAACCGGAAGTGAAGCAGCGCATTGTATAACTAGTGTCACAGGAATGGTTCAAAACATAGTCAGTGAGAAGAGTCAGACTTCTTGTACTTAAGTTGGCATTGTGCCTTTTGTATTTAATTCCGATGCAATTTCTGTGTTTCATCGTCAATAAGAAGGTCCGAGGGATAATGTAAACCTGAAGTGAAGCATCGGAATCTATAACTAGTGTCACGGGAATGGTTCAAAGCATAGGCAGTAAGAAGACACAGTCTTCTTGTCCTTAAGTCGGCATTGTGCCTTTTGTATTTAATTCCAATGCAATTTCAGTGTTTCATCGTCAATAAGAAGGTGCAAGGGATACAGTAAACCTGGAGTGATGCATCGGAATCTATAACTAGTGTCACAGGAATGATTCAAAACATAGGCAGTAAGGAGAGTCAGTCTTCATGTACTTAAGTCGGCATTGTGCCTTTTGTATTTAGTTCCGATGCAATTTCATTGTTTCATCGTTAATAAGAAGGTCCAAGGGAAACAGTAAACCTGAAGTGAAGCATAGGAATCTATAACTAGTGTCAATGGAATGGTTCAAACATAGACAGTAGGAAGAGTCAGTCTTCTTGTCCTTAAGTCGGCATTGTGCTTTTGTATTTAATTTCGCTGCAATTTCTGTGTTTCATCGTCAATAAGAGGGTCACAGGGAGACAGTAAAGCTGAAGTTAATCATCGGAATCTAAAACTAGTGTCACAGGAATGGTTCAAAACATAGACACTAGGAATAGTCAGTCTTCTTCTACTGAAGTCGGCATTGTGCCTTTTGTATTTAATTCCGGTGCAATTTCTGTGTTTCATCGTCAATAAGAAGGTCCGAGGGATACTGTAAACCTGAAGTGAAACATCGGAATCTATAACTAGTGTCACGGGAATGGATCAAAGCATAGGCAGTAAGAAGACACAGTCTTCTTGTCCTTAAGTCGGCATTGTGCCTTTTCTATTTAATTCCGATGCAATTTCTGAGTTTCATCGTCAATAAAAAGGTCCAAGGGATACAGTAAACCTGGAGGGAAGCATCGGAATGTATAACTAGTGTCACAGGAATGGTTCAAAACCTAGTCTGTAGGAAGAGTCAGTCTTCTTGTACTTAAGTCGGAATTGTGCCTTTTGTACTTAATTCCGCTACAATTTCTGTGTTTCATCGACAATAAGAAGGTCAGAAGGATACAGTAAAGCAGAAGTGAAGCATCGGAATCTAAAACTAGTGTCACAGGAATGGTTCAAAACATAGACAGTAGGAAGAGTCAGTCTTCTTGCACTTAAGTCGGCATTGTGCCTTTTGTATTTAATTCCGATGCAATTTCTGTGTTTCATCGTCAATAAGAAGGTCAGAGGGATACAGTAAACCTCAAGTGAAGCATCGGAATCTATAACTAGTGTCACAGGAATGGTTCAAAACATAGGCAGTAAGAAGATACAGTCTTCTTGTCCTTAAGTCGGCATTGTGCCTTTTGAATTTAATTCCGATGCAATTTCAGTGTTTCATCGTCAATAAGAAGGTGCAAGGGATACAGTAAACCTGGAGTGAATCATCGGAATCTATAACTAGTGTCAAAGGAATGTTTCAAAGCATAGAGAGTAAGAAGAGTCAGCCTTCTTGTACTTAAGTCTGCATTGTGCCTCTTGTATTTAATTCCGATGAAATTTCTGGGTTTCATCGTCAATAAGAAGGTCCAAGGGATACAGTAATCCTCAAGTGAAGCAACGGAATCTATAACTAGTGTCGCAGGAATGGTTCAAATCATAGACAGTAAGAAGAGTCTGTCTTCTTGTACTTAAGTCGGCATTGTGCCTTTTCTATTTAATTGCGATGCAATTTCTGTGTTTCATCGCCAATAAGACGGTCCAAGGGATACAGTAAACCTGAAGTGAAGCAGCGCATTGTATAACTAGTGTCACAGGAATGGTTCAAAACATAGTCAGTGAGAAGAGTCAGACTTCTTGTACTTAAGTCGGCATTGTGCCTTTTGTATTTAATTCCGATTCAATTTCTGTGTTTCATCGTAAATAAAAAGGTCCAAGGGATACAGTAAACCTGAAGTGAAGCATCGGAATCTATAACTAGTGTCACAGGAATGGTTCAAAACCTAGTCTGTAGGAAGAGTCAGTCTTCTTGTACTTAAGTCGGCATTGTGCTTTTGTATTTAATTTCGCTGCAATTTCTGTGTTTCATCGTCAATAAGAATGTCAGAGGGATACAGTAAAGCTGAAGTGAAGCATCGGAATCTAAAACTAGTGTCACAAGAATGGTTCAAATCATAGGCAGTAGGAAGAGTCAGTCTTCTTGTACCTATGTCGGATTTTGCTTTTATATTTAAATCCGATGCTATTTCGGTGTTTCATCGTCAATAAGAAGGTCCAAGGGATACAGTAAACCTGGTGTGAAGAATCGAAATCTATAACTACTGTGACAGGAATGGTTCAAAACATAGACAGTAAGAACAGTCAGTCTTCTTGTACTTAAGTCGGCATTGTGACTTTTGTATTTAATTCCGATGCAATTTCTGTGTTTTGTCGTCAATAAGAAGGTCCAAGGGATTCAGTAAACCTGAAGTGAAGCATCGGAATCTCTAACTAGTGTCACAGGAATGGTTCAAAACCTAGTCTGTAGGAAGAGTCAGTCTTCTTGTACTTAAGTCGGAATTGTGCGTTTTGTACTTAATTCCGCTGCAATTTCTGTGTTTCATCGTCAATAAGAGGGTCATAGGGAGACAGTAAAGCTGAAGTTAATCATCGGAATCTAAAACTAGTGTCACAGGAATGGTTCAAAACATAGACACTAGGAATAGTCAGTCTTCTTCTACTTAAGTCGGCATTGTGCCTTTTGTATTTAATTCCGGTGCAATTTCTGTGTTTCATCGTCAATAAGAAGGTCCGAGGGATACTGTAAACCTGAAGTGAAACATCGGAATCTATAACTAGTGTCACGGGAATGGTTCAAAGCATAGGCAGTAAGAAGACACAGTCTTCTTGTCCTTAAGTCGGCATTGTGCCTTTTGTATTTAATTAAAATGCAATTTCAGTGTTTCATCGTCAATAAGAAGGTGCAAGGGATACAGTAAACCTGGAGTGAAGCATCGGAATCTATAACTAGTGTCACAGGAATGGTTCAAAACATAGTCAGTAAGGAGAATCAGTCTTCTTGTACTTAAGTCGGCATTGTGCCTTTTGTATTTAATTCCGATGCAATTTCAATGTTTCATCGTTAATAAGAAGGTCCAAGGGAAACAGTAAACCTGAAGTGAAGCATAGGAATCTACAACTAGTGTCAATGGAATGGTTCAAACATAGACAGTAGGAAGAGTCAGTCTTCTTGTCCTTAAGTCGGCATTGTGCCTTTTGTATTTAATTCCCATGCAATTTCGGTGTTTCATCGTCAATAAGAAGATCCAAGGGATACAGTAAACCTGAAGTGAAGCATCGGAATCTATAACTAGTGTCACAGGAATGGTTCTAAACATAGTCAGTAAGGAGAGTCAGTCTTCATGTACTTAAGTCGGCATTGTGCCTTTTGTATTTATTTCCGATGCAATTTCTGTGTTTCATCGTAAATAAAAAGGTCCAAGGGATACAGTTAACCTGAAGTGAAGCATCGGAATCTATAACTAGTGTCACAGGAATGGTTCAAAACCTAGTCTGTAGGAAGAGTCAGTCTTCTTGTACTTAAGTCGGCATTGTGCTTTTGTATTTAATTTCGCTCAAATTTCTGTGTTTCATCGTCAATAAGAATGTCAGAGGGATACAGTAAAGCTGAAGTGAAGCATCGGAATCTAAAACTAGTGTCACAAGTATGGTTCAAAACATAGGCAGTGAGAAGAGTCAGTCTTCTTGTACTTTAGTCGGCATTGTGCCTTTTCTATTTAATTCCGATGCAATTTCTGTGTTTCATCGTCAATAAGAAGGTCCAAGAGATATAGTAAACCTGGAGTGAAGCATCGGACTCTATAACTAGTGTCACAGGGATGGTTCAAAACATAGTCAGTATCAAGAGTCAGTCTTCTTGTACCTAAGTCGGCATTGTGCTTTTGTATTTAATTCCGATGCAATTTCTTTGTTTTGTCGTCAATAAGAAGGTCCAAGGGATTCAGTAAACCTGAAGTGAAGCATCGGAATCTATAACTAGTGTCACAGGGATGGTTCAAAACATAGACAGTAAGAAGAATCAGTCTTCCTGCACTTAAGTCGGCATTGTGCCTTTTTTATTTAATTCCGTTGCAATTTCTGTGTTTCATCGTCAATAAGAAGGTCAGAGGGATACACTAAACCTGGAGTGAAGCATCGGAATCTATAACTAGTGTCACAGGAATGGTTCAAAACATAGACAGAAAGAAGAGTCTGTCTTCTTGTACTTAAGTCGGCATTGTGCCTTTTGTATTTAATTCCGGTGCAATTTCTGTGTTTCATCGTCAATACGAAAGTCAGAGGGATACAGTAAACCTGAAGTGAAGCATCGGAATCTATAACAAGTGTCACAGGAATGGTTCAAAACATAGACAGTAGGAAGAGTCAGTCTTCTTGTACTTAAGTCGGCATTGTGCCTTTTATATTTACTTCCGATGCAATTTATGTTTTTCAGCGTTAATAAGATGGTCCAAGGGATACAGTAAACCTGAAGTGAAGCATCGGAATCTATAACTAGTGTCACAGGATTGGTTCAAAACATCGTCAGTGAGAAGAGTCAGTCTTCTTGTACTATAGTCGGCATTGTGCCTTTTGTATTTAATTTCGATGCAATTTCTGAGTATCATCGTCAATAAGAAGGTCCAAGGGATACAGTAAACCTGGAGCGAAGCATCGGAATCTATAGCTAGTGTCACAGGAATGGTTCAAATCATAGACAGTAAGAAGAGTCAGTCTTCTTGTACTTAAGTCGGCATTGTGCCTTTTGTATTTAATTCCGATGCAATTTCTGTGTTTCATCGTCAATAAGAAGGTCAGAGGGATACAGTAAACCTGAAGTGAAGCATCGGAATCTATAACTAGTGTCACAGGGATGGTTCAAAACATAGTCAGTAACAAGAGTCAGTCTTCTTGTACCTAAGTCAGCATTGTGCCTTTTTTATTTAAATCCGATGCTATTTCGGTGTTTCATCGTCAGTAAGAATGTTCAAGGGATACAGTAAGCCTGGTGTGAAGAATCGGAATCTATAACTACTGTCACAGGAATGGTTCAAAACATAGACAGTAAGAACAGTCAGTCTTCTTGTACTTAAGTCGGCATTGTGCCTTTTGTATTTAATTCCGATGCAATTTCTGTGTTTTGTCGTAAATAAGGACCAAGGGATTCAGTAAACCTGAAGTGAAGCATCGGAATCTCTAACTAGTGTCATAGGGATGGTTCAAAACCTAGTCTGTAGGAAGAGTCAGTCTTCTTGTACTTAAGTCGGATTTGTGCCTTTTGTACTAAATTCCACTGCAATTTCTGTGTTTCATCGTCAATAAGAAGGTCAGTGGGATACAGTAAGGCTGAAGTGAAGCATCGGAATCTAAAACTAGTGTCACAGGAATGGTTCAAAACATAGACAGTAGGAAGAGTCAGTCTTCTTGTACTTAAGTCGCCATTGGGCCTTTTTCTATTTAATTGCGATGCAATTTCTGTGTTTCATCGACAATAACACGGTCCAAGGGATACAGTAAACCTGAAGTGAAGCATCGGATTGTATAACTAGTGTCACAGGAATGGTTCAAAACATAGTCAGTGAGAAGAGTCAGACTTCTTGTACTTAAGTCGGCATTGTGCCTTTTCTATTTAATTCCGATGCTGTTTCTGTGTTAGATCGTCAATAAGAGTGTCAGAGGGATACAGTGAACATGAAGTGAAGCATCGGAATCTTTAACTAGTGTCACAGGAATGGTTCAAACATAGTCAGTAAGAAGGGTCTGTCTTCTTATCCTTAAGTCGGCATTGTGCCTTTTGTATTTAATTCCGATGCAATTTCTGTGTTTCATCGTCAATAAGAAGGTCAGAGGGATACAGTAAACCTGAAGTGAAGTATCGGAATCTATAACTAGTGTCACAGGAATGGTTCAAAACATAGGCAGTAAGAAGATTCAGTCTTCTTGTCCTTAAGTCGGCATTGTGCCTTTTTTATTTAATTCCGATGCAATTTCAGTGTTTCATCGTCAATAAGAAGGTGCAAGGGATACAGTAAACCTGGAGTGAAGCATCGGAATCCATAACTAGTGTTACAGGAATGGTTCAAAGCATAGACAGTAAGAAGAGTCAGCCTTCTTGTACTTAAGTCGGCATTGTGCCTCTTGTATTTAATTCCGATGCAATATCTGGGTTTCATCGTCAATAAGAAGGTCCAAGGGATACAGTAAACCTGAAGTGAAGCATCGGAATCTATAACCAGTGCCACAGGAATGGTTCAAATCATAGTCAGTAAGAAGAATCAGTCTTCTTGTACTTAAGTTGGCATTGTGCCTTTTGTATTTAATTCCGATGCAATTTCATTGTTTCATCGTTAATAAGAAGGTCCAAGGGAAACAGTAAACCTGAAGTGAAGCATAGGAATCTATAACTAGTGTCACAGGAATGGTTCAAAACATAGACAGTAAGAACAGTCAGTCTTCAAGTACTTAAGTCGGCATTGTGCCCTTTGCATTTAATTCCGATGCAATTTCTGTGTTTCGTCGTCCAAGGGATTCAGTAAACCTGAAGTGAAGCATCGGAATCTATAACTAGTGTCACAGGAATGGTTCAAAGCCTAGTCTGTAGGAAGAGTCAGTCTTCTTGTACTTAAGTCGGCATTGTGCTTTTGTATTTAATTTCGCTGCAATTTCTGTGTTTCATCGTCAATAAGAATGTCAGAGGGATACAGTAAAGCTGAAGTGAAGCATCGGAATCTAAAACTAGTGTCACAGGAATGGTTCAAAACATAGACAGTAGGAAGAGTCAGTCATCTTGTACTTAAGTCGGCATTGTGCCTTTTCTATTTAATTCCGATGCAATTTCTGTGTTTCATCGTCAATAAGACGGTCCAAGGGATACAGTAAACCTGAAGTGAAGCATCGGAATCTATAACTAGTGTCACACGAATGGTTCAAAACATAGTCAGTAAGAAGAGTCAGTCTTCTTGTACTTAAGTCGGCATTGTTCCTTTTCTATTTAATTCCGATGCAATTTCTGTGTTTCATCGTCAATAATAAGGTCCAACGGATACAGTAAACCTGATGTGAAGCATCGGAATCTATAACTAGTGTCACAGGAATGATTCAAAACATAGTCAGTAAGAAGAATCAGTCTTCATGTACTTAAGTCGGCACTGTGCCTTTTGTATTTAATTCCGATGCAATTTCATTGTTTCATCGTTAATAAGAAGGTCCAAGGGAAACAGTAAACCTGGAGTGAAGCATCGGAAGCTATAACTAGTGTCAATGCAAAGGTTCAAACATAGACAGTAGGATGAGTCAGTCTTCTTGTACTTAAGTCGGCATTGTGCATTTTTTATTTAATTCCGATGCAATTTCTGTGTTTCATCGTCAATAAGAATGTCCAAGGGATATAGTAAACCTGAAGTGAAGCATCGGAATCCATAACTAGTGTCACAGGAATGGATCAAAACATAGACAGAAGGAAGAGCCAGTCTTTTTGCACTTAAGTCGGCATTGTGCCTTTTGTATTTAATTCCGATGCAATTTCTGTCTTTCATCGTATATAAGAAGGTCAGACCGATACAGTAAACCTGAAGTGAGGCATCGGAATTTATAACTAGTGTCACAGGAGTGGTTCAAAACATAGACAATCAGAAGAGTCAGTCTTCTTGTACTTGAGTCGGCATTGTGCCTTTTGCATTAAATTCCGATGCAATTTCTGTGTTTCATCGTCAATAAGAAGTTCCAAGGGATACAGTAAACCTGAAGTCAAGCATCGGAATCTATAACTAGTGTCACAGGAATGGTTCAAAACGTAGACAGTAAGAAGAGTCAGTCTTCTTGTACTTAAGTCCTCATTGTGCCTTTTCTATTTAATTCCTATCCAATTTCTGTGTTTCATCGTCGATAAGACGGTCAGAGGGATACAGTACACCTGAAGTGAAGCATCGGAATCTATAACTAGTGTCACAGGAATGGTTCAAATCATAGTCAGTAAGAAGAGTCAGTCTTTTTGTACTTGTCTCAGAAAGTCGGCATTGTGCCTTTTGTATTTAATTTCGATGTAATTTCTGTGTTTCATCGTCAACAAGAAGGTCCAAATGATACAGTAAACCTGAAGTGAAGCATCGGAATCTATATCTAGTGTCACAGGAGTGGTTCAAAACATAGACAGTAAGAAGAGTCAGTCTTCTTGTACCTAAGGCGGTATTGTGCCTTTCGTATTTAATTCCGATGCAATTTCTGTTTCATCGTCAATAAGGTCAGAGGGATACAGTAATAATGAAGTGAAGCATCGGAATCTATAGCTAGTGTCACAGGAATGTTTCAAAACATAGACAGTAAGAAGAGTCAGTCTTCTTATACTTAAGTCGTCATTGTGCCTTTTGTATTTAATTCCGATGCAATTTCTGTGTTTCATCGTCAATAAGAAGGTCCAAGGGATACAGTAAACCTGGAGTGAAGCATCGGAATCCATAACTTGTGTCACAGGAATGGTCCAAACATAGTCAGTAAGAAGAGTCAGTCTTTTTGTCCTTAAGTCGGCATTGTGCCATTTGTATTTAATTCTGATGCAATTTCTGTGTTTCATCGTCAATAAGAAGATCCAAGGGATACAGTAAACCTGAAGTGAGGCATCAGAACCTATAACTAGTGTCACAGGAAGGGTTCAAAACATAGACAGTGAGAAGAGTCAGTCTCCTTGCACTTAAGTCGGCATTGTGCCTTTCGAATTTAATTCCGATGCAATTTCTGTGTTTCATCGTCAATAAGAAGGTCAGAGGGATACAGTAAACCTGAAGTGAGGCATCGGAATCTATAACTAGTGTCACAGGAATAGTTCAAAACATAGGCAGTAAGAAGATACAGTCTTCTTGTCCTTAAGTCGCCATTGTGCCTTTTGTATTTCATTCCGATGCAATTTCTGTGTTTCATTGTCAATAAGAATGTGCAAGAGATACAGTAAACCTGGAGTGAAGGATCGCAATCAGTCACTAGTGTCACAGGAATGGTTCAAATCATAGACAGTAAGAAGAATCAGTCTTCATGTACTTAAGCCGGCATTGCGCCTTTTGTATTTAATTCCGATGCAATTTCATTGTTTCATCGTCAATAAGAAGGTCCAACGGATACAGTAAACCTGAAGTGAAGCATCGGAATCTACAACTAGTGTCACAGGAATGGTATAAAACGTAGTCAGTAAGAAGAATCAGTCTTCATGTACTTAAGTCAGCATTG
Organism: Schistocerca serialis cubense; assembly: GCF_023864345.2. Taxonomy (NCBI): domain Eukaryota; kingdom Metazoa; phylum Arthropoda; class Insecta; order Orthoptera; family Acrididae; genus Schistocerca; species Schistocerca serialis. The sequence continues at coordinate 10,280,130 of NW_026047584.1, read as the reverse complement.
TGCCTTTTGTATTTAATTCCGATGCAATTTCTGTGTTTCATCGTCAATAAGAAGGTCCAAGGGATACAGTAAAACTGAAGTGAAGCATCGGAATCCATAACTAGTGTCACAGGAATGGATCAAAACATAGACAGATGGAAGAGTCAGTGTTCTTGTACTTGAGTAGGCATTGCGACTTTTGTATTTAATTCTGATGCAATTTCTGTGTTTCATCGTCAATAAGAAGGTCAGAGGGATACAGTAACCCTGAAGTGAAGCATCGGAATCTATAACTAGTGTCACAGAAATGGTTCAAAACATAGACAGTAAGAAGAGTCAGTCTTCATATACTTAAGTCTGCATTGTGACTTTTGTCTTTAATTCCGATGCAATTTCATTGTCTCATCGTTATTAAGAGGGTGCAAGGGAAGCAGTAAACCTCACGTGAAGCTTCGGAAGCCTTAACTAGTGTCAATGGAATGGTTCAAATATAGACAGTAGGATGAGTCAGTCTTCTTGTACTTAAGTCGGCATTGTGCCTTTTGTATTTAATTCCGATGCAATTTCTGTGTTTCATCGTCAATAAGAAGGTCCAACGGATTCAGTAAACCTGAAGTGAACCATCGGATTCTATAAGTAGTGTCACAGGAATGGTTCAAATCATAGTCAGTAAGAAGAATCAGTCTTCATGTACTTAAGTCGGCATTGTGCCTTTTCTATTTAATTCCGATGCAATTTCATTGTTTCATCGTGAATAAGAAGGTCCGAGGGAAACAGTAAACCTGAAGTGAAGCATCGGAAGCTATAACTAGTGTCAATGGTATGGTTCAAACATAGACATTAGGATGAGTCAGTCTTCTTGTACTTAAGTCGGCATTGTGCGTTTTCTATTTAATCCCGATGCAATTTCTGTGTTTCATCGTCAATAAGAAGGTCCAAGGGATACAGTAAACCTGAAGTGAAGCATCGGAATCCACAACTAGTGTCACAGGAATAGGTCAAAACATAGACAGAAGGAAGAGTCAGTCTTCTTGTACTTAAGTAGGCATTGTGACTTTTGTATTTAATTCTGATGCAATTTCTGTATTTCATCGTCAATAAGAAGGTCAGAGGGATACAGTAACCCTGAAGTGAAGCATCGGAATCTATAACTAGTGTCACAGGAAAGGTTCAAAACATAGTCGGTAAGAAGAATCAGTCTTCATGTACTTAAGTCGGCATTGTGCCTTTTGTATTTAATTCCGATGCAATTTCATTGTTTCATCGTTAATAAGAAGGTCCAAGGGAACCAATAAACCTGAAGTGAAGCATCGGAAGCTGTAGCTAGTGTCAATGGAATGGTTCAAACATAGACAGTAAGAAGAGTCAGTCTTAATGTACTTAAGTCCTCATTGTGCCTTTTCTATTTAATTCCTATCCAATTTCTGTGTTTCATCGTCAATAAGAAGGTCAGAGGGATACAGTAAACCTGAAGTGAAGCATCGGAATCTATAACTAGTGTCACAGGAATGGATCAAAACATAGTCAGTAAGAAGAGTCAGTCTTTTAGTACTTAAGTCGTCATTGTGCCTTTTGTATTTAATTCCGATGTAATTTCTGTGTTTCTTCGTCAACAAGAAGGTCCAAATGATGCAGTAAACCTGAAGTGAAGCAACGGAATCTATATCTAGTGTCACAGGAGTGGTTCAAAACATAGACAGTAAGAAGAGTCAGTCGTCTTGTACTTAAGTTGGTATTGTGCCTTTTGTATTTAATTCCGATGCAATTTCTGTGTTTCATCGTCAATAAGTAGGTCCAAGGGATACAGTAAACCTGAAGTCAAGCATAGGAATCTATAACTAGTGTCACAGGAATGGCTCACAACATAGACAGTAAGAAGAGTCAGTCATCTTGTACTTAAGTCGGCATAGTGCCTTTTTTATTTAATTCCGATGCAATTTCTGTGTTTCATCGTCAATAAGAAGGTCCAAGGGATACACTAAGAATGGATTGAAGCATCGGAAGCTGTAACTAGTGTCAGTGGTATGGTTCAAAACATAGACAGTAAGAAGAGTCAGTCTTCCTGTACTTAAGTCGGCATTGTGCTTTTGTATTGAATTCCGGTGCAATTTCTGTGTTTCATCGTCAATATGTAGGTCAGATGGATACAGTAAACCTGAAGTGAAGCATCGGAATCTTTAACTAGTGTCTCAGGAATGATTCAAAACATAGACAGTGGGCACAGTCAGTCTTCTTGTACTTAAGTCGGCATTGTGCCTTTTGTATTTAATTCCGATGCAATTTCTGTGTTTCATCGTCAATAAGAAGGTCAGAGGGATACAGTAAACCTGAAGTGAAGCATCGGAAGCTATAACTAGTGTCTCAGGAATGGTTCAAAACATAGTCAGTAAGAAGAGTCAGTCTCCTTCTACTTAAGTCGGCATTGTGCCTTTTCTATTTAATTCCCATGCAATTACTGTGTTCATCGTCAATAAGAAGGTCCAAGGGATACACTAAACCTAGAGTGAAGCATCGGAATCCATAACTAGTGCCACAGGAAGGGTTTAAAACATAGACATTAAGAAGAGTCAGTCTTCTTGTACTTAAACGGCATTGTGCCTTTTCTATTTAATTCCGAGGCAATTTCTGTGTGTCTTCGTCAATAAGAAGGTCAGAGGGATACAGTAAACGTGAAGTGAAGCATCGGAATCTATAACTAGTGTCACAGGAATGGTTCAAAACATAGTCAGTAAGAAGAGTCAGTCTTCTTGTCCTTAAGTCGGCATTGTGCCTCTTGTTTTTAATTCCGGTGTAATTTCTGTGTTTCATCGTCAATAAGAAGGTCAGAGGGATACAGTAACCCTGAAGCGAAGCATAGGAATATATAACTAGTGTCACATAAATGGTTCAAAAATAGACAGTAGGAAGAGTCAGTCTTCTTGTACTTAATTCGGCACTGTGCCTTTTCTATTTAATTCCGAAGCAATTTCTGTGTTTCATCGTCAATAAGAAGGTCAGAGGGATACAGTAAACCTGAAGTGAAGCATTGGAATCTATAACTAGTTTCACAGGAATGGTTCAAAACATAGACAGTAAGAAGAGTAAGTCTTCTTGTACTTGAGTCGGCATTGTGCCTTTTGAATTAAATTCCGATGCAATTTCTGTGTTTTATCGTCAATAAGAAGGTCCAAGGGTTTCAGTAAACCTGAAGTCAAGCATCGGAATCTATAACTACTGTCACAGGAATGGTTCAAAACATAGAGAGTAAGAAGAGTCAGTTTTCTTGTACTTAAGTCGGCATTCTGCCTATTGTATTTAATTCCGTGCAATTTCTGTGTTTCATCGTCAATAAGAAGGTCAGAGGGATACAGTAAACCTGAAGTGAAGCATCGGAAGCTATAACTAGTGTCACAGAAATGGTTCTAAACATAGTCAGTAAGAAGAGTCAGTCTTCTTGTACTTCGGTCGGCATTGTGCCTTTTGTATTTAATTCCGATGCAATTTCTGTGTTTCATCGTCAATAAGAAGGTCAGAGGGATACAGTAAACCTGAAGTGAAGCATCCGAATCTATAACTAGTGTCCCAGGAATGGTTCAAAACATAGTCAGTAAGAAGAGTAAGTCTTCTTGTCCTTAAGTCAGCATTGTGCCTTTTGTATTTAATTCCGGTGCAACTTCTGTGTTTCATCGTTAATAAGAAAGTCAGAGGGATACAGTAAACCGAAGTGAAGCATCGGAATCTATAACTAGTGTCACAGGAATGTTTAAAAACATAGACAGTGAGAAGAGTCAGTCTTCTTGTACTTGAGTCGGCATTGTAACTTTTGTATTAAATTCCGATGCAATTTCTGTGATTCATCGTCCATAAGAATGTCCAAGGGATACAGTAAACCTGAAGTCAAGCATCGGAATCTATAACTTGTGTCACAGGAATGGTTCAAAACATAGACAGTAAGAAGAGTCAGTCGGTATTGTGCCTTTTGTATTTAATTCCAATGCAATTTCTGTGTTTCATCGTGAATAAGGGCAGAGGGATACAGTAAACCTGAAGTGAAGCATCGGAATCTATAACTAGTGTCACAGGTATGGTTCCAAACATAGTCAGTAAGAAGAGTCAGTCTTTTTGTACTTAAGTCGGCATTATGCTTTTTGTATTTGATTCCGATGTAATTTCTATGTTTCATCGTCAATAAGAAGTTCAAAATGATACAGTAAACCTGAAGTGAAGCATCGGAATAAATAGCTAGTGTCACAGGAATGGTTCAAAACATAGACAGTAAGAACAGTCAGTCTTCTTGTACTTAAGTCGGTATTGTGCCTTTTGTATTTCATTCCGATGCAATTTCTGTGTTTCATCGTGAATAAGGTCAGAGGTATACAGTAAACCCGCAGTGAAGCATCGGAATCTATAACTAGTGTCACAGGAATGGTTCAAAACATAGTCAGTAAGAAGAGTCAGTCTTCTTGTCCTTAAGTCGGCATTGTGCCTTTTGTATTTATTTCCGATGCAATTTCTGTGTTTCATCGTCAATAAGAAGGTCCAAGGGATACAGTAAACCTGAAGTGAAGCATCGGAATATATAACTAGTGTCACAGGAATGGTTCAAAGCATAGACAGTAGGAAGAGTCAGTCTTCTTGTACTTAATTCGGCATTGTGCCTTTTCTATTTAATTCCGATGCAATTTCTGTGTTTCATCGTCAATAAGAAGGTCAGAGGGATACAGTAAACCTGAAGTGAAGCATTGGAATGTATAACTAGTGTCACAGGAATGGTTGAAAACAAAGACAGTAAGAAGAGTCAGTCTTCTTGTACTTGAGTCGGCATTGTGCCTTTTGTATTAAATTGCGATGCAATTCTGTGTTTTATCGTCAATAAGAAGGTCCAAGGGATTCAGTAAACCTGAAGTCAAGCATCGGAATCTATAACTAGTGTCAATGGAATGGTTCAAGACATAGACAGTAGGAAGAGTCGGTCTTCTTGTACTTAATTCGGCATTGTGCCTTTTGTACTTAATTCCGTTGCTATTTCTGTGTTTCATCGTCAATAATAAGGTCCAAGGGATACAGTAAACCTGAAGTGAAGCATCGGAATATATAACTAGTGTCACAGAAATGGTTCAAAACATAGACAGTAGGAAGAGTCAGTCTTCTTGTACTTAAGTCGGCATTGTGCCTTTTCTATTTAATTCCGAGGCAATTTCTGTGTGTCTTCGTCAATAAGAAGGTCAGAGGGATACAGTAAACCTAAAGTGAAGCATCGGAATCTATAACTAGTGTCACAGGAATTGTTCAAAACATAGTCAGTAAGAAGAGTCAGTCTTCTTGTCCTTATGTCGGCATTGTGCCTTTTGTATTTAATTCCGATGCAATTTCTGTGTTTCATCGTCAATAAGATGGTCCAAGGGATACAGTAAACCTGGAGTGAAGCATCGGTATCTATAACTAGTGTCACAGGAATGTTTCAAACATAGACAGAAAGAAGAGTCAGTCTTCTTGTACTTTAGTCGGCATTGTGCCTTTTCTATTTAATTCCGATGCAATTTCTGTGTTTCATCGTCAATAAGAAGGTCCAAGAGATACAGTAAACCTGGAGTGAAGCATCGGAAACTATAACTAGTGTCAGTGGTATGGTTCAAAACATTGACAGTAAGAAGAGTCAGTCTTTTTGTACTTAAGTCGGCATTGTGCTTTTTGTATTGAATTCAGGTGTAATTTCTGTGTTTCATCGTCAATATGTAGGTCAGAGGGATACAGTAAACCTGAAGTGTAGCATCGGAATCTTTAACTAGTGTCTCAGGAATGATTCAAAACATAGACAGTGGGCACAGTCAGTCTTCTTGTACTTAAGTCTTCATTGTGCCTTTTGTATTTAATTCCGATGCAATTTCTGTGTTTCATCGTCAATAAGAAGGTTAGAGGGATACAGTAAACCTGAAGTGAAGCATCGGAATCTATAACTAGTGTCTCAGGAATGGTTCAAAACATAGTCAGTAAGAAGAGTCAGTCTTCTTCTACTTAAGTCGGCATTGTGCCTCTTCTATTTATTTCCGATGCATTTACTGTGTTCATCGTCAATAAGAAGGTCCAAGGGATACACTAAACCTAGAGTGAAGCATCGGAATCTATAACTAGTGTCACAGGAATGGTTCAAAACATAGACATTAAGAAGAGTCAGTATTCTTGTACTTAAACGTCATTGTGCCTTTTCTATTTAATTCCGACCCAATTTCTGTGTGTCTTCGCCAATAAGAAGGACAGAAGGATACAGTAAACCTGAAGTGAAGCATCGAAATCTATAACTAGTGTCACAGGAATGGTTCAAAACATAGTCAGTAAGAAGAGTCAGTCTTCTTGTCCTTAAGTCGGCATTGTGCCTCTTGTATTTAATTCCGGTGCAATTTCTGTGTTTCATCGTCAATAAGAAGGTCAGAGGGATACAGTAAACCTGAAGTGAAGCATCGGAATATATAACTAGTGTCACATAAATGGTTCAAAACATAGACAGTAGGAAGAGTCAGTCTTCTTGTACTTCAGTCGGCATTGTGACTTTTGTATTTAATTCTGATGCAATTTCTGTGTTTCATCGTCAATAAGAAGGTCAGAGGGATACAGTAAACCTGAAGTGAAGCATCCGAATCTATAACTAGTGTCACAGTAATGGTTCAAAACATAGTCAATAAGAAGAGTCAGTCTTCTTGTCCTTAAGTCAGCATTGTGCCTTTTGTATTTAATTCCGGTGCAACTTCTGTGTTTCATCGTCAATAAGAAATTCAGAGGGAAACAGTAAACAGAAGTGAAGCATCGGAATCTATAACTAGTGTCACAGGAATGTTTCAAACATAGACAGAAAGAAGAGTCAGTCTTCTTGTACTTTAGTCGGCATTGTGCCTTTTCTATTTAATTCCGATGCAATTTCTGTGTTTCATCGTCAATAAGAAGGTCCAAGAGATACAGTAAACCTGGAGTGAAGCATCGGAAACTATAACTAGCGTCAGTGGTATGGTTCAAAACATTGACAGTAAGAAGAGTCAGTCTTTTTGTACTTAAGTCGGCATTGTGCTTTTTGTATTGAATTCAGGTGTAATTTCTGTGTTTCATCGTCAATATGTAGGTCAGAGGGATACAGTAAACCTGAAGTGTAGCATCGGAATCTTTAACTAGTGTCTCAGGAATGATTCAAAACATAGACAGTGGGCACAGTCAGTCTTCTTGTACTTAAGTCTTCATTGTGCCTTTTGTATTTAATTCCGATGCAATTTCTGTGTTTCATCGTCAATAAGAAGGTTAGAGGGATACAGTAAACCTGAAGTGAAGCATCGGAATCTATAACTAGTGCCTCAGGAATGGTTCAAAACATAGTCAGTAAGAAGAGTCAGTCTTCTTCTACTTAAGTCGGCATTGTGCCTCTTCTATTTATTTCCGATGCATTTACTGTGTTCATCGTCAATAAGAAGGTCCAAGGGATACACTAAACCTAGAGTGAAGCATCGGAATCTATAACTAGTGTCTCAGGAATGGTTCAAAACATAGTCAGTAAGAAGAGTCAGTCTTCTTCTACTTAAGTCGGCATTGTGCCTCTTCTATTTATTTCCGATGCATTTACTGTGTTCATCGTCAATAAGAAGGTCCAAGGGATACACTAAACCTAGAGTGAAGCATCGGAATCTATAACTAGTGTCACAGGAATGGTTCAAAACATAGACATTAAGAAGAGTCAGTATTCTTGTACTTAAACGTCATTGTGCCTTTTCTATTTAATTCCGACCCAATTTCTGTGTGTCTTCGCCAATAAGAAGGACAGAAGGATACAGTAAACCTGAAGTGAAGCATCGAAATCTATAACTAGTGTCACAGGAATGGTTCAAAACATAGTCAGTAAGAAGAGTCAGTCTTCTTGTCCTTAAGTCGGCATTGTGCCTCTTGTATTTAATTCCGGTGCAATTTCTGTGTTTCATCGTCAATAAGAAGGTCAGAGGGATACAGTAAACCTGAAGTGAAGCATCGGAATATATAACTAGTGTCACATAAATGGTTCAAAACATAGACAGTAAGAAGAGTCAGTCTTCTTGTACTTGAGTCGGCACTGAGCCTTTTGTATTAAATTCCGATGCACTTTCTGTGTTTCATCGTCAATAAGAAGGTCCAAGGGATACAGTAAACCTGAAGTCAAGCATCGGAATCTATAACATGTGTCACAGGAATGGTTCAAAACATAGACAGTAAGAAGAGTCAGTTTTCTTGTACCTAAGTCGGCATTGTGCCTTTTGTATTTAATTCTGATGCAAATTCCGTGTTTCATCGTCAATAAGAAGGTCAGAGGCATTCAGTAAACCTGAAGTGAAGCATCGGAATCTATAACTAGTGTCACAGGAGTTGTTCAAAACATAGACAGTGAGAAGAGTCAGTCGGTATTGTGCCTTTTGTATTTAATTCCGATGCAATTTCTGTGTTTCATCGTGAATAAGGTCAGAGGGATACAGTAAACCTGAAGTGAAGCTTCGGAATCTATAACTAGTGTCACAGGAATGGTTTAAAAACATAGTCAGTAAGAAGAGTCAGTCTTTTTGTACTTAAGTCGGCATTATGCTTTTGGTATTTGATTCCGATGTAATTTCTGTGTTTCATCGTCAACAAGAAGTTCAAAATGATACAGTAAACCTGAAGTGAAGCATCGGAATCAATAACTAGTGTCACAGGAATGGTTCAAGACATAGACATTAAGAAGAGTCAGTCTTCTTGTACTTAAGTCGGTATTGTTCCTTTTGTATTTCATTCGGATGCAATTTCTGTGTTTCATCGTGAATAAGGTCAGAGGGATACAGTAAACCTGAAGTGAAGCATCGGAATCTATAACTACGGTCACAGGAATGGTTCAAAACATAGACAGTAGGAAGAGTCAGTCGTCTTGTACTTAAGCCGGCATTTTGCCTTTTGTATTTAATTCCGATGCAATTTCTGTGTTTCATCGTCAATAAGAAGGTCAGAGGGATACAGTAAACCTGCAGTGAAGCATCGGAAACTATAACTAGTGTCACTGGAATGGTTTAAAGCATAGACAGTAAGAGAGTCAGTCTCCTTGTACTTGAGTCGGCATTGTGCCTTTTGTATTAAATTGCGATGCAATTTCTGTGTTTTATCGTCAATAAGAAGGTCCAAGGGATTCAGTAAACCTGAAGTCAAGCATCGGAACATATAACTAGTGTCACAGAAATGGTTCAAAACATAGACAGTAAGAAGAGTCAGTCTTCTTGTACTTAAGTCGGTATTGTGCCTTTTGTATTTCATTCCAATGCAATTTCTGTGTTTCATCGTGAATAACGTCAGAGGGATACAGTAAACCTGAAGTGAAGCATCGGAATCTATAACTAGTGTCACAGGAATGGTTCACAACATAGACAGTAGGAAGAGTCTGTCTTCTTGTACTTAAGCCGGCATTTTGCCTTTTGTATATAATTCCGATGCAATTTCAGTGTTTCATCCTCAATAAGAATGTAAAAGGGATACAGTAAACCTGGAGTGAAGCATCGGAATCTATAACTAGTGTCAATGGAATGGTTCAAATCATAGACAGTAAGAAGAGTCAGTCTTCTTGTACTTGAGTCGGCATTGTGACTTTTGTATTAAATTGCGATGCAATTTCTGTGTTTTATCGTCAATAAGAAGGTCCAAGGGATTCAGTAAACCTGAAGTCAAGCATCGGAATCTATAATGGAATGGTTCAAAACATAGACAGTAGGTAGAGTCAGTCGTCTTGTACTTAATTCGGCATTGTGCCTTTTGTATTTAATTCCTTTGCAATTTCTGTGTTTCATCGTCAACAATAAAGTCAGAGAGATACAGTAAACCCGAAGTGAAGCATCGGAATCTATAACTAGTGTCACAGGAATGTTTCACAACATATACAGTAAGAAGAGTCAGTCTTCTTGTACTTGAGTCGGCACTGAGCCTTTTGTATTAAATTCCGATGCAATTTCTGTGTTTCATCGTCAATAAGAAGGTCCAAGGGATACAGTAAACCTGAAGTCAAGCATCGGAATCTATAACATGTGTCACAGGAATGGTTCAAAACATAGACAGTAAGAAGAGTCAGTTTTCTTGTACCTAAGTCGGCATTGTGCCTTTTGTATTTAATTCTGATGCAAATTCCGTGTTTCATCGTCAATAAGAAGGTCAGAGGCATTCAGTAAACCTGAAGTGAAGCATCGGAATCTATAACTAGTGTCACAGGAATTGTTCAAAACATAGACAGTGAGAAGAGTCAGTCGGTATTGTGCCTTTTGTATTTAATTCCGATGCAATTTCTGTGATTCATCGTTAATAAGGTCAGAGGGATACAGTAAACCTGAAGTGAAGCATCGGAATCTATAACTACGGTCACAGGAATGGTTCAAAACATAGACAGTAGGATGAGTCAGTCGTCTTGTACTTAAGCCGGCATTTTGCCTTTTGTATTTAATGCGATGCAATTTCTGTGTTTCATCGTCAATAAGAAGGTCAGAGGGATACAGTAAACCTGCAGTGAAGCATCGGAAACTATAACTAGTGTCACTGGAATGGTTTAAAGCATAGACAGTAGGAGAGTCAGTCTCCTTGTACTTGAGTCGGCATTGTGCCTTTTGTATTAAATTGCGATGCAATTTCTGTGTTTTATCGTCAATAAGAAGGTCCAAGGGATTCAGTAAACCTGAAGTCAAGCATCGGAATATATAACTAGTGTCACAGAAATGGTTCAAAACATAGACAGTAAGAAGAGTCAGTCTTCTTGTACTTAAGTAGGTATTGTGCCTTTTGTATTTCATTCCAATGCAATTTCTGTGTTTCATCGTGAATAACGTCAGAGGGATACAGTAAACCTGAAGTGAAGCATCGGAATCTATAACTAGTGTCACAGGAATGGTTCAAAACATAGACAGTAGGAAGAGTCTGTCTTCTTGTACTTAAGCCGGCATTTTGCCTTTTGTATATAATTCCGATGCAATTTCAGTGTTTCATCCTCAATAAGAATGTAAAAGGGATACAGTAAACCTGGAGTGAAGCATCGGAATCTATAACTAGTGTCAATGGAATGGTTCAAAACATAGACAGTAAGAAGAGTCAGTATTCTTGTACTTAAGTCGGCATTGTGCCTTTTTTATTTAGATCCGATGCAATTTCTGTGTTTCATCGTCAATAAGAAGGTCAGAGGGATACAGTAAACCTGATGTGAAGCATCGTAATCTATAACTAGTGTCTCAGGAATGGTTCAAAACATAGTTAGTAAGAAGAATCAGTCTTCTTCTACTTAAGTCGGCATTGTGCCTTTTCTATTTAATTCCGATGCAATTACTGTGTTCATCGTCAATAAGAAGGTCCAAGTTATACTCTAAACCTAAAGTGAAGCATCGGAATCTATAACTAGTGTCAGAGGAATGGTTCAAAACATAGACAGTGGGAAGAGTCAGTCTTCTTGTACTTAATACGGTATTGTGCTTTTTTTGTATTTAATTCCGATGCAATTTCTGTGTTTCATCGTCAATAAGAAGGTCATAGGGATACAGTAAACCTGAAGTGAAGCATTGGCATCTATAACTAGTGTCACAGGAATGGTTCAAAATATAGACAGTAAGAAGAGTCAGTCTTCTTGTACTTGAGTCGGAATTGTGCCTTTTGTATTTAATTCCGATGCAATTTCAGTGTTTCATCGTCAATAAGAAGGTCAGAGGGATACAGTAAACCTGAAGTGAAGCATCGGAATCTATAACTAGTGTCACAGGAATGGTTCAAAACATTGACAGGAAGAAGAGTCAGTCTTCTTGTACTTGAGTCGCCATTGTGCCTTTTGTATTAAATTCCGATGCAATTTCTGTGTTTTATCGTCAATAAGAAGGTCCAAGGAATTCAGTAAGCCTGAAGTCAAGCATCGGAATCTATAACTAGTGTCAATGGAATGGTTCAAAACATAGACAGTAGGAAGAGTCAGTCTTCTTGTCCTTAATTCGGCATTGCGCCTGTTGTATTTAATTCCGATGCTATTTCCGTGTTTCATCGTCAATAATAAGGTCCAAGGGATACAGTAAACCTGAAGTGAAGCATCGGAATATATAACTAGTGTCACAGAAATGGTTGAAAACTTAGACAGTAGGAAGAGTCAGTCTTCTTGTACTTAATTCGACAATGTGCCTTTTGCATTTAATTCCGATGCAATTTCTGAGTTTCATCGTCAATAAGAAGGTCAGAGGGATACAGTAAACCTGAAGTGAAGCATCGGAATCTATAACTAGTGTCACAGGAATGGTTCAAAACATAGTCAGGAAGAAGGGTCAGTCCTCTTGTCCTTAAGTCAGCATTGTGCCTTTTGTATTTAATTCCGGTTTAACTTCTGTGTTTCATCGTCAATAAGAAAGTCAGAGCGATACAGTAAACCAGAAGTGAAGCATCGGAATCTATAACTAGTGTCAGAGGAATGTTTCAAAACATAGACAGTAAGAAGAGTCAGTCTTCTTGTACTTAAGTCGGCATTGTGCCTTTTCTATTTAATTCCAAGGCAATATCTGTGTGTCTTCGTCAATAAGAAGGTCCAAGGGATACAGTAAACCTAAAGTGAAGCATCAGAATCTATAACTAGTGTCACAGGAATGGTTCAATTCATAGTCAGTAAGAAGAGTCAGTCTTCTTGTCCTTAAGCCGGCATTGTGCCTTTTGTATTTAATTCCGGTGCAATTTCTGTGTTTCATCGTCAATAAGAAGGTCCAAGGGATACAGTAAACCTGGAGTGAAGCATCAGAATCTATAACAAGTGTCACAGGAATGTTTCAAAACATAGACCGTATGAAGATACAGTCTTCTTGTACTTAAGTCGGCATTGTGCCTTTTGTATTTAATTCCGATGCAATTTCTGTGTTTCATTGTCAATAAGAAGGTCCAAGGGATACAGTAAACCTGAAGTGAAGCATCGGAATATATAACTAGTGTCACAGAAATGGTTCAAAACATAGACAGTAGGAAAAGTCAGTCTTCTAGTACTTAATTCGGCATTGTTCCTTTTCTATTTAATTCCGATGCAATTTCTGTGTTTCATCGTCAATAAGAAGGTCAGAGGGATACAGTAAACCTGAAGTGAAGCATTGGAATGTGTAACTAGTGTCGCAGGAATGGTTCAAAACATAGACAGTAAGAAGAGTCAGTCTTCTTGTACTTGAGTCGGCATTGTGGCTTTTGTATTAAATTCCGATGCAATTTCTGTGTTTTATCGTCAATAAGAAGGTCCAAGGGATACAGTAAACCTGAAGTCAAGCATCGGAATCTATAACTAGTGTCAATGGAACGGTTCAATACATAGACAGTAGGAAGAGTCAGTCTTCTTGTACTTAATTCGGCATTGTGCCTTTTGTATTTAATTCCGATGCGAATTCTGTGTTTCATCATCAATAAGAAGGTCAGAGGCATTCAGTAAACATGAAGTGAAGCATCGGAATCTATATCTAGTGTCACAGGAATTGTTCAAAACATAGACAGTAAGAAGAGTCAGTCGGTATTGTGCCTTTTGTATTTAATTCCGATGCAATTTCTGTGTTTCATCGTGAATAAGGTCAGAGGGATACAGTAAACCTGAAGTGAAGCATCGTTATCTATAACTAGTGTCACAGGAATGGTTCAAAACACAGTCAGTAAGAAGAGTCAGTCTTCATGTCCTTATGTCGGCATTGTGCCTTTTGTATTTAATTCAGATGCATTTTCTGTGTTTCATCGTCAATAAGAAGGTCCAAGGGATACAGTAAACCTAGAGTGAAGCATCGGAATCTATAACTAGTGTCACAGGAATGGTTCAAAACATAGATTTTAAGAAGAGTCAGTCTTCTTGGACTTAAGTCGGCATTGTGCCTTTTCTATTTAATTCCGAGGCAATTTCTGTGTGTCTTCGTCAATAAGAAGGTCAGAGGGATACAGTAAACCTGAAGTTAAGCATCGGAATCAATAACTAGTGTCACAGGAATGCTTCAAAACATAGTCAGTAAGAAGAATCAGTCTTCTTGTCCTTAAGTCGGCATTGTGCCTTTTGTATTTAATTTCGATGCAATTTCTGTGTTTCATCGTCAATAAGAAGGTCCAAGGGATACAGTAAACCTGGAGTGAAGCATCGGAATATATAACTAGTGTCACAGGAATGATTCAAAACATAGACAGTAGGAAGAGTCAGTCTTCTTGTACTTAATTCGGCATTGTGCCTTTTCTATTTAATTCCGATGCATTTTGTGTGTTTCATCGTCAATAAGAATTTCAGAGGGATACAGTAACCTGAAGTGAAGCATTGGAATCTATAACTAGTGTCGCAGGAATGGTTCAAACATAGACAGTAAGAAGAGTCAGTCTTCTTGTACTTGAGTCGGCATTGTGCCTTTTGTATTTAATTCCGATGCAATTTCAGTGTTTCATCGTCAATAAGAATGTAAAAGGGATACTGTAAACCTGGAGTGAAGCATCGGAATCTATAACTAGTGTCAATGGAATGGTTCAAAACATAGACAGTAGGAAGAGTCAGTCTTCATGTACTTAATTCGGCATTGTGCCTTTTGTATTTAATTCCGATACAATTTCTGTGTTTCATCGTCAATAAGAAGGTCCAAGGGATACAGTAAACCTGAAGTGAAGCATCGGAATATATAACTAGTGTCACAGAAATGGTTCAAACCATAGACAGTAGGAAGAGTCAGTCTTCTTGTACTTAATTCGGCATTGTGCCTTTTCTATTTAATTCCGATGCAATTTCTGTGTTTCATCGTCAATAAGAGGGTCAGAGGGATACAGTAAACCTGAAGTGAACCATTGGAATCAATAACTAGTGTCACAGGAATGGTTCAAAGCATTAGGAGTAAGAAGAGTTAGTGTTCTTGTACTTAAGTCTGCATTGTGCCTTTTTTATTTAATTCCGATGCAATTTCTGTGTGTCATCGTCAATAAGAAGGTCAGAGGGATACCGTAAACCTGAAGTGAAGCATCGGAATGTATAACTAGTGTCTCAGGAATGGTTCAAAACATAGTCAGTAAGAAGAGTCAGTCTTCTTCTACTTAAGAGGGCATTGTGTCTTTTCTCTTTAATTCCGATGCAATTACTGTGTTCATGGTAAATAAGAAGGTCCAAGGGATACACTAAACCTAGGGTGAAGCATCGGAATCTATAACTAGTGTCACAGGAATGGTTCAAAACATAGACATTAAGAAGAGTCAGTCTTCTTGTACTTAAGTCGGCATTGTGCCTTTTCTATTTAATTCCGAGGCAATTTCTGTGTGTCTTCGTCAATAAGAAGGTCAGAGGGATACAGTAAACCTGAAGTGAATCATCGGAATCTATAACTAGTGTCACAGGAATGGTTCAAAACATAGTCAGTAAGAAGAGTCAGTCTTCTTGTCCTTAAGTCGGCATTCTGCCTTTTGTATTTAATTCCTGTTTAACTTCTGTGTTTCATCGTCAATATGAAAGTCAGAGGGATACAGTAAACCTGAAGTGAAGCACCGGAATCTATAACTAGTGTCACAGGAATGGTTCAAATCATAGTCAGTTAGAAGAGTCAGTCTTCTTGTCCTTAAGCCGGCATTGTGCCTTTTGTATTTAATTCCGGTGCAATTTCTGTGTTTCATCGTGAATAAGGTCAGAGGGATACAGTAAACCTGAAGTGAAGCATCGGAATCTATAACTAGTGTCACAGGAATGGTTCAAAACATAGTCAGTGAGAAGAGTCAGTCTTCTTGGCCTTAAGTCGGCATTGTGCCTTTTGTATTTAATTCCGATGCAATTTCTGTGTTTCATCGTCTATAAGAAGGTCCAAGGGATACAGTAAACCTAGAGCGAAGCATCGGAATCTATAACTAGTGTCACAGGAATGGTTCAAAACATAGACATTAAGAAGAGTCAGTCTTCTTGTACTTAAGTCGGCATTGTGCCTTTTCTATTTAATTCCGAGGCTATTTCTGTGTGTCTTCGTCAATAAGAAGGTCAAAGGGATACAGTAAACCTGAAGTGAAGCATTGGAATCTATAACTAGTGTCACAGGTATGCTTCAATACATAGTCAGTAAGAAGAGTCAGTCTTCTTGTCCTTAAGTCGGCATTGTGCCTTTTGTATTTAATTTCGATGCAATTTCTGTGTTTCATCGTCAATAAGAAGGTCCAAGGGATACAGTAAACCTGGAGTGAAGCATCGGAATATATAACTAGTGTCACAGGAATGGTTCAAATCATAGACAGTAGGAAGAGTCAGTCTTCTTGTACTTAATTCGGCATTGTGCCTTTTCTATTTAATTCCGATGCAATTTGTGTGTTTCATCGTCAATAAGAAGTTCAGAGGGATACAGTAAACCTTAAGTGAAGCATTGGAATCTATAACTAGTGTCACAGAAATGGTTCAAACATAGACAGGAAGATGAGTCAGTCTTCTTGTACTTGAGTCGGCATTGTGCCTTTTGTGTTTAATTCCGATGCAATTTCAGTGTTTCATCGTCAAAATGAATGTAAAAGGGATACTGAAAACCTGGAGTGAAGCATCGGAATCTATAACTAGTGTCAATGGAATGGTTCAAAACATAGACAGTAGGATGAGTCAGTCTTCTTGTACTTAATTCGGCATTGTGCTTTTTGTATTTAATTCCAATGCAATTTCTGTGTTTCATCGTCAATAAGTAGGTCCAAGGGATACAGTAAACCTGAAGTGCAGCATCGGAATATATAACTAGTGTCACAGAAATGGTTCAAACCATAGACAGTAGGAAGAGTCAGTCTTCTTGTACTTAATTCGGCATTGTGCCTTTTCTATTTAATTCCGATGCAATTTCTGTGCTTCATCGTCAATAAGAGGGTCAGAGGGATACAGTAAACCTGAAGTGAAGCATTGGAATCTATAACTAGTGTCACAGGAATGTTTCAAAACATAGACAGTAAGAAGAGTCAGTCTTCTTGTACTTAAGTCGGGATTGTGCCTTTTCTATTTAATTCCAAGGCAATTTCTGTGTGTCTTCGTCAATAAGAAGGTCAGAGGGATACAGTAAACCTAAAGTGAAGCATCGGAATCTATAACTAGTGTCACAGGAATGTTACAAAACATAGACTGTATGAAGATACAGTCTTCTTGTACGTAAGTCGGCATTGTGCCTTTTGTATTTAATTCCGATGCAATTTCTGTGTTTCATCGTCAATAAGAAGGTCCAAGGGATACAGTAAACCTGAAGTGAAGCATCGGAATATATAACTAGTGTCACAGAAATGGTTCAAAACATAGACAGTAGGAAAAGTCAGTCTTCTTGTACTTAATTCGGCATTGTGCCTTTTCTATTTAATTCCGATGCAATTTCTGTGTTTCATCGTCAATAAGAAGGTCAGAGGGATACAGTAAACCTGAAGTGAAGCATTGGAATGTGTAACTAGTGTCGCAGGAATGGTTCAAAACATAGACAGTAAGAAGAGTCAGTCTTCTTGTACTTGAGTCGGCATTGTGCCTTTTGTATTTAATTCAGATGCAATTTCTGTGTTTTATCGTCAATAAGAAGGTCCAAGGGATTCAGTAAACCTGAAGTGAAGCATTGGAATCTATAACTAGTGTCACAGAAAAGGTTCAAACATAGACAATAAGAAGAGTAAGTGTTCTTGTACTTGAGTCGGCATTGTGCCTTTTGTATTTAATTACGATGCAATTTCAGTGTTTCATCGTCAATAAGAATGTAAAAGGGATACAGTAAACCTGGAGTGAAGCATCGGAATCTATAACTAGTGTCAATGGAATGGTTCAAAACATAGACAGTAGGAAGAGTCAGTCTTCTTGTACTTAATTCGGCATTGTGCCTTTTGTATTTAATTCCGATACAATTTCTGTGTTTCATCGTCAATAAGAAGGTCCAAGGGATACAGTAAACCTGAAGTGAAGCATCGGAATATATAACTAGTGTCACAGAAATGGGTCAAACCATAGACAGTAGGAAGAGTCAGTCTTCTTGTACTTAATTCGGCATAGTGCCTTTTCTATTTAATTCCGATGCAATTTCTGTGTTTCATCGTCAATAAGAGGGTCAGAGGGATACAGTAAACCTGAAGTGAACCATTGGAATCAATAACTAGTGTCACAGGAATGGTTCAAAGCATTAGGAGTAAGAAGAGTCAGTGTTCTTGTACTTAAGTCGGCATTGTGCCTTTTTTATTTAATTCCGATGCAATTTCTGTGTGTCATCGTCAATAAGAAGGTCAGAGGGATACCGTAAACCTGAAGTGAAGCATCGGAATGTATAACTAGTGTCTCAGGAATGGTTCAAAACATAGTCAGTAAGAAGAGTCAGTCTTCTTCTACTTAAGACGGCATTGTGTCTTTTCTCTTTAATTCCGATGCAATTACTGTGTTCATCGTAAATAAGAAGGTCCAAGGGATACACTAAACCTAGGGTGAAGCATCGGAATCTATAACTAGTGTCACAGGAATGGTTCAAAACATAGACATTAAGAAGAGTCAGTCTTCTTGTACTTAAGTCGGCATTGTGCCTTTTCTATTTAATTCCGGGGCAATTTCTGTGTGTCTTCGTCAATAAGAAGGTCAGAGGGATACAGTAAACCTGAAGTGAATCATCGGAATCTATAACTAGTGTCACAGGAATGGTTCAAAACATAGTCAGTAAGAAGAGTCAGTCTTCTTGTCCTTAAGTCGGCATTCTGCCTTTTGTATTTAATTCCTGTTTAACTTCTGTGTTTCATCGTCAATAAGAAAGTCAGAGGGATACAGTAAACCTGAAGTGAAGCACCGGAATCTATAACTAGTGTCACAGGAATGGTTCAAATCATAGTCAGTTAGAAGAGTCAGTCTTCTTGTCCTTAAGCCGGCATTGTGCCTTTTGTATTTAATTCCGGTGCAATTTCTGTGTTTCATCGTCAATACGAAAGTCAGAGGGGTACAGTAAACCTGAAGTGAGCATCAGAATCTATAACTAGTGTCACAGGAATGGTACAAAACATAGTCAGTAAGAAGAGTCAGTCTTCTTGTCCTTAAGTCGGTATTGTGCCTTTTGTATTTAATTCCGGTGCAATTTCTGTGTTTCATCGTCAATAAGAAGGTCCAAGGGATACAGTAAACCTGGAGTGAAGCATCGGAATCTATAACTAGTGTCACAGGAATGTTTCAAAACATAGACTATATGAAGATACAGTCTTCTTGTACTTAAGTCGGCATTGTGCCTTTTGTATTTAATTCCGATGCAAATTCTGTGTTTCATCGTCAATAAGAAGGTCAGAGGCATTCAGTAAACCTGAAGTGAAGAATCGGAATCTATAACTAGTGTCACAGGAATTGTTCAAAACATAGACAGTAAGAAGAGTCAGTCGGTATTGTGCCTTTTGTATTTAATTCCGATGCAATTCCTGTGTTTCATCGTGAATAAGGTCAGAGGGATACAGTAAACCTGAAGTGAAGCATCGGAATCTATAACTAGTGTCACAGGAATGGTTCAAAACATAGTCAGTAAGAAGAGTCAGTCTTCTTGGCCTTAAGTCGGCATTGTGCCTTTTGTATTTAATTCCGATGCAATTTCTGTGTTTCATCGTCAATAAGAAGGTCCAAGGGATACAGAAAACCTAGAGCGAAGCATCGGAATCTATAACTAGTGTCACAGGAATGGTTAAAACATAGACATTAAGAAGAGTCAGTCTTCTTGTACTTAAGTCGGCATTGTGCCTTTTCTATTTAATTCCGAGGCTATTTCTGTGTGTCTTCGTCAATAAGAAGGTCAAAGGGATACAGTAAACCTGAAGTGAAGCATTGGAATCTATAACTAGTGTCACAGGTATGCTTCAATACATAGTCAGTAAGAAGAGTCAGTCTTCTTGTCCTTAAGTCGGCATTGTGCCTTTTGTATTTAATTTCGATGCAATTTCTGTGTTTCATCGTCAATAAGAAGGTCCAAGGGATACAGTAAACCTGGAGTGAAGCATCGGAATATATAACTAGTGTCACAGGAATGGTTCAAAACATAGACAGTAGGAAGAGTCAGTCTTCTTGTACTTAATTCGGCATTGTGCCTTTTCTATTTAATTCCGATGCAATTTGTGTGTTTCATCGTCAATAAGAATTTCAGAGGGATACAGTAAACCTTAAGTGAAGCATTGGAATCTATAACTAGTGTCACAGAAATGGTTCAAACATAGACAGGAAGATGAGTCGGTCTTCTTGTACTTGAGTCGGCATTGTGCCTTTTGTATTTAATTCCGATGCAATTTCAGTGTTTCATCGTCAATAAGAATGTAAAAGGGATACTGTAAACCTGGAGTGAAGCATCGGAATCTATAACTAGTGTCAATGGAATGGTTCAAAACATAGACAGTAGGATGAGTCAGTCTTCTTGTACTTAATTCGGCATTGTGCTTTTTGTATTTAATTCCGATGCAATTTCTGTGTCTCATCGTCAATAAGAAGGTCCAAGGGATACAGTAAACCTGAAGTGAAGCATCGGAATATATAACTAGTGTCACAGAAATGGTTCAAACCATAGACAGTAGGAAGAGTCAGTCTTCTTGTACTTAAGTCGGCATTGTGCCTTTTGTATTTAATTACGATGCAATTTCTGTGTTTCATCGTCAATAAGAGGGTCCAAGGGATACAGTAAACCAGAAGTGAAGTATCGGACTCTATTACTAGTGTCACAGGAATAGTTCAAAACATAGACAGTAAGAATAGTCAGTCTTCTTGTCCTTAAGTCGGCATTGTGCCTTTTGTATTTAATTCCGGTGCAATTTCTGTGTTTCATCGTCAATAAGAAGGTCAGAGGGATACAGTAAACCTGAAGTGAAGCATTGGAATCTATAACTAGTGTCACAGGAATGTTTCAAAACATAGACAGTAAGAAGAGTCAGTCTTCTTGTACTTAAGTCGGGATTGTGCCTTTTCTATTTAATTCCAAGGCAATTTTTGTGTGTCTTCGTCAATAAGAAGGTCAGAGGGATACAGTAAACCTAAAGTGAAGCATCGGAATCTATAACTAGTGTCACAGGAATGTTTTAAAACATAGACCGTATGAAGATACAGTCTTCTTGTACGTAAGTCGGCATTGTGCCTTTTGTATTTAATTCCGATGCAATTTCTGTGTTTCATCGTCAATAAGAAGGTCCAAGGGATACAGTAAACCTGAAGTGAAGCATCGGAATATATAACTAGTGTCACAGAAATGGTTCAAAACATAGACAGTAGGAAAAGTCAGTCTTCTTGTACTTAATTCGGCATTGTGCCTTTTCTATTTAATTCCGATGCAATTTCTGTGTTTCATCGTCAATAAGAAGGTCAGAGGGATACAGTAAACCTG
This sequence comes from Schistocerca serialis cubense, assembly GCF_023864345.2. Classification (NCBI taxonomy): domain Eukaryota; kingdom Metazoa; phylum Arthropoda; class Insecta; order Orthoptera; family Acrididae; genus Schistocerca; species Schistocerca serialis. The sequence goes on along the minus strand of NW_026047584.1, from coordinate 10,258,873 downwards.
AAGTGAATCATTGGAATGTGTAACTAGTGTCGCAGGAATGGTTCAAAACATAGACAGTAAGAAGAGTCAGTCTTCTTGTACTTGAGTCGGCATTGTGCCTTTTGTATTAAATTCAGATGCAATTTCTGTGTTTTATCGTCAATAAGAAGGTCCAAGGGATTCAGTAAACCTGAAGTGAAGCATTGGAATCTATAACTAGTGTCACAGGAATGGTTCAAAACATAGACATTAAGAAGAGTCAGTCTTCTTGTACTTAAGTCGGCATTGTGCCTTTTCTATTTAATTCCGAGGCAATTTCTGTGTGTCTTCGTCAATAAGAAGGTCAGAGGGATACAGTAAACCTGAAGTGAATCATCGGAATCTATAACTAGTGTCACAGGAATGGTTCAAAACATAGTCAGTAAGAAGAGTCAGTCTTCTTGTCCTTAAGTCGGCATTCTGCCTTTTGTATTTAATTCCTGTTTAACTTCTGTGTTTCATCGTCAATAAGAAAGTCAGAGGGATACAGTAAACCTGAAGTGAAGCACCGGAATCTATAACTAGTGTCACAGGAATGGTTCAAATCATAGTCAGTTAGAAGAGTCAGTCTTCTTGTCCTTAAGCCGGCATTGTGCCTTTTGTATTTAATTCCGGTGCAATTTCTGTGTTTCATCGTCAATACGAAAGTCAGAGGGGTACAGTAAACCTGAAGTGAGCATCAGAATCTATAACTAGTGTCACAGGAATGGTACAAAACATAGTCAGTAAGAAGAGTCAGTCTTCTTGTCCTTAAGTCGGTATTGTGCCTTTTGTATTTAATTCCGGTGCAATTTCTGTGTTTCATCGTCAATAAGAAGGTCCAAGGGATACAGTAAACCTGGAGTGAAGCATCGGAATCTATAACTAGTGTCACAGGAATGTTTCAAAACATAGACTATATGAAGATACAGTCTTCTTGTACTTAAGTCGGCATTGTGCCTTTTGTATTTAATTCCGATGCAAATTCTGTGTTTCATCGTCAATAAGAAGGTCAGAGGCATTCAGTAAACCTGAAGTGAAGAATCGGAATCTATAACTAGTGTCACAGGAATTGTTCAAAACATAGACAGTAAGAAGAGTCAGTCGGTATTGTGCCTTTTGTATTTAATTCCGATGCAATTCCTGTGTTTCATCGTGAATAAGGTCAGAGGGATACAGTAAACCTGAAGTGAAGCATCGGAATCTATAACTAGTGTCACAGGAATGGTTCAAAACATAGTCAGTAAGAAGAGTCAGTCTTCTTGGCCTTAAGTCGGCATTGTGCCTTTTGTATTTAATTCCGATGCAATTTCTGTGTTTCATCGTCAATAAGAAGGTCCAAGGGATACAGTAAACCTAGAGCGAAGCATCGGAATCTATAACTAGTGTCACAGGAATGGTTAAAACATAGACATTAAGAAGAGTCAGTCTTCTTGTACTTAAGTCGGCATTGTGCCTTTTCTATTTAATTCCGAGGCTATTTCTGTGTGTCTTCGTCAATAAGAAGGTCAAAGGGATACAGTAAACCTGAAGTGAAGCATTGGAATCTATAACTAGTGTCACAGGTATGCTTCAATACATAGTCAGTAAGAAGAGTCAGTCTTCTTGTCCTTAAGTCGGCATTGTGCCTTTTGTATTTAATTTCGATGCAATTTCTGTGTTTCATCGTCAATAAGAAGGTCCAAGGGATACAGTAAACCTGGAGTGAAGCATCGGAATATATAACTAGTGTCACAGGAATGGTTCAAAACATAGACAGTAGGAAGAGTCAGTCTTCTTGTACTTAATTCGGCATTGTGCCTTTTCTATTTAATTCCGATGCAATTTGTGTGTTTCATCGTCAATAAGAATTTCAGAGGGATACAGTAAACCTTAAGTGAAGCATTGGAATCTATAACTAGTGTCACAGAAATGGTTCAAACATAGACAGGAAGATGAGTCGGTCTTCTTGTACTTGAGTCGGCATTGTGCCTTTTGTATTTAATTCCGATGCAATTTCAGTGTTTCATCGTCAATAAGAATGTAAAAGGGATACTGTAAACCTGGAGTGAAGCATCGGAATCTATAACTAGTGTCAATGGAATGGTTCAAAACATAGACAGTAGGATGAGTCAGTCTTCTTGTACTTAATTCGGCATTGTGCTTTTTGTATTTAATTCCGATGCAATTTCTGTGTCTCATCGTCAATAAGAAGGTCCAAGGGATACAGTAAACCTGAAGTGAAGCATCGGAATATATAACTAGTGTCACAGAAATGGTTCAAACCATAGACAGTAGGAAGAGTCAGTCTTCTTGTACTTAAGTCGGCATTGTGCCTTTTGTATTTAATTACGATGCAATTTCTGTGTTTCATCGTCAATAAGAGGGTCCAAGGGATACAGTAAACCAGAAGTGAAGTATCGGACTCTATTACTAGTGTCACAGGAATAGTTCAAAACATAGACAGTAAGAATAGTCAGTCTTCTTGTCCTTAAGTCGGCATTGTGCCTTTTGTATTTAATTCCGGTGCAATTTCTGTGTTTCATCGTCAATAAGAAGGTCAGAGGGATACAGTAAACCTGAAGTGAAGCATTGGAATCTATAACTAGTGTCACAGGAATGTTTCAAAACATAGACAGTAAGAAGAGTCAGTCTTCTTGTACTTAAGTCGGGATTGTGCCTTTTCTATTTAATTCCAAGGCAATTTTTGTGTGTCTTCGTCAATAAGAAGGTCAGAGGGATACAGTAAACCTAAAGTGAAGCATCGGAATCTATAACTAGTGTCACAGGAATGTTTTAAAACATAGACCGTATGAAGATACAGTCTTCTTGTACGTAAGTCGGCATTGTGCCTTTTGTATTTAATTCCGATGCAATTTCTGTGTTTCATCGTCAATAAGAAGGTCCAAGGGATACAGTAAACCTGAAGTGAAGCATCGGAATATATAACTAGTGTCACAGAAATGGTTCAAAACATAGACAGTAGGAAAAGTCAGTCTTCTTGTACTTAATTCGGCATTGTGCCTTTTCTATTTAATTCCGATGCAATTTCTGTGTTTCATCGTCAATAAGAAGGTCAGAGGGATACAGTAAACCTGAAGTGAATCATTGGAATGTGTAACTAGTGTCGCAGGAATGGTTCAAAACATAGACAGTAAGAAGAGTCAGTCTTCTTGTACTTGAGTCGGCATTGTGCCTTTTGTATTAAATTCAGATGCAATTTCTGTGTTTTATCGTCAATAAGAAGGTCCAAGGGATTCAGTAAACCTGAAGTGAAGCATTGGAATCTATAACTAGTGTCACAGAAAAGGTTCAAACATAGACAGTAAGAAGAGTCAGTCTTCTTGTACTTGAGTCGGCATTGTGCCTTTTGTATTTAATTCCGATGCAATTTCAGTGTTTCATCGTCAATAAGAAGGTCAGAGGGATACAGTAAACCTGAAGTGAAGCATTGGAATGTATAGCTAGTGTCTCAGGAATGGTTCAAAACATAGTCAGTAAGAAGAGTCAGTCTTCTTCTACTTAAGTCGGCATTGTGTCTTTTCTCTTTAATTCCGATTCAATTACTGTGTTCATCGTCAATAAGAAGGTCCAAGGGATACACTAAACCTAGAGTGAAGCATCGGAATTTATAACTAGTGTCACAGGAATGGTTCAAAACATAGACATTAAGAAGAGTCAGTCTTCTTGTACTTAAGTCGGCATTGTGCGTTTTCTATTTAATTCCGAGGCAATTGCTGTGTGTCTTCGTCAATAAGAAGTTCAGAGGAATACAGTAAACCTGAAGTGAATCATCGGAATCTATAACTAGTGTCACAGGAATGGTTCAAAACATAGTCAGTAAGAATAGTCAGTCTTCTTGTCCTTAAGTCGGCATTGTGCCTTTTGTATTTAATTCCGGTGCAATTTCTGTGTTTCATCGTCAATAAGAAAGTCAGAGGGATACAGCAAACCTGAAGTCAGAATCGGAATCTATAACTAGTGTCACAGGAATGGTTCAAAACATAGTCAGTAAGAAGAGTCAGTCTTCTTGTACTTAAGTCGGCCTTGGGCCTTTTGTATTTAATTCCGATGCATTTTCGGTGTTTCATCGTCAATAAGAAGGTCCAAGGGATACAGTAGACCTGCAGTGAAGCATCGGAATCTATAACTAGTGTCACAGGAATGTTTCAAAACATAGACAGTAAGAAGATACAGTATTCTTCTACTTAAGTCGGCATTGTGCCTTTTTCTATTTAATTCCGATGCAATTTCTGTGTTTCATCGTCAATAAGAAGGTCCAAGGGATACAGTAAACCTGAAGTGAAGCATCGGAATATATAACTAGTGTCACAGAAATGGTTCAAAACATAGACAGTAGGAAGAGTCAGTCTTCTTGTACTTAATTCGTCATTGTGCTTTTTCTATTTAATTCCGATGCAATTACTGTGTTCATCGTCAATAAGAAGGTCCAAGGGATACACTAAACCTAGAGTGAAGCATCGGAATCTTTAACTAGTGTCACAGGAATGGTTCAAAACATAGACATTAAGAAGAGTCAGTCTTCTTGTACTTAAGTCGGCATTGTGCCTTTTGTGGTGTCACCGCCAGACACCACACTTGCTAGGTGGTGGCTTAAATCGGCCGCGGTCCATTTAGTACATGTCGGACCCGCGTGTCGCCACTGTGTAATCGCAGACCTAGTGCCACCACCAAGGCAGGTCTCGTGATACGAGAGAGCACTCGCCCCAGTTGTACGAGAACCTAGCTACCGCCCAGTTGTACGAGAACCTAGCTACCGACCAGATGTACGAAGCCTTTCTCTCTCATTAGCCGAGAGACAGAATCGCCATCAGCTAAGTTAATGGCTACGAACTAGCAAGGCGCCATTTGTATCAGTGCCTATAGCTTACGAGTATTCAAGAGAGATGTATTCCAAGGACTAATTAAAAGATAAGTAATAAGCATCTACATACTTTTCTTCTTATTCATTTATAAGTTCTCATGTTCCAGACTTCACGCCCGTCGGCGTTAGCCTTGCGTGCCCTATCGGCTACAGCGTTAGTCTAGCGTTCATTTTCAGCCATCTCAACTTCACGGTGTCGGCCCAGACACCGACACAACATTGTCTCGTACAACTGGGGCGAGTGCTCTCTCGTATCACGAGACCTGCCTTGGTGGTGGCGCTAGGTCTGCGATTACACAGTGGCGACACGCGGGTCCGACAGGTACTAAATGGACCGCGGCCGATTTAAGCTACCACCTAGCAAGTGTGGTGTCTGGCGGTGACACCACATTCCTCCCCCGCAAATCGGCGAACGGTCGTGAGATAAGGCTTCCGCCCGCCGTGGGGAGGACCACATGTTGACGTATGCGATGAGGTGGGGAGCCTAACAACAGGCGAGGCTGTGCCACCCGCACCCGGCCATTCGGTCCGAGGGGAGCTAGGAAACGCCTGCAAAACTAGTCCAGGGTGCACGTCAACATGCGGTGTATGCGCCCGTAAAGAGACAGGAGGGACCGAAGGGTCAACCTCCATAGCGTCGGGGTAGCCGACGCGCGATGACGTCATGTGGTCCGGAGCGGGCGGGAGTTCCATGGCGGAGGACAGCTGGTCACGGGAAGCGATCGGCGGCGCGTGACCCTGGGAGGCGCTTGGCGGCTGCAACGAAGCGTCGAATGCGGGCGGCGCCGGCGGGAGAACAAGCGGCGGCGGCGGCAGCTGCTGCTGCTGCTGCTGCTGCGGCGGCGGCGGCGCGTCGCCATGGGGCAAAATGGAAGGCATCGTCGGTAACACCTGGGGATGAGGCGAGCCAGTAGATGGGTCCCCAGGGCGCTGACCGGACGGCACCGTCGCTGAAAGCAGACGGGGAGCGGCAGAACCCGAGCGACGACAGAGGCGCAGCTGATTGAGATGCCGACGCACCTCACCAGAGGCCCCCAAAACCAAATACATCGCGCGGCCGAGGCAGCGAAGAATGCGCCCTGCGAGCCAACGCCGTGAACCTCGATAGTTGCGATAAAATACAACGTCGCCTGGAGCAAAAGAAGGAGTCTGCCGCTGCACAGGAACCTGATGCGGCGGATGCAGCAAAGACATCAAGGTGCGATGAGGACGACCGTGGAGCAACTCAGCCGGCGAGCGACCATCTCGGGGCTGAGAGCGATACGAAGACAAAAAGAGCAACAATGCGTCCTCCCGAGAATGCGACTCTTTCAATTTCAACATCTGTGACTTGAAAGTCCGGACCAATCGTTCAGCGGCACCGTTGGACTGAGGCGAAAACGGCGCGGATGTCAGATGTTGAATACCATTGGCCTGGCAGAATGACTGAAATTCTGCGGACATGAATTGTGGGCCATCGTCGGAAACAATAGTCTGCGGAAGACCTTCAATGCAAAAGATAGCAGACAACGCTTGGATGGTGGCAGAGGACGTCGTGGAAGACATCCGGACAACAAAAGGAAAATTACTGAAGGCATCGACCAGAACCAACCATCGAGCATTCCAGAATGGACCAGCAAAATCAATGTGCAAGCGTTGCCAAGGGGAAGTGGCGTTTGGCCACGCAAAGACTTTCCGCGGCGGTGCGGACTGTTGTTCAGCACACGCCGGGCACGAAGAACACATATTCGTAATCGCAGCATCGATTCCGAACCAAGTACAGTGCTGACGAGCAAGTTGTTTCGTTCGCACTATACCCCAATGTCCTTGGTGAAGAAGCCGTAAAACAGAATCGCCATCAGCTAAGTTAATGGCTACGAACTAGCAAGGCGCCATTTGTATCAGTGCCTATAGCTTACGAGTATTCAAGAGAGATGTATTCCAAGGACTAATTAAAAGATAAGTAATAAGCATCTACATACTTTTCTTCTTATTCATTTATAAGTTCTCATGTTCCAGACTTCACGCCCGTCGGCGTTAGCCTTGCGTGCCCTATCGGCTACAGCGTTAGTCTAGCGTTCATTTTCAGCCATCTCAACTTCACGGTGTCGGCCCAGATACCGACACAACACCTTTTCTATTTAATTCCGATGCAATTTCTGTGTTTTATCGTCAATACGAAGGTCCAAGGGTTCAGTAAACCTGAAGTCAAGCATCGGAATCTATAACTAGTGTCAATGGAATGGTTCAAAACATAGACAGTAGGAAGAGTCAGTCTTCTTGTATATAATTCGGCATTGTGCCTTTTTTATTTAATTCCGATGCAATTTCTGTGTTTCATCGTCAATAAGAAGGTCAGAGGGATAATGTAAACCTCAAGTGAAGCATCGGAATCTATAACTAGTGTCACAGGAATGGTTCAAAACATAGTCAGTAAAAAGAGTCAGTCTTCTTGTCCTTAAGTCAGCATTGTGACTTTTGTATTTAATTCCGGTGCAACTTCTGTGTTTCATCGTCTTATAAGAAAGTCAGAGGGATACAGTAAACCTGAAGTGAAGCATCAGAATCTATAACTAGTGTCACAGGAATGTTTCAAATCATAGACAGTAAGAAGAGTCAGTCTTCTTGTACTTGAGTCGGCATTGTGCCTTTTGTATTAAATTCCGATGCAATTTCTGTGTTTCATCGTCAATAAGAAGGTCCAAGGATACAGTAAACCTGAAGTCAAGCATCGGAATCTATAAATAGTGGCACAGGAATGGTTCAAAACATAGACAGTAAGAAGAGTCAGTCTTCTTGTACTTAATTCGGCATTGTGCATTTCTATTAAATTCCGATGCAATTTCTGTGTTTCTTCGTCAAAAAGAAGTTCAGAGGGATAATGTAAACCTCAAGTGAAGCATCGGAATCTATAACTAGTGTCACATGATTGGTTCAAAACATAGACAGTAAGAAGAGTCAGTTTTCTTGTACTTAAGTCAGCTTGTGCCTTTTGTATTTAATTCCGATGCAATTTCTATGTTTCATCGTCAATAAGAATGTCAGAGGGATACAGCAAACCTGAAGTGAAGCATCGGAATCTATAACTTGTGTCACAGGAATGGTTCAAAACATAGACACAAAGAAGAGTCAGTTTTCTTGTACTTAAGTCGGTATTGTGCCTTTTGTATTTAATTCCGATGCAAATTCAATGTTTCATCGTCAATAAGAAGGTCGGAGGCATACAGTAAACCTGAAGTGAAGCATCGGAATCTATAACTAGTGTCACAGGAATAGTTCAAAACATAAACAGTAAGATGAGTCAGTCGGTATTGTGCCTTTTGTATTTAATTCCGATGCAATTTCTGTGTTTCATCGTGAATAAGGTATGAGGGATACAGTAAACCTGAAGTGAAGCATCGGAATCTATAACTAGTGTCACAGGAATGGTTCAAAACATAGTCAGTAAGAAGAGACAGTCTTTTTGAACTTAAGTCAGCATTATGCTTTTTGTATTTGATTCCGATGTAATTTCTGAGTTTCATCGTCAATAAGAAGTTCAAAATGATACAGTAAACCTGAAGTGAACCATCGGAATCAATAACTAGTGTCACAGGAATGGTTCAAAACATAGACAGTAAGAAGAGTCAGTCTTCTTGTACTTAAGTCGGTATTGTGCCTTTTGTATTTCATTACGAAGCATTTTCTGTGTTTCATCGCGAATAAGGTCTGAGAGAAACAGTAAACCTGGAGTGAAGCATTGGAATCTATAACTAGTGTCAATGGAATGGTTCAAATCATAGACAGTAAGAAGAGTCAGTCTTCTTGTACTTAAGTCGGCATTGTGCCTTTTTTATTTAATTCCGATGCAATTTCTGTGTTTCATCGTCAATAAGAAGGTCAGAGGGATACAGTACACCTGAAGTGAAGCATCGGAATCTATAACTAGTGTCTCAGGAATGGTTCAAAACATAGTCAGTAAGAAGATCAGTCTTCCTCTACTTAAGTCGGCATTGTACCTTTTCTCTTTCATTCCGATGCAATTACTGTGTTCATCGTCAATACGAAGTTCAGAGGGATACAGTAAACCTGAAGTGATGCATTGGAATCTATAACTAGTGTCAAAGGAATGGTTCAAAGCATAGACAGGAAGAAGAGTCAGTCTTCTTGTACTTGAGTCGGCATTGTGCCTTTTGTTTTAAATTCCGATGCAATATCTGTGGTTCATCGTCAATAAGAAGGTCCAAGGGATTCAGTAAACCTGAAGTGAAGCATCGGAATCTATAACTGGTGTCACAGGAATGGTTCAAAACATAGAGAGTAAGAAGAGTCAGTTTTCTTGTACTTAAGTCGGCATTGTGCCTTTTGCATTTAATTCCGATGGAAATGCTGTGTTTCATCGTCAATAAGAAGGTCAGAGGCATACAGTAAATGTGAAGTGAAGTATCGGAATCTATAACTAGTGTCACAGGAATTGTTCAAAACATAGACAGTAAGAAGAGTCAGCCTTCTTGTACTTAAGTCGGTATTGTGCCTTTTGAAATTAATTCCGATGCAATTTCTGTGTTTCATCGTGAATAAGGTCAGAGGGATACAGTAAACCTGAAGTGAAGCATCGGAATCTATAACTTGTGTCACAGGAATGGATCAAACATAGACAGTAGGAAGAGTCAGTCTTCTTGTACTTAAGTCGGCATTTTGTCTTTTGTATTTAATTCCAATGCTATTTCAGTGTTTCATCGTCAATACGAAGTTAAAAGGGATACAGTAAACCTGGAATGAAGCATCGGAATCTATATCTAGTGTCAATGGAGTGGTTCAAAACATAGACAGAAAGAAGAGTCAGTCTTCTTGTTCATAAGTCGGCATTGTGCCTTTTGTATTTAATTCCGGTGCAATTTCTGTGTTTCATCGTCAATAGGAAGGTCAGAGGGATACAGTAAACCTGAAGTGAAGCATCGGAATCTATAACTAGTGTCACAGGAATGGTTCAAAGCATAGCCAGTAAGAAGAGTCAGTATTCTTGTACTTGAGTCGGCATTGTCCCTTTTGTATTAAATTCCGATGCAATTTCTGTGTTTCATCGTCAATAAGAAGGTCCAAGGGATACAGTAAACCTGAAGTCAAGCATCGGAATTTGTAACTAGTGTCACAGGAATGGTTCAAAACATAGTCAGTAAGAAGATCAGTCTTCTTCTACTTAAGTCGGCATTGTGCCTTTTCTCTTTAATTCCGATGCAATTACTGTGTTCATCGTCAATAAGAAGGTCCAAGGGATTCACTAAATCGACAGTGAAGCATCGGAATCTATAACTAGTGTCACAGGAATGGTTCAGAACATAGACATTAAGAAGAGTCAGTCTCCTTGTACTTAAGTCGGCATTGTGCCTTTTCTATTTAATTCCGAGGCAATTTCTGTGTGTCTTCGTCAATAAGAAGGTCAGAGGGATACAGTAAACCTGAAGTGAAGCATCGGAATCTATAACTAGTGTCACAGGAATGGTTCAAAACATAGTCAGTAAGAAGAATCAGTCTTCTTGTCCTTAAGTCGGTATTGTGCCTTTTGTATTTAATGCCGGTGCAATTTCTGTGTTTCATCGTCAATACGAAAGTCAGTGGGATACAGTAAACCTGAAGTGAGAATCGGAATCTATAACTAGTGTCACAGGAATGGTTCAAAACATAGTCAGTAAGAAGAGTCAGTCTTCTTGTACTTAAGTCGGCCTTGGGCCTTTTGTATTTAATTCCGATGCATTTTCTGTGTTTCATCGTCAATAAGAAGGTCCAAGGGATACAGTAAACCTGAAGTGAAGCATCGGAATATTTAACGAGTGTCACAGGAATGGTTCAAAGAAAGACAGTAGGAAGAGTCAGTCTTCTTGTACTTAATACGGCATTGTGCCTTTTCTATTTAATTCCGATGCAATTTCTGTGTTTCATCGTCAATAAGAAGGTCAGAGGGATACAGTAAACCTGAAGTGAAGCATTGGAATCTATAGCGAGTGTCAAAGGAATGGTTCAAAGCATAGACAGGAAGAAGAGTCAGTCTTCTTGTACTTGAGTCGGCATTGTGCCTTTTGTATTAAATTCCGATGCAATTTCTGTGGTTCATCGTCAATAAGAAGGTCCAAGGGATTCAGTAAACCTGAAGTGAAGCATCGGAATCTATAACTGGTGTCACAGGAATGGTTCAAAACATAGAGAGTAAGAAGAGTCAGTTTTCTTGTACTTAAGTCGGCATTGTGCCTTTTGTATTTAATTCCGATGGAAATGCTGTGTTTCATCGTCAATAAGAAGGTCAGAGGCATACAGTAAATGTGAAGTAAAGTATCGGAATCTATAACTAGTGTCACAGGAATTGTTCAAAACATAGACAGTAAGAAGATACTGTCTTCTTGTACTTAAGTCGGTATTGTGCCTTTTGAAATTAATTCCGATGCAATTTCTGTGTTTCATCGTGAATAAGGTCAGAGGGATACAGTAAACCTGAAGTGAAGCATCGGAATCTATAACTAGTGTCACAGGAATGGATCAAACATAGACAGTAGGAAGAGTCAGTCTTCTTGTACTTAAGTCGGCATTTTGTCTTTTGTATTTAATTCCAATGCAATTTCAGTGTTTCATCGTCAATACGAAGTTAAAAGGGATATAGTAAATCTGGAGTGAAGCATCGGAATCTATATCTAGTGTCAATGGAATGGTTCAAAACATAGACAGAAAGAAGAGTCAGTCTTCTTGTTCTTAAGTTGGCATTGTGCTTTTTTGTATTTCATTCCGGTGCAATTTCTGTGTTTCATCGTCAATAGGAAGGTCAGGAGATACAGTAAACCTGAAGTGAAGCATCGGAATCTATAACTAGTGCCACAGGAATGGTTCAAAGCATAGCCAGTAAGAAGAGTCAGTATTCCTGTACTTGAGTCGGCATTGTCCCTTTTGTATTAAATTCCGATGCAATTTCAGTGTTTCATCGTCAATAAGAAGGTCCAAGGGATACAGTAAACCTGAAGTCAAGCATCGGAATTTGTAACTAGTGTCACAGGCAGGGTTCAAAACATAGACAGTAAGAAGAGTCAGCCTTCTTGTACTTAATTCGGCATTGTGCGTTTTCTATTTAATTCCGATGCAATTTCTGTGTTTCATCGTCAATAAGAAGGTCAGAGGGATAATGTAAACCTCAAGTGAAGCGTCGGAACCTATAACTAGTGTCACATGAATGGTTCAAAACATAGACAGTAAGAAGAGTCAGTTTTCTTGTACTTAAGTCAGCATTGTGCCATTTGTATTCATTTCGGATGCAATTTCTATGTTTCATCGTCAATAAGAATGTCAGAGGGATACAGTAAACCTGAAGTGAAGCATCGGAATCTATAACTAGTGTCACAGGAATTGTTCAAAACATAGACAGTAAGAAGAGTCAGTCGGTATTGTGCCTTTTGTATTTAATTCCGATGCAATTTCTGTGTTTCATCGTGAATAAGGTCAGAGGGATACAGTAAACCTGAAGTGAAGCATCGGAATCTATAACTAGTGGCACAGGAATGGTTCAAAAGATAGTCAGTAAGAAGAGTCAGTCTTTTTGTACTTAAGTCGACATTATGCTTTTTGTATTTGATTCCGATGTAATTTCTGTGTTTCATCGTCAATAAGAAGTTCAAAATGATACAGTTAACCTGAAGTGAAGCATAGGAATCAATAACTAGTGTCACAGGAATGGTTCAAAACATAGTCAGCAAGAAGAGTCAGTCTTCTTGTCCTTAAGTCGGCATTGTGCCTTTTGTATTTAATTCCGATGCAATTTCATTGTTTCATCGTCAATAAGAAGGTCAGAGGGATACAGAAAACCTGGCGTGAAGCATCGGAATCTATAACAAGTGTCAATGGAATGGTTCAAAACATAGACACTAAGAAGAGTCAGTCATCTTGTACTTAAGTCGGCATTCAGCCTTTTGTATTTAATTCCGATGCAATTTTTGTGTTTCATCGTCAATAAGAAGGTCAGAGGGATACAGTAAACCTGGAGTGAAGCATCGGAATCAATAACTAGTGTCACAGGAATGGTTCAAAACATAGTCAGTAAGAAGAGTCAGTCTTCTTGTCCTTAAGTCGGCATTGCCCCTTTTGTATTAAATTCCGATGCAATTTCTGTGTTCATCGTCAATAAGAAGGTACAAGGGATACAGTAAACCTGAAGTCAGGCATCGGAATCTGTAATTAGTGTCACAGGAATGGTTCAAAACATAGACAGTAAGAAGAGTCAGTATTCTTGTACTTAATTCGGCATTGTGCCTTTTCTATTGAATTCCGATGCAACTTCTGTGTTTCATCGTCAATGAGAAGGTCAGAGTGATACAGTAAACCTGATGTGAAGCATCGGAATCGATAACTAGTGTCACAGGAATGGTTCAAAACATAGTCAGTAAGAAGAGTCAGTCTTCTTGTCCTTAAGTCAGCATTGTGCCTTTTGTATTTAATTCCGGTGCAACTTCTGTGTTTCATCGTCAATACGAAAGTCAGAGGGATACAGTAAACCTGAAGTGAAGCATCGGAATCTATAACTTGTGTCACAGGAATGGTTCAAAACATAGAGAGTAAGAAGAGTCATTTTTCTTGTACTTAAGTCGGCACTGTGCCTTTTGTATTTAATTCCGATGCAAATTCTGTGTTTCATCGTCAATAAGAAGGTCAGAGGCATACAGTAAACCTGAAGTGAAGCATCGGAATCTATAACTAGTGTCACAGGAATTGTTCAAACATAGACAGTAAGAAGAGTCAGTCGGTATTGTGCCTTTTGTATTTAATTCCGATGCAATTTCTGTGTTTCATCGTGAATAAGGTCAGAGGGATACAGTAAACCTGAAGTGAAGCATTGGAATTTCAGTGTTTCATCGTCAATAAGAAGTTAAAAGGGATACAGTGAACCTGGAGTGAAGCATCGGAATCTCTAAGTAGAGTCACAGGAATGGTTCAAAACATAGACAGTAAGAAGAGTCAGTCTTCTTGTACTTGAGTCGGCATTGTGCCTTTTGTATTAAATTCCGATGCAATTTCTGTGTTTCATCGTCAATAAGACGGTCCAAGGGATTCAGTAAACCTGAAGTCAAGCATCGGAATCTATAACTAGTGTCACAGGAATGGTTCAAAGCATAGAGAGTAAGAAGAGTCAGTTTTCTTGTACTTAAGTCGGCATTGTGCCTTTTGTATTTAATTCCGATGCAAATGCTGTGTTTCATCGTCAATAAGAAGGTCAGAGGCATACAGTATATGTGAAGTGAATCATCGGAATCTATAACTAGTGACACAGGAATTGCTCAAAACATAGACAGTAAGAAGAGTCAGCCTTGTTGTACTTAAGTCGGTATTGTGCCTTTTGAAATTAATTCCGATGCAATTTCTGTGTTTCATCGTGAATAAAGTCAGAGGGATACAGTAAACCTGAAGTGAAGCATCGGAATCTATAACTAGTGTCACAGGAATGGTTCAATCATAGACAGTAGGAAGAGTCATGCTTCATGTACTTAAGTCGGCATTTTGTCTTTTGTATTTAATTCCAATGCAATTGCAGTGTTTCATCGTCAATAAGAAGTTAAAAGGGATACAGTAAACCTGGAGTGAAGCATCGGAATCTATAACTAGTGTCAATGGAATGGTTCAAAACATAGACAGATAGAAGAGTCAGTCTTCTTGTACTTAAGTCGGCATTCTGCCTTTTGTAATTAATTCCGATGTAATTTCTGTGTTTCATCGTCAATAAGAAGGTCAGAGGGATACAGTAACCCTGAAGTGAAGCATCGGAATCTATAACTAGTGTCACAGAAATGGTTCAAAGCATAGTCAGTAAGAAGAGTCAGTCTTCTTGTACTTAAGTCGCCATTGTGCCTTTTTTATTTAATTTCGATGCAATTTCTGTGTTTCATCGTCAATAATTAGGTCAGAGGGATACAGTCAACCTGAAGTGAAGCATCGGAATCTATAACTAGTGTCTCAGGAATGGTTCAAAACATAGTCAGTAAGAAGATCAGTCTTCTTCTACTTAAGTCGGCATTGTGCCTTTTCTCTTTAATTCCGATGCAATTACTGTGTTCATCGTCAATAAGAAGGTCCAAGGGATACACTAAATCGACAGTGAAGCATCGGAATCTATAACTAGTGTCACAGGAATTGTTCAGAACATAGACATTAAGAAGAGTCAGTCTCCTTGTACTTAAGTCGGTATTGTGCCTTTTGCATTTAGTTCCGGTGCAATTTCTGTGTTTCATCGTCAATACGAAAGTCAGTGGGATACAGTAAACCTGAAGTGAGAATCGGAATCTATAACTAGTTTCACAGGAATGGTTCAAAACATAGTCAGTAAGAAGAGTCAGTCTTCTTGTACTTAAGTCGGCCTTGGGCCTTTTGTATTTAATTCCGATGCATTTTCTGGGTTTCATCGTCAATAAGAAGGTCCAAGGGATACAGTAAACCTGGAGTGAAGCATCGGAATCTATAACTAGTGTCACAGGAATGTTTCAAAACATAGACAGTAAGATGATACAGTCTTCTTGTACTTAAGTCGTCATTGTGTCTTCTCGTATTTAAATCCGATGCAATTTCTGTGTTTCATCGTCAATAAGAAGGTCCAAGGGATACAGTAAACCTGAAGTGAAGCATCGGAATAAATAACTAGTGTCACAGGAATGGTTCAAAGCAAGACAGTAGGAAGAGTCAGTCTTCTTGTACTTAATACGGCATTGTGCCTTTTCTATTTAATTCCGATGCAATTTCTGTGTTTCATCGTCAATAAGAAGGTCAGAGGGATACAGTAAACCTGATGGGAAGCATTGGAATCTATAACTAGTGTCAAAGGAATGGTTCAAAGCATAGACAGGAAGAAGAGTCAGTCTTCTTGTACTTGAGTCGGCATTGTGCCTTTTGTATTAAATTCCGATGCATTTTCTGTGGTTCATAGTCAATAATAAGTCCAAGGGATTCAGTAAACCTGAAGTGAAGCATCGCAATCTATAACTGGTGTCACAGGATTGGTTCAAAACATAGAGAGTAAGAAGAGTCAGTTTTCTTGTACTTAAGTCGGCATTGTGCCTTTTGTATTTAATTCCGATGGAAATGCTGTGTTTCATCGTCAATAAGAAGGTCAGAGGCATACAGTAAATGTGAAGTGAAGTATCGGAATCTATAACTAGTGTCACAGGAATTGTTCAAAACATAGACAGTAAGAAGATACAGTCTTCTTGTACTTAAGTCGGTATTGTGCCTTTTGAAACTAATTCCGATGCAATTTCTGTGTTTCATCGTGAATAAGGTCAGAGGGATACAGTAAACCTGAAGTGAAGCATCGGAATCTATAACTAGTGTCACAGGAATGGATCAAACATAGACAGTAGAAAGAGTCAGTCTTCTTGTACTGAAGTCGGCATTTTGTCTTTTGTATTTAATTCCAATGCAATTTCAGTGTTTCATCGTCAATACGAAGTTAAAAGGGATATAGTAAACCTGGAGTGAAGCATCGGAATCTATATCTAGTGCCAATGGAATGGTTCAAAACATAGACAGAAAGAAGAGTCAGTCTTCTTGTTCTTAAGTTGGCATTGTGCTTTTTTGAATTTAATTCCGGTGCAATTTCTGTGTTTCATCGTCAATAGGAAGGTCAGAGGGATACAGTAAACCTGAAGTGAAACATCGGAATCTATAACTAGTGTCACAGGAATGGTTCAAAGCGTAGCCAGTAAGAAGAGTCAGTATTCCTGTACTTGAGTCGGCATTGTCCCTTTTGTATTAAATTCCGATGCAATTTCGGTGTTTCATCGTCAATAAGAAGGTCCAAGGGATACAGTAAACCTGAAGACAAGCATCGGAATTTGTAACTAGTGTCACAGGAATGGTTCGAAACATAGACAGTAAGAAGAGTCAGCCTTCTTGTACTTAATTCGGCATTGTGCCTTTTCTATTTAATTCCGATGCAATTTCTATGTTTCATCGTCAATAAGAATGTCAGAGGGATACAGTAAACCTGAAGTAAAGCATCGGAATCTATAACTTGTGGCACAGGAATGGATCAAAAGATAGTCAGTAAGAAGAGTCAGTCTTTTTGTACTTAAGTCGACATTATGCCTCTTGTATTTGATTCCGATGTAATTTCTGTGTTTCATCGTCAATAAGAAGTTCAAAATGATACAGTTAACCTGAAGTGAAGCATCGGAATCAATAACTAGTGTCACAGGAATGGTTCAAAACATAGTCAGTTAGAAGAGTCAGTCTTCTTGTCCTTAAGTCGGCATTGTGCCTTTTGTATTTAATTCCGATGCAATTTCAGTGTTTCATCGTCAATAAGAAGGTCCAAGGGATACAGAAAACCTGGCGTGAAGCATCGGAATCTATAACAAGTGTCAATGGAATGTTTCAAAACATAGACACTAAGAAGAGTCAGTCATCTTGTACTTAAGTCGGCATTCAGCCTTTTGTATTTAATTCCGATGCAATTTTTGTGTTTCATCGTCAATAAGAAGGTCAGAGGGATACAATAAACCTGGAGTGAAGCATCGGAATCAATAACTAGTGTCACAGGAATGGTTCAAAACATAGTCAGTAAGAAGAGTCAGTCTTCTTGTCCTTAAGTCGGTATTGCCCCTTTTGTATTAAATTCCGATGCAATTTCTGTGTTCATCGTCAATAAGAAGGTACAAGGGATACAGTAAACCTGAAGTCAAGCATCGGAATCTGTAATTAGTGTCTCAGGAATGGTTCAAAACATAGACAGTAAGAAGAGTCAGTATTCTTGTACTTAATTCGGCATTGTGCCTTTTCTATTTAATTCCGATGCAACTTCTGTGTTTCATCGTCAATGAGAAGGTCAGAGGGATACAGTAAACCTGATGTGAAGCATCGGAATCGATAACTAGTGTCACAGGAATGGTTCAAAACATAGTCAGTAAGAAGAGTCAGTCTTCTTGTCCTTAAGTCAGCATTGTGCCTTTTGTATTTAATTCCGGTGCAACTTCTGTGTTTCATCGTCAATACGAATGTCAGAGGGATACAGTAAACCTGAAGTGAAGCATCGGAATCTATAACTTGTGTCACAGGAATGGTTCAAAACATAGAGAGTAAGAAGAGTCAGTTTTCTTGTACTTAAGTCGGCACTGTGCCTTTTGTATTTAATTCCGATGCAAATTCTGTGTTTCATCGTCAATAAGAAGGTCAGAGGCATACAGTAAACCTGAAGTGAAGCATCGGAATCTATAACTAGTGTCACAGGAATTGTTCAAAACATAGACAGTAAGAAGAGTCAGTCGGTATTGTGCCTTTTGTATTTAATTCCGATGCAATTTCTGTGTTTCATCATGAATAAGGTCAGAGGGATACAGTAAACCTGAAGTGAAGCATTGGAATTTCAGTGTTTCATCGTCAATAAGAAGTTAAAAGGGATACAGTAAACCTGGAGTGAAGCATCGGAATCTATAACTAGAGTCACAGGAATGGTTCAAAACATAGACAGTAAGAAGAGTCTGTCTTCTTGTACTTGAGTCGGCATTGTGCCTTTTGTATTAAATTCCGATGCAATTTCTGTGTTTCATCGTCAATAAGACGGTCCAAGGGATTCAGTAAACCTGAAGTCAAGCATCGGAATCTATAACTAGTGTCACAGGAATGGTTCAAAGCATAGAGAGTAAGAAGAGTCAGTTTTCTTGTACTTAAGTCGGCATTGTGCCTTTTGTATTTAATTCCGATGCAAATGCTGTGTTTCATCGTCAATAAGAAGGTCAGAGGCATACAGTAAATGTGAAGTGAATCATCGGAATCTATACCTAGTGACACAGGAATTGCTCAAAACATAGACAGTAAGAAGAGTCAGCCTTCTTGTACTTAAGTCGGTATTGTGCCTTTTGAAATTAATTCCGATGCAATTACTGTGTTTCATCGTGAATAAAGTCAGAGGGATACAGTAAACCTGAAGTGAAGCATCGGAATCTATAACTAGTGTCACAGGAATGGTTCAATCATAGACAGTAGGAAGAGTCATGCTTCATGTACTTAAGTCGGCATTTCGTCTTTTGTATTTAATTCCAATGCAATTTCAGTGTTTCATCGTCAATAAGAAGTTAAAAGGGATACAGTAAACCTGGAGTGAAGCATCGGAATCTATAACTAGTGTCAATGGAATGGTTCAAAACTTAGACAGAAAGAAGAGTCAGTCTTCTTGTTCTTATGTCGGCATTGTGCCTTTTGTATTTAATTCCGGTGCAATTTCTGTGTTTCATCGTCAATAGGAAGGTCAGAGGGATACACTAAACCTGAAGTGAAGCATCGGAATCTATAACTAGTGTCACAGGAATGGTTCTAAACATAGTCAGTAAGAAGAGTCAGTCTTCTTCTCCTTAAGTCGGCATTGTGCCTTTTGTGTTTAATTCCGATGCAATTTCAGTGTTTCAGCGTCAATAAGAAGGTCCAAAGGATACAGTAAACCTGGCGTGAAGCATTGGAATCTATAACAAGTGTCAATGGAATGGTTCAAAACATAGACAGTAAGAACAGTCAGTCATCTTGTACTTAAGTCGGCATTCTGCCTTTTGTAATAAATTCCGATGCAATTTCTGTGTTTCATCGTCAATAAGAAGGTCAGAGGGATACAGTAACCCTGAAGTGAAGCATCGGAATCTATAACTAGTGTCACAGAAATGGTTCAAAGCATAGTCAGTAAGAAGAGTCAGTCTTCTTGTACTTCAGTCGGAATTGTGCCTTTTGTGTTTAATTCCGATGCAATTTCTGTGTTTCATCGTCAATAAGAAGGTCAGAGGGATACAGTAAACCTGAAGTGAAGCTTCGGAATCGATAACTAGTGTCACATAATGGTTCAAAACATAGTCAGTAAGAAGAGTCAGTCTTCTTGTCCTTAAGTGAGCATTGTGCCTTTTGTATTTAATTCAGGTGCAACTTCTGTGTTTCATCCTCAATACGGAAGTCAGAGGGATACAGTAAACCTGAAGTGAAGCATCGGAATCAATAACTAGTGTCACAGGAATGTTTCAAAACATAGACAGTAAGATGAGTCAGTCTTCTTCTCCTTAAGTCGGCATTGTGCCTTTTGTGTTTAATTCCGATGCAATTTCAGTGTTTCATCGTCAATAAGAAGGTCCAAAGGATACAGTAAACCTGGCGTGAAGCATTGGAATCTATAACAAGTGTCAATGGAATGGTTCAAAACATAGACAGTAAGAACAGTCAGTCATCTTGTACTTAAGTCGGCATTCTGCCTTTTGTAATTAATTCCGATGCAATTTCTGTGTTTCATCGTCAATAAGAAGGTCAGAGGGATACAGTAACCCTGAAGTGAAGCATCGGAATCTATAACTAGTGTCACAGAAATGGTTCAAAGCATAGTCAGTAAGAAGAGTCAGTCTTCTTGTACTTAAGTCGCCATTGTGCCTTTTTTATTTAATTTCGATGCAATTTCTGTGTTTCATCGTCAATAAGAAGGTCAGAGGGATACAGTCAACCTGAAGTGAAGCATCGGAATCTATAACTAGTGTCTCAGGAATGGTTCAAAACATAGTCAGTAAGAAGATCAGTCTTCTTCTACTTAAGTCGGCATTGTGCCTTTTCTCTTTAATTCCGATGCAATTACTGTGTTCATCGTCAATAAGAAGGTCCAAGGGATACACTAAATCGACAGTGAAGCATCGGAATCTATAACTAGTGTCACAGGAATTGTTCAGAACATAGACATTAAGAAGAGTCAGTCTCCTTGTACTTAAGTCGGCATTGTGCCTTTTCTATTTAATTCCAAGGCAATTTCTGTGTGTCTTCGTCAATAAGAAGGTCAGAGGGATACAGTAAACCTGAAGTGAAGCATCGGAATCTATAACTAGTCTCACAGGAATGGTTCAAAACATAGTCAGTAAGAAGAATCAGTCGTCTTGTCCTTAAGTCGGTATTGTGCCTTTTGCATTTAATTCCGGTGCAATTTCTGTGTTTCATCGTCAATACGAAAGTCAGTGGGATACAGTAAACCTGAAGTGAGAATCGGAATCTATAACTAGTTTCACAGGAATGGTTCAAAACATAGTCAGTAAGAAGAGTCAGTCTTCTTGTACTTAAGTCGGCCTTGGGCCTTTTGTATTTAATTCCGATGCATTTTCTGTGTTTCATCGTCAATAAGAAGGTCCAAGGGATACAGTAAACCTGGAGTGAAGCATCGGAATCTATAACTAGTGTCACAGGAATGTTTCAAAACATAGACAGTAAGATGATACAGTCTTCTTGTACTTAAGTCGTCATTGTGCCTTCTCGTATTTAATTCCGATGCAATTTCTGTGTTTCATCGTCAATAAGAAGGTCCAAGGGATACAGTAAACCTGAAGTGAAGCATCGGAATATATAACTAGTGTCACAGGAATGGTTCAAAGCAAGACAGTAGGAAGAGTCAGTCTTCTTGTACTTAATACGGCATTGTGCCTTTTCTATTTAATTCCGATGCAATTTCTGTGTTTCATCGTCAATAAGAAGGTCAGAGGGATACAGTAAACCTGAAGGGAAGCATTGGAATCTATAACTAGTGTCAAAGGAATGGTTCAAAGCATAGACAGGAAGAAGAGTCAGTCTTCTTGTACTTGAGTCGGCATTGTGCCTTTTGTATTAAATTCCGATGCATTTTCTGTGGTTCATAGTCAATAATAAGGTCCAAGGGATTCAGTAAACCTGAAGTGAAGCATCGAAATCTATAACTGGTGTCACAGGAATGGTTCAAAACATAGAGAGTAAGAAGAGTCAGTTTTCTTGTACTTAAGTCGGCATTGTGCCTTTTGTATTTAATTCCGATGGAAATGCTGTGTTTCATCGTCAATAAGAAGGTCAGAGGCATACAGTAAATGTGAAGTGAAGTATCGGAATCTATAACTAGTGTCACAGGAATTGTTCAAAACATAGACAGTAAGAAGATACAGTCTTCTTGTACTTAAGTCGGTATTGTGCCTTTTGAAATTAATTCCGATGCAATTTCTGTGTTTCATCGTGAATAAGGTCACAGGGATACAGTAAACCTGAAGTGAAGCATCGGAATCTATAACTAGTGTCACAGGAATGGATCAAACATAGACAGTAGAAAGAGTCAGTCTTCTTGTACTGAAGTCGGCATTTTGTCTTTTGTATTTAATTCCAATGCAATATCAGTGTTTCATCGTCAATACGAAGTTAAAAGGGATATAGTAAACCTGGAGTGAAGCATCGGAATCTATATCTAGTGCCAATGGAATGGTTCAAAACATAGACAGAAAGAAGAGTCAGTCTTCTTGTTCTTAAGTTGGCATTGTGCTTTTTTGAATGTAATTCCGGTGCAATTTCTGTGTTTCATCGTCAATAGGAGGGTCAGAGGGATACAGTAAACCTGAAGTGAAACATCGGAATCTATAACTAGTGTCACAGGAATGGTTCAAAGCGTAGCCAGTAAGAAGAGTCAGTATTCCTGTACTTGAGTCGGCATTGTCCCTTTTGTATTAAATTCCGATGCAATTTCGGTGTTTCATCGTCAATAAGAAGGTCCAAGGGATACAGTAAACCTGAAGACAAGCATCGGAATTTGTAACTAGTGTCACAGGAATGGTTCGAAACATAGACAGTAAGAAGAGTCAGCCTTCTTGTACTTAATTCGGCATTGTGCCTTTTCTATTTAATTCCGATGCAATTTCTATGTTTCATCGTCAATAAGAATGTCAGAGGGATACAGTAAACCTGAAGTGAAGCATCGGAATCTATAACTTGTGGCACAGGAATGGATCAAAAGATAGTCAGTAAGAAGAGTCAGTCTTTTTGTACTTAAGTCGACATTATGCCTCTTGTATTTGATTCCGATGTAATTTCTGTGTTTCATCGTCAATAAGAAGTTCAAAATGATACAGTTAACCTGAAGTGAAGCATCGGAATCAATATCTAGTGTCACAGGAATGGTTCAAAACATAGTCAGTAAGAAGAGTCAGTCTTCTTGTCCTTAAGTCGGCATTGTGCCTTTTGTATTTAATTCCGATGCAATTTCAGTGTTTCATCGTCAATAAGAAGGTCCAAGGGATACAGAAAACCTGGCGTGAAGCATCGGAATCTATAACAAGTGTCAATGGAATGTTTCAAAACATAGACACTAAGAAGAGTCAGTCATCTTGTACTTAAGTCGGCATTCAGCCTTTTGTATTTAATTCCGATGCAATTTTTGTGTTTCATCGTCAATAAGAAGGTCAGAGGGATACAATAAACCTGGAGTGAAGCATCGGAATCAATAACTAGTGTCACAGGAATGGTTCAAAACATAGTCAGTAAGAAGAGTCAGTCTTCTTGTCCTTAAGTCGGTATTGCCCCTTTTGTATTAAATTCCGATGCAATTTCTGTGTTCATCGTCAATAAGAAGGTACAAGGGATACAGTAAACCTGAAGTCAAGCATCGGAATCTGTAATTAGTGTCTCAGGAATGGTTCAAAACATAGACAGTAAGAAGAGTCAGTATTCTTGTACTTAATTCGGCATTGTGCCTTTTCTATTTAATTCCGATGCAACTTCTGTGTTTCATCGTCAATGAGAAGGTCAGAGGGATACAGTAAACCTGATGTGAAGCATCGGAATCGATAACTAGTGTCACAGGAATGGTTCAAAACATAGTCAGTAAGAAGAGTCAGTCTTCTTGTCCTTAAGTCAGCATTGTGCCTTTTGTATTTAATTCCGGTGCAACTTCTGTGTTTCATCGTCAATACGAATGTCAGAGGGGTACAGTAAACCTGAAGTGAAGCATCGGAATCTATAACTTGTGTCACAGGAATGGTTCAAAACATAGAGAGTAAGAAGAGTCAGTTTTCTTGTACTTAAGTCGGCACTGTGCCTTTTGTATTTAATTCCGATGCAAATTCTGTGTTTCATCGTCAATAAGAAGGTCAGAGGCATACAGTAAACCTGAAGTGAAGCATCGGAATCTATAACTAGTGTCACAGGAATTGTTCAAAACATAGACAGTAAGAAGAGTCAGTCGGTATTGTGCCTTTTGTATTTAATTCCGATGCAATTTCTGTGTTTCATCATGAATAAGGTCAGAGGGATACAGTAAACCTGAAGTGAAGCATTGGAATTTCAGTGTTTCATCGTCAATAAGAAGTTAAAAGGGATACAGTAAACCTGGAGTGAAGCATCGGAATCTATAACTAGAGTCACAGGAATGGTTCAAAACATAGACAGTAAGAAGAGTCAGTCTTCTTGTACTTGAGTCGGCATTGTGCCTTTTGTATTAAATTCCGATGCAATTTCTGTGTTTCATCGTCAATAAGACTGTCCAAGGGATTCAGTAAACCTGAAGTCAAGCATCGGAATCTATAACTAGTGTCACAGGAATGGTTCAAAGCATAGAGAGTAAGAAGAGTCAGTTTTCTTGTACTTAAGTCGGCATTGACCCTTTTGTATTTAATTCCGATGCAAATGCTGTGTTTCATCGTCAATAAGAAGGTCAGAGGCATACAGTAAATGTGAAGTGAATCATCGGAATCTATACCTAGTGACACAGGAATTGCTCAAAACATAGACAGTAAGAAGAGTCAGCCTTCTTGTACTTAAGTCGGTATTGTGGCTTTTGAAATTAATTCCGATGCAATTACTGTGTTTCATCGTGAATAAAGTCAGAGGGATACAGTAAACCTGAAGTGAAGCATCGGAATCTATAACTAGTGTCACAGGAATGGTTCAATCATAGACAGTAGGAAGAGTCATGCTTCATGTACTTAAGTCGGCATTTCGTCTTTTGTATTTAATTCCAATGCAATTTCAGTGTTTCATCGTCAATAAGAAGTTAAAAGGGATACAGTAAACCTGGAGTGAAGCATCGGAATCTATAACTAGTGTCAATGGAATGGTTCAAAACTTAGACAGAAAGAAGAGTCAGTCTTCTTGTTCTTATGTCGGCATTGTGCCTTTTGTATTTAATTCCGGTGCAATTTCTGTGTTTCATCGTCAATAGGAAGGTCAGAGGGATACACTAAACCTGAAGTGAAGCATCGGAATCTATAACTAGTGTCACAGGAATGGTTCTAAACATAGTCAGTAAGAAGAGTCAGTCTTCTTCTCCTTAAGTCGGCATTGTGCCTTTTGTGTTTAATTCCGATGCAATTTCAGTGTTTCAGCGTCAATAAGAAGGTCCAAAGGATACAGTAAACCTGGCGTGAAGCATTGGAATCTATAACAAGTGTCAATGGAATGGTTCAAAACATAGACAGTAAGAACAGTCAGTCATCTTGTACTTAAGTCGGCATTCTGCCTTTTGTAATAAATTCCGATGCAATTTCTGTGTTTCATCGTCAATAAGAAGGTCAGAGGGATACAGTAACCCTGAAGTGAAGCATCGGAATCTATAACTAGTGTCACAGAAATGGTTCAAAGCATAGTCAGTAAGAAGAGTCGGTCTTCTTGTACTTCAGTCGGAATTGTGCCTTTTGTGTTTAATTCCGATGCAATTTCTGTGTTTCATCGTCAATAAGAAGGTCAGAGGGATACAGTAAACCTGAAGTGAAGCATCGGAATCGATAACTAGTGTCACATAATGGTTCAAAACATAGTCAGTAAGAAGAGTCAGTCTTCTTGTCCTTAAGTGAGCATTGTGCCTTTTGTATTTAATTCAGGTGCAACTTCTGTGTTTCATCCTCAATACGGAAGTCAGAGGGATACAGTAAACCTGAAGTGAAGCATCGGAATCAATAACTAGTGTCACAGGAATGTTTCAAAACATAGACAGTAAGATGAGTCAGTCTTCTTGAACTTGAGTCGGCATTGTCCATTTTGTATTAAATTCCGATGCAATTTCTGTGTTTCATCGTCAATAAGAGGGTCCAAGCGATACAGTAAATCTGAAGTCAAGCATCGGAATTTATAACTAGTGTCACAGGAATGGTTCAAAACATAGACAGTAAGAAGAGTCAGTCTTCTTGTACTTAATTCGGAATTGTGCCTTTTCTATTTAATTCCGATGCAATTTCTGTGTACCATCGTCAATAAGAAGGTCAGAGGGATAATGTAAACCTCAAGTGAAGCGTCGGAATCTATAAATAGTGTCACATGAATGGTTCAAAACATAGACAGTAAGAAGAGTCAGTTTTCTTGTACTTAAGTATGCATTGTGCCTTTTGTATTTATTTCCGATGCAATTTCTATGTTTCATCGTCAATAAGAATGTCAGAGGGATACAGTAAACCTGAAGTGAAGCATCGGAATCTATAACTAGTGTCGCAGGAATTGTTCAGAACATAGACAGTAAGAAGAGTCAGTCGGTATTGTACCTTTTGTATTTAATTCCGATGCAATTTCTGTGTTTCATCGTGAATAAGGTCAGAGGGATACAGTAAACCTGAAGTGAAGCATCGGAATCTATAACTAGTGGCACAGGAATAGTTCAAAAGATAGTCAGTAAGAAGAGTCTGTCTTTTTGTACTTAAGTCGGCATTATGCTTTTTGTATTTGATTCCGATGTAATTTCTGTGTTTTATCGTCAATAAGAAGTTCAAAATGATAGAGTAAACCTGAAGTGAAACATCGGAATCAATAACTAGTGTCACAGGAATGGTTCAAAACATAGTCAGTAAGAAGAGTCAGTCTTCTTTTCCTTAAGTCGGCATTGTGCCTTTAGTATTTAATTCCGATGCAATTTCAGTGTTTCATCGACAATAAGACGGTCCAAGGGATACAGAAAACCTGGCGTGAAGCATCGGAATCTATAACAAGTGTCAATGGAATGGTTCAAAACATAGACACTAAGAAGAGTCAGTCATCTTGAACTGAAGTCGGCATTCTGCCTTTTGTATTTAATTCCGATGCAATTTCTATGTTTCATCGTGAATAAGGTCAGAGGGATACAGCAAACCTGTAGTGAAGCGTCGGAATCTGTAATTAGTGTCACAGGAATGGTTCAAAACATAGACAGTAAGAAGAGTCAGTCTTCTTGTACTTAATTCGGCATTGTGCCTTTTCTATTTAATTCCGATGCAATTTCTGTGTTTCATCGTCAATAAGAAGTTCAGAGGGATATTGTAAACCTCAAGTGAAGCGTCGGAATCTATAACTAGTGTCACATGAATGGTTCAAAACATAGACAGTAAGAAGAGTCAGTCGGTATTGTGCCTTTTGTATTTAATTCCGATGCAATTTCTGTGTTTCATCGTGAATAAGGTCAGAGGGATACAGTAAATCTCAAGTGAAGCATCGGAATCTATAACTAGTGGCACAGGAATGGTTCAAAACATAGTCAGTAAGAAGAGTCAGTCTTTTTGTACTTAAGTCGGCATTATGCTTTCTGTATTTGATTCCGATGTAATTTCTGTGTTTCACCGTCAATAAGGAGTTCAAAATGATACAGTAAACCTGAAGTGATGCATCGGAATCAATAAGTAGTGTCACAGGAATGGTTCAAAACATAGACATTAAGAAGATTCAGTCTTCTTGTACATAAGTCCGTATTGTTCCTTTTGTATTTCATTCCAATGCAATTTCTGTGTTTCATCGTGAATAAGGTCAGAGGGATACAGTAATCCTGAAGTGAAGCATCGGAATCTATAACTAGTGTCACAGGAATGGTTCAAAACATAGACAGTAGGAAGAGTCAGTCTTCTTTTACTTAAGCCGGCATTTTGCCTTTTGTATTTAATTCGGATGCAATTGCAGTGTTTCATCGTCAATAAGAATTTAAAAGGGATACAGTAAACCTGGAGTGAAGCATCGGAATCTATAACTAGTGTCAATGGAATGGTTCAAAACATAGACAGTAAGAGGAGTCAGTCTTCATGTCCTTAAGTCGGCATTGTGCCTTTTTTATTTAATTCCGGTGCAATTTCTGTGTTTCATCGTCAATAAGAAGGTCAGAGGGATATAGTAAACCTGAAGTGAAGCATCGGAATCTATAACTAGTGTCACAGGAATTGTTCAAAACATAGTCAGTAAGAAAAGTCAGTCTTCTTGTACTTAAGTCGGCATTGTGCTTTTTGTATTTAATTCCGAGGCAATTTCTGTGTTTCATCGTCAATAAGAATGTCAGAGGGATACAGTAAACCTGAAGTGAAGCATCGGAATCTATAATTTGTGTCACAGGAATGGTTCAAAACATAGACAGTAAGAAGAGTCAGTTTTCTTGTACTTAAGTCGGCATTGTGCCTTTCGTATTTAATTCCGATGCAAATTCTGTGTTTCATCGTCAATAAGAAGGTCAGAGGCATACAGTTAACCTGAAGTGAAGCATCGGAATCTATAACTAGTGTCACAGGAATTGTTCAAAACATAGACAGTAAGAAGAGTCAGTCGGAATTGTGCCTTTTGTATTTATTTCCGATGCAATTTCTGTGTTTTATCGTGAATAAGGTCAGAGGGATCCAGTAAACCTGAAGTGAAGCATCGGAATCTATAACTAGTGGCACAGGAATGGTTCAAAACATAGTCAGTAAGAAGAGTCAGTCTTCTTGTACTTGGGTCGGCATTGTGCCTTTTGTATTTAATTCCGATGCAATTTCAGTGTTTCATCGTCAATAAGAAGGTCCAAGGGATACAGAAAACCGGGCGTGAAGCATCGGAATCTATAACAAGTGTCAATGGAATGGTTCAAAACATAGACACTAAGAAGAGTCAGTCATCTTGTACTTAAGTCGGCATTCTGCCTTTTGTATTTAATTCCGATGCAATTTCTGTGTTTCCTCGTCAATAAGAAGGTCAGAGGGATACAGTAAACCTGGAGTGAAGCATCGGAATCAATAACTAGTGTCACAGGAATGGTTCAAAACATAGTCAGTAAGAAGAGTCAGTCTTCTTGTCCTTAAGTCAGCATTGTGCCTTTTGTATTTAATTCCGATGCAATTTCTATGTTTCATCGTCAATAAGAGTGTACGAGGGATACAGTCAACATGAAGTGAAGCTCGGAATCTATAACTTGTGTCACATGAATGGTTCAAAAGATAGACAGTAAGATGAGTCAGTTTTCTGGTACTTAAGTCGGCATTGTGCCTTTTGTAATTAATTCCGATGCAAATTCTGTATTTCATCGTCAATAAGAAGGTCAGAGGCATACAGTAAACCTGAAGTGAAGCATCGGAATCTATAACTAGTGACACAGGAAATGTTCAAAACATAGACAGTAAGAAGAGTCAGTCGGTATTGTGCCTTTTGTATTTAATTCCGATGAAATTTCTGTGTTTCATCGTCAATAAGAAGTTCAGAGGGATAATGTAAACCTCAAGTGAAGCGTCGGAATCTATAACTAGTGTCACTTGAATGGTTCAAAACATAGACAGTAAGAAGAGTCAGTTTTCTTGTACTTAAGTCAGCATTGTGCCTTTTGTATTTAATCCCGATGCAATTTCTATGTTTCATCGTCAATAAGAGTGTACGAGGGATACAGTAAACATGAAGTGAAGCATCGGAATCTATAACTTATGTCAAATGAATGGTTGAAAAGATAGACAGTAAGAAGAGTCAGTTTTCTGGTACTTAAGTCGGCATTGTGCCTTTTGTAATTAATTCCGATGCAAATTCTGTGTTTCATCGTCAATAAGAAGGTCAGAGGCATACAGTAAACCTAAAGTGAAGCATCGTAATCTATAACTAGTGACACAGGTATTGTTCAAAACATAGACATTAAGAAGAGTCAGTCTTCTTGTACTTAAGTCGGTATAGTTCCTTTTGTATTTCATTCCGATGCAATTTCTGTGTTTCATCGAGAATAAGGTCAGAGGGATACAGTAAACCTGAAGTGAAGCTTCGGAATCTATAACTAGTGTCACAGGAATGTTTCAAAACATAGACAGTAAGATGAGCCAGTCTTCTTGAACTTGAGTCGGCATTGTCCATTTTGTATTAAATTCCGATGCAATTTCTGTGTTTCATCGTCAATAAGAGGGTCCAAGGGATACAGTAAATCTGAAGTCAAGCATCGGAATTTATAACTAGTGTCACAGGAATGGTTCAAAACATAGACAGTAAGAAGAGTCAGTCTTCTTGTACTTAATTCGGAATTGTGCCTTTTCTATTTAATTCCGATGCAATTTCTGTGTTCCATCGTCAATAAGAAGGTCAGAGGGATAATGTAAACCTCAAGTGAAGCGTCGGAATCTATAAATAGTGTCACATGAATGGTTCAAAACATAGACAGTAAGAAGAGTCAGTTTTCTTGTACTTAAGTATGCATTGTGCCTTTTGTATTTATTTCCGATGCAATTTCTATGTTTCATCGTCAATAAGAATGTCAGAGGGATACAGTAAACCTGAAGTGAAGCATCGGAATCTATAACTAGTGTCGCAGGAATTGTTCAAAACATAGACAGTAAGAAGAGTCAGTCGGTATTGTACCTTTTGTATTTAATTCCGATGCAATTTCTGTGTTTCATCGTGAATAAGGTCAGAGGGATACAGTAAACCTGAAGTGAAGCATCGGAATCTATAACTAATGGCACAGGAATAGTTCAAAAGATAGTCAGTAAGAAGAGTCTGTCTTTTTGTACTTAAGTCGGCATTATGCTTTTTGTATTTGATTCCGATGTAATTTCTGTGTTTTATCGTCAATAAGAAGTTCAAAATGATAGAGTAAACCTGAAGTGAAACATCGGAATCAATAACTAGTGTCACAGGAAAGGTTCAATACATAGTCAGTAAGAAGAGTCAGTCTTCTTTTACTTAAGTCGGCATTGTGCCTTTAGTATTTAATTCCGATGCAATTTCAGTGTTTCATCGACAATAAGACGGTCCAAGGGATACAGAAAACCTGGCGTGAAGCATCGGAATCTATAACAAGTGTCAATGGAATGGTTCAAAACATAGACACTAAGAAGAGTCAGTCATCTTGAACTGAAGTCGGCATTCTGCCTTTTGTATTTAATTCCGATGCAATTTCTATGTTTCATCGTGAATAAGGTCAGAGGGATACAGCAAACCTGTAGTGAAGCGTCGGAATCTGTAATTAGTGTCACAGGAATGGTTCAAAACATAGACAGTAAGAAGAGTCAGTCTTCTTGTACTTAATTCGGCATTGTGCCTTTTCTATTTAATTCCGATGCAATTTCTGTGTTTCATCGTCAATAAGAAGTTCAGAGGGATATTGTAAACCTCAAGTGAAGCGTCGGAATCTATAACTAGTGTCACATGAATGGTTCAAAACATAGACAGTAAGAAGAGTCAGTTTTCTTGTACTTAAGTCGGCACTGTGCCTTTTGTATTTAATTCCGATGCAAATTCTGTGTTTCATCGTCAATAAGAAGGTCAGAGGCATACAGTAAACCTGAAGTGAAGCATCGGAATCTATAACTAGTGTCACAGGTATTGTTCAAAACATAGACAGTAAGAAGAGTCAGTCGGTATTGTGCCTTTTGTATTTAATTCCGATGCAATTTCTGTGTTTCATCGTGAATAAGGTCAGAGGGATACAGTAAATCTCAAGTGAAGCATCGGAATCTATAACTAGTGGCACAGGAATGGTTCAAAACATAGTCAGTAAGAAGAGTCAGTCTTTTTGTACTTAAGTCGGCATTATGCTTTCTGTATTTGATTCCGATGTAATTTCTGTGTTTCACCGTCAATAAGAAGTTCAAAATGATACAGTAAACCTGAAGTGATGCATCGGAATCAATAAGTAGTGTCACAGGAATGGTTCAAAACATAGACATTAAGAAGAGTCAGTCTTCTTGTACATAAGTCGGTATTGTTCCTTTTGTATTTCATTCCAATGCAATTTCTGTGTTTCATCATGAATAAGGTCAGAGGGATACAGTAAACCTGAAGTGAAGCATCGGAATCTATAACTAGTGTCACAGGAATGGTTCAAAACATAGACAGTAGGAAGAGTCAGTCTTCTTTTACTTAAGCCGGCATTTTGCCTTTTGTATTTAATTCCGATGCAATTTCAGTGTTTCATCGTCAATAAGAATTTAAAAGGGATACAGTAAACCTGGAGTGAAGCATCGGAATCTATAACTAGTGTCAATGGAATGGTTCAAAACATAGACAGTAAGAAGAGTCAGTCTTCATGTCCTTAAGTCGGCATTGTGCCTTTTTTATTTAATTCCGGTGCAATTTCTGTGTTTCATCGTCAATAAGAAGGTCAGAGGGATATAGTAAACCTGAAGTGAAGCATCGGAATCTATAACTAGTGTCACAGGAATTGTTCAAAACATAGTCAGTAAGAAAAGTCAGTCTTCTTGTACTTAAGTCGGCATTGTGCTTTTTGTATTTAATTCCGAGGCAATTTCTGTGTTTCATCGTCAATAAGAAGGTCAGAGGGATACAGTAAACCTGAAGTGAAGCATCGGAATCTATAACTAGTGTCACAGGAATGGTTCAAATCGTAGACAGTAAGAAGAGTCAGTCTTCTTGTACTTAATTCGGCATTCTGCCTTTTCTATTTAATTCCGATGCAATTTCTAAGTTTCATCGTCAATAAGAAGGTCAGAGGGATAATGTAAACCTCAAGTGAAGCATCGGAATCTATAACTAGTGACACATGAATGGTTCAAAACATAGACTGTAACAAGAGTCAGTTTTGTTGTACTTAAGTCAGCATTGTGCCTTTTGTATTTAATTCCGATGCAATTTCAATGTTTCATCCTCAATAAGAATGTCAGAGGGATACAGTAAACCTGAAGTGAAGCATCGGAATCTATAATTTGTGTCACAGGAATGGTTCAAAACATAGACAGTAAGAAGAGTCAGTTTTCTTGTACTTAAGTCGGCATTGTGCCTTTCGTATTTAATTCCGATGCAAATTCTGTGTTTCATCGTCAATAAGAAGGTCAGAGGCATACAGTTAACCTGAAGTGAAGCATCGGAATCTATAACTAGTGTCACAGGAATTGTTCAAAACATAGACAGTAAGAAGAGTCAGTCGGAATTGTGCCTTTTGTATTTATTTCCGATGCAATTTCTGTGTTTTATCGTGAATAAGGTCAGAGGGATCCAGTAAACCTGAAGTGAAGCATCGGAATCTATAACTAGTGGCACAGGAATGGTTCAAAACATAGTCAGTAAGAAGAGTCAGTCTTCTTGTACTTGGGTCGGCATTGTGCCTTTTGTATTTAATTCCGATGCAATTTCAGTGTTTCATCGTCAATAAGAAGGTCCAAGGGATACAGAAAACCTGGCGTGAAGCATCGGAATCTATAACAAGTGTCAATGGAATGGTTCAAAACATAGACACTAAGAAGAGTCAGTCATCTTGTACTTAAGTCGGCATTCTGCCTTTTGTATTTAATTCCGATGCAATTTCTGTGTTTCATCGTCAATAAGAAGGTCAGAGGGATACAGTAAACCTGGAGTGAAGCATCGGAATCAATAACTAGTGTCACAGGAATGGTTCAAAACATAGTCAGTAAGAAGAGTCAGTCTTCTTGTCCTTAAGTCAGCATTGTGCCTTTTGTATTTAATTCCGATGCAATTTCTATGTTTCATCGTCAATAAGAGTGTACGAGGGATACAGTCAACATGAAGTGAAGCTCGGAATCTATAACTTGTGTCACATGAATGGTTCAAAAGATAGACAGTAAGATGAGTCAGTTTTCTGGTACTTAAGTCGGCATTGTGCCTTTTTTAATTAATTCCGATGCAAATTCTGTATTTCATCGTCAATAAGAAGGTCAGAGGCATACAGTAAACCTGAAGTGAAGCATCGGAATCTATAACTAGTGACACAGGAAATGTTCAAAACATAGACAGTAAGAAGAGTCAGTCGGTATTGTGCCTTTTGTATTTAATTCCGATGAAATTTCTGTGTTTCATCGTCAATAAGAAGTTCAGAGGGATAATGTAAACCTCAAGTGAAGCGTCGGAATCTATAACTAGTGTCACTTGAATGGTTCAAAACATAGACAGTAAGAAGAGTCAGTTTTCTTGTACTTAAGTCAGCATTGTGCCTTTTGTATTTAATCCCGATGCAATTTCTATGTTTCATCGTCAATAAGAGTGTACGAGGGATACAGTAAACATGAAGTGAAGCATCGGAATCTATAACTTATGTCAAATGAATGGTTGAAAAGATAGACAGTAAGAAGAGTCAGTTTTCTGGTACTTAAGTCGGCATTGTGCCTTTTGTAATTAATTCCGATGCAAAATCTGTGTTTCATCGTCAATAAGAAGGTCAGAGGCATACAGTAAACCTAAAGTGAAGCATCGTAATCTATAACTAGTGACACAGGTATTGTTCAAAACATAGACATTAAGAAGAGTCAGTCTTCTTGTACTTAAGTCGGTATAGTTCCTTTTGTATTTCATTCCGATGCAATTTCTGTGTTTCATCGAGAATAAGGTCAGAGGGATACAGTAAACCTGAAGTGAAGCTTCGGAATCTATAACTAGTGTCACAGGAATGTTTCAAAACATAGACAGTAAGATGAGCCAGTCTTCTTGAACTTGAGTCGGCATTGTCCATTTTGTATTAAATTCCGATGCAATTTCTGTGTTTCATCGTCAATAAGAGGGTCCAAGGGATACAGTAAATCTGAAGTCAAGCATCGGAATTTATAACTAGTGTCACAGGAAAGGTTCAATACATAGTCAGTAAGAAGAGTCAGTCTTCTTTTACTTAAGTCGGCATTGTGCCTTTAGTATTTAATTCCGATGCAATTTCAGTGTTTCATCGACAATAAGACGGTCCAAGGGATACAGAAAACCTGGCGTGAAGCATCGGAATCTATAACAAGTGTCAATGGAATGGTTCAAAACATAGACACTAAGAAGAGTCAGTCATCTTGAACTGAAGTCGGCATTCTGCCTTTTGTATTTAATTCCGATGCAATTTCTATGTTTCATCGTGAATAAGGTCAGAGGGATACAGCAAACCTGTAGTGAAGCGTCGGAATCTGTAATTAGTGTCACAGGAATGGTTCAAAACATAGACAGTAAGAAGAGTCAGTCTTCTTGTACTTAATTCGGCATTGTGCCTTTTCTATTTAATTCCGATGCAATTTCTGTGTTTCATCGTCAATAAGAAGTTCAGAGGGATATTGTAAACCTCAAGTGAAGCGTCGGAATCTATAACTAGTGTCACATGAATGGTTCAAAACATAGACAGTAAGAAGAGTCAGTTTTCTTGTACTTAAGTCGGCACTGTGCCTTTTGTATTTAATTCCGATGCAAATTCTGTGTTTCATCGTCAATAAGAAGGTCAGAGGCATACAGTAAACCTGAAGTGAAGCATCGGAATCTATAACTAGTGTCACAGGTATTGTTCAAAACATAGACAGTAAGAAGAGTCAGTCGGTATTGTGCCTTTTGTATTTAATTCCGATGCAATTTCTGTGTTTCATCGTGAATAAGGTCAGAGGGATACAGTAAATCTCAAGTGAAGCATCGGAATCTATAACTAGTGGCACAGGAATGGTTCAAAACATAGTCAGTAAGAAGAGTCAGTCTTTTTGTACTTAAGTCGGCATTATGCTTTCTGTATTTGATTCCGATGTAATTTCTGTGTTTCACCGTCAATAAGAAGTTCAAAATGATACAGTAAACCTGAAGTGATGCATCGGAATCAATAAGTAGTGTCACAGGAATGGTTCAAAACATAGACATTAAGAAGAGTCAGTCTTCTTGTACATAAGTCGGTATTGTTCCTTTTGTATTTCATTCCAATGCAATTTCTGTGTTTCATCATGAATAAGGTCAGAGGGATACAGTAAACCTGAAGTGAAGCATCGGAATCTATAACTAGTGTCACAGGAATGGTTCAAAACATAGACAGTAGGAAGAGTCAGTCTTCTTTTACTTAAGCCGGCATTTTGCCTTTTGTATTTAATTCCGATGCAATTTCAGTGTTTCATCGTCAATAAGAATTTAAAAGGGATACAGTAAACCTGGAGTGAAGCATCGGAATCTATAACTAGTGTCAATGGAATGGTTCAAAACATAGACAGTAAGAAGAGTCAGTCTTCATGTCCTTAAGTCGGCATTGTGCCTTTTTTATTTAATTCCGGTGCAATTTCTGTGTTTCATCGTCAATAAGAAGGTCAGAGGGATATAGTAAACCTGAAGTGAAGCATCGGAATCTATAACTAGTGTCACAGGAATTGTTCAAAACATAGTCAGTAAGAAGAGTCAGTCTTCTTGTACTTAATTCGGCATTCTGCCTTTTCTATTTAATTCCGATGCAATTTCTAAGTTTCATCGTCAATAAGAAGGTCAGAGGGATAATGTAAACCTCAAGTGAAGCATCGGAATCTATAACTAGTGACACATGAATGGTTCAAAACATAGACTGTAACAAGAGTCAGTTTTGTTGTACTTAAGTCAGCATTGTGCCTTTTGTATTTAATTCCGATACAATTTCAATGTTTCATCCTCAATAAGAATGTCAGAGGGATACAGTAAACCTGAAGTGAAGCATCGGAATCTATAATTTGTGTCACAGGAATGGTTCAAAACATAGACAGTAAGAAGAGTCAGTTTTCTTGTACTTGAGTCGGCATTGTGCCTTTCGTATTTAATTCCGATGCAATTCTGTGTTTCATCGTCAATAAGAAGGTCAGAGGCATACAGTTAACCTGAAGTGAAGCATCGGAATCTATAACTAGTGTCACAGGAATTGTTCAAAACATAGACAGTAAGAAGAGTCAGTCGGAATTGTGACTTTTGTATTTATTTCCGATGCAATTTCTGTGTTTCATCGTGAATAAGGTCAGAGGGATCCAGTAAACCTGAAGTGAAGCATCGGAATCTATAACTAGTGGCACAGGAATGGTTCAAAACATAGTCAGTAAGAAGAGTCAGTCTTCTTGTACTTGGGTCGGCATTGTGCCTTTTGTATTTAATTCCGATGCAATTTCAGTGTTTCATCGTCAATAAGAAGGTCCAAGGGATACAGAAAACCTGGCGTGAAGCATCGGAATCTATAACAAGTGTCAATGGAATGGTTCAAAACATAGACACTAAGAAGAGTCAGTCATCTTGTACTTAAGTCGGCATTCTGCCTTTTGTATTTAATTCCGATGCAATTTCTGTGTTTCATCGTCAATAAGAAGGTCAGAGGGATACAGTAAACCTGGAGTGAAGCATCGGAATCAATAACTAGTGTCACAGGAATGGTTTAAAACATAGTCAGTAAGAAGAGTCAGTCTTCTTGTCCTTAAGTCAGCATTGTGCCTTTTGTATTTAATTCCGATGCAATTTCTATGTTTCATCGTCAATAAGAGTGTACGAGGGATACAGTAAACATGAAGTGAAGCTCGGAATCTATAACTTGTGTCACATGAATGGTTCAAAAGATAGACAGTAAGATGAGTCAGTTTTCTGGTACTTAAGTCGGCATTGTGCCTTTTGTAATTAATTCCGATGCAAATTCTATATTTCATCGTCAATAAGAAGGTCAGAGGCATACAGTAAACCTGAAGTGAAGCATCGGAATCTATAACTAGTGACACAGGAAATGTTCAAAACATAGACAGTAAGAAGAGTCAGTCGGTATTGTGCCTTTTGTATTTAATTCCGATGAAATTTCTGTGTTTCATCGTGAATAAGGTCAGAGGGATACAGCAAACCTGAAGTGAAGCATCGGAATCTGTAATTAGTGTCACAGCAATGGTTCAAAACATAGACAGTAAGAAGAGTCAGTCTTCTTGTACTTAATTCGGCATTGTGCCTTTTCTATTTAATTCCGATGCAATTTCTGTGTTTCATCGTCAATAAGAAGTTCAAAGGGATAATGTAAACCTCAAGTGAAGCGTCGGAATCTATAACTAGTGTCACTTGAATGGTTCAAAACATAGACAGTAAGAAGAGTCAGTTTTCTTGTACTTAAGTCAGCATTGTGCCTTTTGTATTTAATTCCGATGCAATTTCTATGTTTCATCGTCAATAAGAGTGTACGAGGGATACAGTAAACATGAAGTGAAGCATCGGAATCTATAACTTATGTCACATGAATGGTTCAAAAGATAGACAGTAAGAAGAGTCAGTTTTCTGGTACTTAAGTCGGCATTGTGCCTTTTGTAATTAATTCCGATGCAAATTCTGTGTTTCATCGTCAATAAGAAGGTCAGAGGCATACAGTAAACCTAAAGTGAAGCATCGTAATCTATAACTAGTGACACAGGTATTGTTCAAAACATAGACAGTAAGAGGAGTCAGTCGGTATTGTGCCTTTTGTATTTAATTCCGATGCAATTTCTGTGTTTCATCGTGAATAAGGTCAGAGGGATACAGTAAACCTGAAGTGAAGCATCGGAATCTATAACTAGTGGCACAGGAATGGTTCAAAACATAGTCAGTAAGAAGAGTCAGTCTCTTTGTACTTAAGTCGGCATTATGCTTTTTGTATTTGATTCCGATGTAATTTCTGTGTTTCACCGTCAATAAGAAGTTCAAAATGATACAGTAAACCTGAAGTGAAGCATCGGAATCAATAACTAGTGTCACAGGAATGGTTCAAAACATAGACATTAAGAAGAGTCAGTCTTCTTGTACTTAAGTCGGTATAGTTCCTTTTGCATTTCATTCCGATGCAATTTCTGTGTTTCATCGAGAATAAGGTCAGAGGGATACAGTAAACCTGAAGTGAAGCATCGGAATCTATAACTAGTGTCAAAGGAATGGTTCAAAACATAGACAGTAGGAAGAGTCAGTCTTCTTTTACTTAAGCCGGCATTTTGCCTTTTGTATTTAATTCCGATGCAATTTCAGTGTTTCATCGTCAATAAGAATTTAAAAGGGATACAGTAAACCTGGAGTGAAGCATCGGAATCTATAACTAGTGTCAATGGAATGGTTCAAAACATAGACAGTAAGAAGAGTCAGTCTTCATGTCCTTAAGTCGGCATTGTGCCTTTTTTATTTAATTCCGGTGCAATTTCTGTGTTTCATCGTCAATAAGAAGGTCAGAGGGATATAGTAAACCTCAAGTGAAGCATCGGAATCTATTACTAGTGTCACAGGAATGGTTCAAAACATAGTCAGTAAGAAGAGTCAGTCTTCTTGTACTTAATTCGGCATTCTGCCTTTTCTATTTAATTCCGATGCAATTTCTAAGTTTCATCGTCAATAAGAAGGTCAGAGGGATAATGTAAACCTCAAGTGAAGCATCGGAATCTATAACTAGTGTCACATGAATGGTTCAAAACATAGACAGTAACAAGAGTCAGTTTTGTTGTACTTAAGTCAGCATTGTGCCTTTTGTATTTAATTCCGATGCAATTTCTATCTTTCATCGTCAATAAGAATGTCAGAGGGGTACAGTAAACCTGAAGTGAAGCATCGGAATCTATAACTTGTGTCACAGGAATGGTTGAAAACATAGACAGTAGGAAGAGACAGTCTTCTTCTACATAAGTCGGCATTGTGCCACTTGTATTTAATTCCGATGCAATTTCTGTGTTTCATCGTCAATAAGAAAGTCCAAGGGATACAGTAAACCTAGAGTGAAGCATCGGAATCTAAAACTAGTGTCAATGGAATGGTTCAAAAAATAGACAGTAAGTAGAGTCAGTCTTCTTGTACTTAGTTCGGTATTGAGCCTTTTGTATTTAATTCCGGTGCAAATACTGTGTTTCATCGTCAATTAGAAGGTCAGAGGGATACAGTAAACCTGAAGTTAATAATCGCAATCTATAACTAGTGCCACAGGAATGGTTCAAAACATAGTCAGTAAGAAGAGTCACTCTTCTTGTCCTTATGTCGGCATTGTGCCTTTTGTATATAATTCCGATGCAATTTCTGTGTTGCAACGCCAATAAGATGGTCCAAGGGATACAGTTAACCTGGAGTGAAGCATCGGAATCTATAATTAGTGTCACAGGAATGGTTCAAAACATAGACAGTAAGAAGATACATTCTTCTTGTACTTAAGTCGGCATTGTGCCTTTTCTACTTAATTCCGATGCAATTTCTGTGTTTCATCGCTAATAAGACGGTCCAAAGGATACAGTAAACCTGAAGTGAAGCATCGGAATCTGTAACTAGTGTCACAGGAATGGTTCAAAACATAGACAGTAAGAAGAGTCAGTCTTCTTATACTTAAGTTGGCATTGTGCCTTTAGTATTTAATTCCGATGCAATTTCTGTGTTTCATCGTCAATAAGAAGGTCAGAGGGATATAGTAATCCTGAACTGAAGCATCGGAATCTATAACTAGTTGCACAGGAATGGTTCAACACATAGTCAGTAAGAAGAGTCAGTCTTCTTGTCCTTAAGTCGGCATTGTGCCTTTTGTATTAAATTCCGATGTAATTTCTGTGTTTCATCGTCAATAAGAAGGTCCAAGGGTTACAGTAAACCTGGAGTGAAGCATCGGAATCTATAATTAGTGTCACAGGAATGGTTGAAAACACAGACAGTAAGATGATACAGTCTTCTTGTACTTAAGTCGGCATTGTGCCTTTTGTATTTAATTACGATGCGATTTCTGTGTTTCATCGTCAATAAGAAGGTCAGAGGGATACAGTGAACCTGAAGTGAAGCATCAGAATATATAACTATCGTCACAGGAATGGTTCAAAACATAGTCAGTTAGAAGAGTCAGTCTTTTTAACCTTAAGTCGGCACTGTGCCTTTTGTATTTAATTCAGATGCAATTTCTGTGTTTCAACGTCAATAAGAAGGTCCAAGGGATACAGTAAACCTGAAGTGAAGCATAGGAATCTATAACTAGTGTCACAGGAATGGTTCAAAACATAGACAGTAAGGAGAGTCAGTCTTCTTGTACTTAAGTCGGCATTGTGCCTTTTCTATTTAATTCCAATGCAATTTTTGTGTCTCATCGTCAATAAGATGGTCAGAGGGATACAGTAAACCTAAAGTGTAGCATCGGAATCGAAAACTAGTGTCACAGGAATGGTTCAAATCATAGACAGCAGGAGTAGTCAGTCTTCTTGTACTTAAGTTGGCATTGTTCCTGGTTTATTTAATTTCGTTCAATTTCTGTGTTTCATCATCAATAAGAAGGTCCAAGGGATACAGTAAACCTAAAATGAAGCATAGGAATCTATAACTAGTGTCACAGGAATGGTTCAAAACATAGACAGTAATAAGAGTCAGTCATCTTGTACTTAAGTCGGCATTGTGCCTTGTCTATTTAATTCCGATGCAATTTCTGTGTTTCATCGTCCATAAAAAGGTCCAAGGGATACAGTAAACCTGAAGTGAAGCATCGGAATCTACAACTAGTGTCACAGGAATGGTTCAAAACATAGACAGTAAGAAGAGTCAGTCTTCTTGTACTTAAGTCGGCATTGTGCCTTTTCTATTTAATTCCGATCCAATTTCTGTGTTTCATCGTCAATATGAAGGTCAAAGAGATACAGTAAACCTGAAGTGAAGCATCGGAATCTATAACTAGTGTCACAGGAATGGATCAAAATATAGTCAGTAAGAAGAGTCAGTCTTCTTGTACTTAAGTCGGCATTGTGCCTTTTGTCTTTAATTCCGATGCAATTTCTGTGTTTCATTGTCAATAAGAAAGTCCTAGGGATACAGTAAACCTGGAGTGTAGCATCGGAAACTATAACTAGTGTCACAGGAATGGTACAAAGCATAGACAGTAAGAAGAGTCAGTCTTCTTGTACTTAAGTCGGCATTGTGCCTTTTGTATTTAATTCCGATGCAATTTCTGTGTTTCATCGTCAATAAGAAGGTCCAAGGGATACAGTAAACCTGAAGTGAAGCATCGGAATCTATAACTAGTGTCACAGGAATGGTTCAAACATAGTCAGTAAGAAGAGTCAGTCTTCATGTACTTAAGTCGGCATTGTGCCTTTACTATTTAATTCCGATGCAATTTCTGTGTTTCATCGGCAATAAGAAGGTCAGAGGGATACAGTAAACCAGAAGTGAAGCATCGGAATCTATAACTAGTGTCACAGGAATGGTTCAAAATATACTCAGTAAGAAGAGTCAGTCTCTTGTACATAAGTCGGCATTGTGCCTTTTGTATTTAATTCCGATGCAATTACTGTGTTTCATCGTCAATAAGAAGGTCCAAGGGATACAGTAAACCTAAAGTGAAGCATAGGAATCTATAACTAGTGTCACAGGAATGGTTCAAAACATAGACAGTAAGGAGAGTCAGTCTTCTTGTACTTAAGTCGGCATTGTGCTTTTTCTATTTAATTCCAATGCAATTTTTGTGTCTCATCGTCAATAAGAAGGTCAGAGGGATACAGTAAACCTAAAGTGAAGCATCGGAATCGAAAACTAGTGTCACAGGAATGGTTCAAATCATAGACAGCAGGAAGAGTCAGTCTTCTTGTACTTAAGTTGGCATTGTGCCTGGTTTATTTAATTTCGTTGCAATTTCTGTGTTTCATCGTCAATAAGAAGGTCCAAGGGATACAGTAAACCTAAAATGAAGCATAGGAATCTATAACTAGTGTCACAGGAATGGTTCAAAACATAGACAGTAAGAAGAGTCAGTCTGCTTGTACTTAAGTCGGCATTGTGCCTTTTCTATATAATTCCGATGCAATTTCTGTGTTTCATCGTCAATAAGAGGGTCCAAATGATACAGTAAACTTGAAGTGAAGCATCGGAATCTATAACTAGTGTCACAGGAATGGTTCAATTCATAGTCTGTAACAAGAGTCAGTCTTCTTGTCCGTAGGTCGGCATTGTGCGTTTTGTATTTAATTCCGTTGCAATTTCTGTGTTTCATCGTCAATAAGAAGGTCCAAGGGATACAGTAAATCTAGAGTGTAGCACCGGAATCTATAACTAGTGCCACAGGGAATGGTTCAAAACATAGACAGTAAGAAGAGTCAGTCTTCATGTACTTAAGTCGGCATTGTGATTTTTGTATTTGATTCCGATGCAATTTCTGTGTTTCATCGTGAATAAGAAGGTATAAAAGATACAGTAAACCTGAAGTGAAGCATCAGAATCTATAACTAGTGTCACAAAAATGGTTCCAAACATAGTCAGTAAGAAGAGTCAGTCTTCTTGTACTTAAGTCGGCATTGTGCTTTTTCTACTTAATTGCGATGCAATTTCTGTGTTTCATCGTCAATAAGAAGGTCCAAGGGATACAATAAACCTAGAGTCAAGCATCGGAATCTATAACTAGTGGCAATGGAATGGTTCAAAACATAGACAGTAAGGAGAGTCAGTCTTCTTGTACTTAATTCGGCATTGTACCTTTTGTATTTAATTCCGATGCAATTTCTGAGTTTCATCGTCAATGAGAAGGTCCAAGGGATATAGTAAACCTGGAGGGAAGCATCGGATTCTATAACTAGTGTCACAGGAATGGTTCAAATCATAGACAGTAAGAAGAGTCAGTCTTCTTGCACTTAAGTCGGGATTGTGCCTTTTGTATTTAATTCCGATTCAATTTCTGTGTTTCATCGTCAATAAGAATGTCCAAGGGATACAGTAAACCTGAAGTGAAGCATCGGAATCTATAACTAGTGTCACAGGAGTGGTTCAAATCTTTGTTAATAAGAAGAGTCGGTCTTCATGTACTTAAGTCGGCATTGTGCCTTTTGTATTTAATTCCGATGCAATTACTGTGTTTCATCGTCAATAAGAAGGTCCAAGGGATACAGTAAACCTAAAGTGAAGCATAGGAATCTATAACTAGTGTCACAGGAATGGTTCAAAACATAGACAGTAAGGAGAGTCAGTCTTCTTGTACTTAAGTCGGCATTGTGCCTTTTCTATTTAATTCCAATGCAATTTTTGTGTCTCATCGTCAATAAGAAGGTCAGAGGGATACAGTAAACCTAAAGTGTAGCATCGGAATCGAAAACTAGTGTCACAGGAATGGTTCAAATCATAGACAGCAGGAGTAGTCAGTCTTCTTGTACTTAAGTTGGCATTGTTCCTGGTTTATTTAATTTCGTTCAATTTCTGTGTTTCATCATCAATAAGAAGGTCCAAGGGATACAGTAAACCTAAAATGAAGCATAGGAATCTATAACTAGTGTCACAGGAATGGTTCAAAACATAGACAGTAAGAAGAGTCAGTCATCTTGTACTTAAGTCGGCATTGTGCCTTGTCTATATAATTCCGATGCAATTTCTGTGTTTCATCGTCAATAAGAAGGTCCAAATGATACAGTAAACCTGAAGTGAAGCATCGGAATCTATAACTCGTGTCACGGGAATGGTTCAAAACATAGACAGTAGGAAGAGTCAGTCTTCTTGTACTTAAGTCGGCATTGTGCCTTTTGTATTTAATTACGATGCAATTTCTGT
Organism: Schistocerca serialis cubense; assembly: GCF_023864345.2. Taxonomy (NCBI): domain Eukaryota; kingdom Metazoa; phylum Arthropoda; class Insecta; order Orthoptera; family Acrididae; genus Schistocerca; species Schistocerca serialis. The sequence goes on along the minus strand of NW_026047584.1, from coordinate 10,214,922 downwards.
GTTTCATCGTCAATAAGAGGGTCCAAGGGATACAGTAAACCAGAAGTGAATTAATGGACTCTATTACTAGTGTCACAGGAATAGTTCAAAACATAGACAGTAGGAAGAGTCAGTCTTCTTCTACTTAAGTCGGCATTGTGCCTTTTGTATTTAATGCCGATGCAATTTCTGTGTTTCATCGTCAATAAGAAGGTCAGTGGGATACAGTAAACCGAAAGTGAAGCATCGGAATCTACAACTAGTGTCACAGGAATGGTTCAAAACATAGACAGTAAGAAGAGTCAGTCTTCTTGTACTTAAGTCGGCATTGTGCCTTTTCTATTTAATTCCGATCCAATTTCTGTGTTTCATCGTCAATATGAAGGTCAAAGAGATACAGTAAACCTGAAGTGAAGCATCGGAAACTATAACTAGTGTCACAGGAATGGATCAAAATATAGTCAGCAAGAAGAGTCAGTCTTCTTGTACTTAAGTCGGCATTGTGCCGTTTGTATTTAATTCCGATGCAATTTCTGTGTTTCATTGTCAATAAGAAAGTCCTAGGGATACAGTAAACCTGAAGTGAAGCATCGGAATCCAAAACTAGTGTCACAGGAATGGTTCAAAACATAGAAAGTAGGAAGAGTCAGTCTTCTTGTCCGTAGGTCGGCATTGTGCCTTTTGTATTTAATTCCGATGCAATTTCTGTGTTTCATCGTGAATAAGAAGGTATAAAAGATACAGTAAACCTGAAGTGAAGCATCGGAATCTATAACTAGTGTCACAAAAATGGTTCCAAACATAGTCAGTAAGAAGAGTCAGTCTTCTTGGACTTAAGTCGGCATTGTGCCTTTTCTACTTAATTCCGATGCAATTTCTGTGCTTCATCGTCAATAAGAAGGTCCAAGGGATACAATAAACCTAGAGTCAAGCATCGGAATCTATAACTAGTGGCAATGGAATGGTTCAAAACATAGACAGTAAGGAGAGTCAGACTTCTTGTACTTAATTCGGCATTGTACCTTTTGTATTTAATTCCGATGCAATTTCTGAGTTTCATCGTCAAAAGAAGGTCAGAGGGGTGCAGTAAACCTAAAGTGAAGCATCGGAATCAACAACTAGTGTCACAGGAATGGTTCAAATCATAGACAGTAGGAAGAGTCAGTGTTCTTGTACTTAAGTCGACATTGTGCCTTTTCTATTTAATTCCGATGCAATTTCTGTGTTTCATCGTCCATAAAAAGGTCCAAGGGATACAGTAAACCTGAAGTGAAGCATCGGAATCTACAACTAGTGTCACAGGAATGGTTCAAAACATAGACAGTAAGAAGAGTCAGTCTTCTTGTACTTAAGTCGGCATTGTGCCTTTTCTATTTAATTCCGATCCAATTTCTGTGTTTCATCGTCAATATGAAGGTCAAAGAGATACAGTAAACCTGAAGTGAAGCATCGGAATCTATAACTAGTGTCACAGGAATGGATCAAAATATAGTCAGTAAGAAGAGTCAGTCTTCTTGTACTTAAGTCGGCATTGTGCCTTTTGTCTTTAATTCCGATGCAATTTCTGTGTTTCATTGTCAATAAGAAAGTCCTAGGGATACAGTAAACCTGGAGTGTAGCATCGGAAACTATAACTAGTGTCACAGGAATGGTACAAAGCATAGACAGTAAGAAGAGTCAGTCTTCTTGTACTTAAGTCGGCATTGTGCCTTTTGTATTTAATTCCGATGCAATTTCTGTGTTTCATCGTCTGTAAGAATGTCCAATGGATACAGTAAACCTGGAGTGAAGCATCGGAATCTATAACTAGTGTCACAGGAATGGTTCAAAACATAGACAGTAAGAAGAGTCAGTCTTCTTGCACTTAAGTCGGCATTGTGTCTTTTGTATTTAATTCCGAAGCAATTTCTGTGTTTCATCGTCAACTAGAAGGTCCAAGGGATACAGTAAACCTGAAGTGAAGCATCGGAATCTGTAACTCGTGTCACGGGAATGGTTCAAAACATAGACAGTAGGAAGAGTCAGTCTTCTTGTACTTAAGTCGGCATTGTGCCTTTTGTATTTAATTACGATGCAATTTCTGTGTTTCATCGTCAATAAGAGGGTCCAAGGGATACAGTAAACCAGAAGTGAAGGATCGGACTCTATTACTAGTGTCACAGGAATAGTTCAAAACATAGACAGTAGGAAGAGTCAGTCTTCTTCTACTTAAGTCGGCATTGTGCATTTTGTATGTAATGCCGATGCAATTTCTGTGTTTCATCGTCAATAGGAAGGTCAGTGGGATACAGTAAACCGAAAGTGAAGCATCGGAATCTACAACTAGTGTCACAGGAATGGTTCAAAACATAGACAGTAAGAAGAGTCAGTCTTCTTGTACTTAAGTCGGCATTGTGCCTTTTCTATTTAATTCCGATCCAATTTCTGTGTTTCATCGTCAATATGAAGGTCAAAGAGATACAGTAAACCTGAAGTGAAGCATCGGAATCTATAACTAGTGTCACAGGAATGGATCAAAATATAGTCAGCAAGAAGAGTCAGTCTTCTTGTACTTAAGTCGGCATTGTGCCTTTTGTATTTAATTCCGATGCAATTTCTGTGTTTCATTGTCAATAAGAAAGTCCTAGGGATACAGTAAACCTGGAGTGTAGCATCGGAAACTATAACTAGTGTCACAGGAATGGTACAAAGCATAGACAGTAAGAAGAGTCAGTCTTCTTGTACTTAAGTCGGCATTGTGCCTTTTGTATTTAATTCCGATGCAATTTCTGTGTTTCATCGTCAATAAGAAGGTCCAAGGGATACAGTAAACCTGAAGTGAAGCATCGGAATCTATAACTAGTGTTACAGGAATGGTTCAAACATACTCAGTAAGAAGAGTCAGTCTTCTTGTACTTAAGTCGGCATTGTGCCTTTACTATTTAATTCCGATGCAATTTCTGTGTTTCATCGGCAATAAGAAGGTCAGAGGGATACAGTAAACCAGAAGTGAAGCATCGGAATCTATAACTAGTGTCACAGGAATGGTTCAAAACATAGTCAGTAAGAAGAGTCAGTCTCTTGTACATAAGTCGGCATTGTGCCTTTTGTATTTAATTCCGATGCAATTACAGTGTTTCATCGTCAATAAGAAGGTCCAAGGGATACAGTAAACCTAAAGTGAAGCATAGGAATCTATAACTAGTGTCACAGGAATGGTTCAAAACATAGACAGTAAGGAGAGTCATTCTTCTTGTACTTAAGTCGGAATTGTGCCTTTTCTATTTAATTCCAATGCAATTTTTGTGTCTCATCGTCAATAAGAAGGTCAGAGGGATACAGTAAACCTAAAGTGAAGCATCGGAATCGAAAACTAGTGTCACAGGAATGGTTCAAATCATAGACAGCAGGAAGAGTCAGTCTTCTTGTACTTAAGTTGGCATTGTGCCTGGTTTATTTAATTTCGTTGCAATTTCTGTGTTTCATCGTCAATAAGAAGGTCCAAGGGATACAGTAAACCTAAAATGAAGCATAGGAATCTATAACTAGTGTCACAGGAATGGTTCAAAACATAGACAGTAAGTAGAGTCAGTCTTCTTGTACTTAAGTCGGCATTGTGCCTTTTCTATATAATTCCGATGCAATTTCTGTGTTTCATCGTCAATAAGAGGGTCCAAATGATACACTAAACTTGAAGTGAAGCATCGGAATCTATAACTAGTGTCACAGGAATGGTTCAATTCATAGTCTGTAACAAGAGTCAGTCTTCTTGTCCGTAGGTCGGCATTGTGCGTTTTGTATTTAATTCCGTTGCAATTTCTGTGTTTCATCGTCAATAAGAAGGTCCAAGGGATACAGTAAATCTCGAGTGTAGCACCGGAATCTATAACTAGTGTCACAGGGAATGGTTCAAAACATAGACAGTAAGAAGAGTCAGTCTTCATGTACTTAAGTCGGCATTGTGCCTTTTGTATTTGATTCCGATGCAATTTCTGTGTTTCATCGTGAATAAGAAGGTATAAAAGATACAGTAAACCTGAAGTGAAGCATCAGAATCTATAACTAGTGTCACAAAAATGGTTCCAAACATAGTCAGTAAGAAGAGTCAGTCTTCTTGTACTTAATTCGGCATTGTTCCTTTTGTATTTAATTCCGATGCAATTTCTGAGTTTCATCATCAAAAGAAGGTCAGAGGGGTGCAGTAAACCTAAAGTGAAGCATCGGTATCAATAACTATTGTCACAGGAATGGTTCAAAGCATAGTCAGTAAGAATAGTCAGTCTTCTTGTCCTTAAGTCGGCATTGTGCCTTTTGTATTTAATTCCGATGCAATTTCTGTGTTTCATCGTCAATGAGAAGGTCCAAGGGATATAGTAAACCTGGAGGGAAGCATCGGATTCTATAACTAGTGTCACAGGAATGGTTCAAATCATAGACAGTAAGAAGAGTCAGTCTTCTTGCACTTAAGTCGGGATTGTGCCTTTTGTATTTAATTCCGATTCAATTTCTGTGTTTCATCGTCAATAAGAATGTCCAAGGGATACAGTAAACCTGAAGTGAAGCTTCGGAATCTATAACTAGTGTCACAGGAGTGGTTCAAAACTAAGACAGTAGGAAGAGTCAGTAATTCCGATGCAATTTCTGTGTTTCATCGTCAATAAGAAGGTCCAAGGGATACAGTAAACCTGAAGTGAAGCATCGGAATCTACAACTAGTTTCACAGGAATGGTTCAAAACATAGACAGTAAGAAGAGTCAGTCTTCCTGTACTTAAGTCGGCATTGTGCCTTTTCTATTTAATTCCGATGCAATTTCTGTGTTTCATCGTCAATAAGAAGGTCAGAGGCAAACAGTAAACCTGAAGTGAAGCATCGGAATCTATAACTAGTGTCACAGGAATGGTTCAAAACATAGTCAGTATGAAGAGTCAGTCTTCTTCTCCTTTAGTCGGCATTGTGCCTTTTGTATTTAATTCCGATCCAATTTCTGTGTTTCATCGTCAATAAGAAGGTCCAGGGGATACAGTAAACCTGGAGTGAAGCAACGGAACCTATAACTAGTGTCACAGGAATGGTTCAAAACATAGACCGTAAGCAGCGTCAGTCTTCTTGTACTTAAGTCGGCATTGTGCCTTTTGTATTTAATTCCGATGCAATTTTTGTGTTTCATCGACAATAAGAAGGTCAAAGGGAAACAGTAAACCTGAAGTGAAGCATCGGAATCTACAACTAGTGTCACAGGAATGGTTCAAATCATAGACAGTAGGAAGAGTCAGTGTTCTCGTACTTAAGTCGACGTTGTGCCTTTTCTATTTAATTCCGATGCAATTTCTGTGTTTCATCGTCCATAAAAAGGTCCAAGGGATACAGTAAACCTGAAGTGAAGCATCGGAATCTACAACTAGTGTCACAGGAATGGTTCAAAACATAGACAGTAAGAAGAGTCAGTCTTCTAGTACTTAAGTCGGCATTGTGCCTTTTCTATTTAATTCCGATGCAGATTCTGTGTTTCATCGTCAATATGAAGGTCAAAGAGATACAGTAAACCTGAAGTGAAGCATCGGAATCTATAACTAGTGTCACAGGAATGGATCAAAATATAGTAAGTAAGAAGAGTCAGTCTTCTTGTACTTAAGTCGGCATTGTGCCTTTTGTATTTAATTCCGATGCAATTTCTGTGTTTCATTGTCAATAAGAAAGTCCTAGGGATACAGTAAACCTGGAGTGTAGCATCGGAAACTATAACTAGTGTCACAGGAATGGTACAAAGCATAGACAGTAAGAAGAGTCAGTCTTCTTGTACTTAAGTCGGCATTGTGCCTTTTGTATTTAATTCCGATGCAATATCTGTGTTTCATCGTCTGTAAGAATGTCCAATGGATACAGTAAACCTGGAGTGAAGCATCGGAATCTATAACTAGTGTCACAGGAATGGTTCAAAACATAGACAGTAAGAAGAGTCAGTCTTCTTGCACTTAAGTCGGCATTGTGTCTTTTGTACTTAATTCCGAAGCAATTTCTGTGTTTCATCGTCAACTAGAAGGTCCAAGGGATACAGTAAACCTGAAGTGAAGCATCGGAATCTATAACTCGTGTCACGGGAATGGTTCAAAACATAGACAGTAGGAAGAGTCAGTCTTCTTGTACTTAAGTCGGCATTGTGCCTTTTGTATTTAATTACGATGCAATTTCTGTGTTTCATCGTCAATAAGAGGGTCCAAGGGATACAGTAAACCAGAAGTGAAGTATCGGACTCTATTACTAGTGTCACAGGAATAGTTCAAAACATAGACAGTAGGAAGAGTCAGTCTTCTTGTACTTAAGTCGGCATTGTGCCTTTTGTATTTAATGCCGATGCAATTTCTGTGTTTCATCGTCAATAAGAAGGTCAGTAGGATACAGTAAACCGAAAGTGAAGCATCGGAATCTACAACTAGTGTCACAGGAATGGTTCAAAACATAGACAGTAAGAAGAGTCAGTCTTCTTGTACTTAAGTCGGCATTGTGCCTTTTCTATTTAATTCCGATCCAATTTCTGTGTTTCATCGTCAATACGAAGGTCAAAGAGATACAGTAAACCTGAAGTGAAGCATCGGAATCTATAACTAGTGTCACAGGGATGGATCAAAGTATTGTCAGTAAGAAGAGTCAGTCTTCTTGTACTTATGTCGGCATTGTGCCTTTTGTATTTAATTCCGATGCAATTTCTGTGTTTCATTGTCAATAAGAAAGTCCTAGGGATACAGTAAACCTGGAGTGTAGCATCGGAAACTATAACTAGTGTCACAGGAATGGTACAAAGCATAGACAGTAAGAAGAGTCAGTCTTCTTGTACTTAAGTCGGCATTGTGCCTTTTGTATTTAATTCCGATGCAATTTCTGTGTTTCATCGTCAATAAGAAGGTCCAAGGGATACAGTAAACCTGAAGTGAAGCATCGGAATCCATAACTAGTGTCACCGGAATGGTTCAAACATAGTCAGTAAGAAGAGTCAGTCTTCTTGTACTTAAGTCGGCATTGTGCCTTTACTATTTAATTCCGATGCAATTTCTGTGTTTCATCGGCAATAAGAAGGTCAGAGGGATACAGTAAACCAGAAGTGAAGCATCGGAATCTATAACTAGTGTCACAGGAATGGTTCAAAACATAGTCAGTAAGAAGAGTCAGTCTCTTGTACATAAGTCGGCATTGTGCCTTTTGTATTTAATTCCGATGCAATTACTGTGTTTCATCGTCAATAAGAAGGTCCAAGGGATACAGTAAACCTAAAGTGAAGCATAGGAATCTATAACTAGTGTCACAGGAATGGTTCAAAACATAGACAGTAAGGAGAGTCAGTCTTCTTGTACTTAAGTCGGCATTTTGCCTTTTCTATTTAATTCCAATGCAATTTTTGTGTCTCATCGTCAATAAGAAGGTCAGAGGGATACAGTAAACCTAAAGTGAAGCATCGGAATCGAAAACAAGTGTCACAGGAATGGTTCAAATCATAGACAGCAGGAAGAGTCAGTCTTCTTGTACTTAAGTTGGCATTGTGCCTGGTTTATTTAATTTCGTTGCAATTTCTGTGTTTCATCGTCAATAAGAAGGTCCAAGGGATACAGTAAACCTAAAATGAAGCATAGGAATCTATAACTAGTGTCACAGGAATGGTTCAAAACATAGACAGTAAGAAGAGTCAGTCTTCTTGTACTTAAGTCGGCATTGTGCCTTTTCTATATAATTCCAATGCAATTTCTGTGTTTCATCGTCAATAAGAAGGTCCAAATGATACAGTAAACCTGAAGTGAAGCATCGGAATCTATAACTAGTGTCACAGGAATGGTTCAATTCATAGTCTGTAACAAGAGTCAGTCTTCTTGTCCGTAGGTCGGCATTGTGCCTTTTGTATTTAATTCCGTTGCAATTTCTGTGTTTCATCGTCAATAAGAAGGTCCAAGGGATACAGTAAATCTGGAGTGTAGCACCGGAATCTATAACTAGTGTCACAGGGAATGGTTCAAAACATAGACAGTAAGAAGAGTCGGTCTTCATGTACTTAAGTCGGCATTGTGCCTTTTGTATTTGATTCCGATGCAATTTCTGTGTTTCATTGTGAATAAGAAGGTATAAAAGATACAGTAAACCTGAAGTGAAGCATCGGAATCTATAACTAGTGTCACAAAAATGGTTCCAAACATAGTCAGTAAGAAGAGTCAGTCTTCTTGTACTTAAGTCGGCATTGTGCCTTTTCTACTTAATTCCGATGCAATTTCTGTGTTTCATCGTCAATAAGAAGGTCAGAGGGATCCAGTAAAGCTGAAGTGAATCATCGGAATCTAAAACTAGTGTCACAGGAATGGTTCAACACATAGACACTAGGAATAGTCAGTCTTCTTGTACTTAAGTCGCCATTGTGCCTTTTCTATTTAATTCCGATGCAATTTCTGTGTTTCATCGCCAATAAGACGGTCCAAGGGATACAGTAAACCTGAAGTGAAGCATCGGAATCTATAACTAGTGTCACAGGAATGGATCAAAATATAGTCAGTAAGAAGAGTCAGTCTTCTTGTACTTAAGTCGGCATTGTGCCTTTTGTATTTAATTCCGAAGCAATTTCTGTGTTTCATTGTCAATAAGAAAGTCCTAGGGATACAGTAAACCTGGAGTGTAGCATCGGAAACTATAACTAGTGTCACAGGAATGGTACAAAGCATAGACAGTAAGAAGAGTCAGTCTTCTTGTACTTAAGTCGGCATTGTGCCCTTTGTATTTAATTCCGATGCAATTTCTGTGTTTCATCGTCTGTAAGAATGTCCAATGGATACAGTAAACCTGGAGTGAAGCATCGGAATCTATAACTAGTGTCACAGGAATGGTTCAAAACATAGACAGTAAGAAGAGTCAGTCTTCTTGCACTTAAGTCGGCATTGTGTCTTTTGTATTTAATTCCGAAGCAATTTCTGTGTTTCATCGTCAACTAGAAGGTCCAAGGGATACAGTAAACCTGAAGTGAAGCATCGGAATCTATAACTCGTGTCACGGGAATGGTTCAAAACATAGACAGTAGGAAGAGTCAGTCTTCTTGTACTTAAGTCGGCATTGTGCCTTTTGTATTTAATTACGATGCAATTTCTGTGTTTCATCGTCAATAAGAGGGTCCAAGGGATACAGTAAACCAGAAGTGAAGTATCGGACTCTATTACTAGTGTCACAGGAATAGTTCAAAACATAGACAGTAGGAAGAGTCAGTCTTCTTGTACTTAAGTCGGCATTGTGCCTTTTGTATTAAATGCCGATGCAATTTCTGTGTTTCATCGTCAATAAGAAGGTCAGTGGGATACAGTAAACCGAAAGTGAAGCATCGGAATTTACAACTAGTGTCACAGGAATGGTTCAAAACATAGACAGTAAGAAGAGTCAGTCTTCTTGTACTTAAGTCGCCATTGTGCATTTTCTATTTAATTCCGATCCAATTTCTGTGTTTCATCGTCAATATGAAGGTCAAAGAGATACAGTAAACCTGAAGTGAAGCATCGGAATCTATAACTAGTGTCACAGGAATGGATCAAAATATAGTCAGTAAGAAGAGTCAGTCTTCTTGTACTTAAGTCAGCATTGTGCCTTTTGTATTTAATTCCGATGCAATTTCTGTGTTTCATTGTCAATAAGAAAGTCCTAGGGATACAGTAAACCTGGAGTGTAGCATCGGAAACTATAACTAGTGTCACAGGAATGGTACAAAGCATAGACGGTAAGAAGAGTCAGTCTTCTTGTACTTAAGTCGGCATTGTGCCTTTTGTATTTAATTCCGTTGCAATTTCTGTGTTTCATCGTCAATAAGAAGGTCCAAGGGATACAGTAAATCTGGAGTGTAGCACCGGAATCTATAACTAGTGTCACAGGGAATGGTTCAAAACATGGACAGTAAGAAGAGTCGGTCTTCGTGTACTTAAGTCGGCATTGTGCCTTTTGTATTTGATTCCGATGCAATTTCCGTGTTTCATCGTGAATAAGAAGGTATAAAAGATACAGTAAACCTGAAGTGAAGCATCGGAATCTATAACTAGTGTCACAGGAATGGTTCAAAACATAGACAGTAAGGAGAGTCAGTCTTCTTGTACTTAAGTCGGCATTTTGCCTTTTCTATTTAATTCCAATGCAATTTTTGTGTCTCATCGTCAATAAGAAGGTCAGAGGGATACAGTAAACCTAAAGTGAAGCATCGGAATCGAAAACTAGTGTCACAGGAATGGTTCAAATCATAGACAGCAGGAAGAGTCAGTCTTCTTGTACTTAAGTTGGCATTGTGCCTGGTTTATTTAATTTCGTTGCAATTTCTGTGTTTCATCGTCAATAAGAAGGTCCAAGGGATACAGTAAACCTAAAATGAAGCATAGGAATCTATAACTAGTGTCACAGGAATGGTTCAAAACATAGACAGTAAGAAGAGTCAGTCTTCTTGTACTTAAGTCGGCATTGTGCCTTTTCTATATAATTCCAATGCAATTTCTGTGTTTCATCGTCAATAAGAAGGTCCAAATGATACAGTAAACCTGAAGTGAAGCATCGGAATCTATACCTAGTGTCACAGGAATGGTTCAATTCATAGTCTGTAACAAGAGTCAGTCTTCTTGTCCGTAGGTCGGCATTGTGCCTTTTGTATTTAATTCCGTTGCAATTTCTGTGTTTCATCGTCAATAAGAAGGTCCAAGGGATACAGTAAATCTGGAGTGTAGCACCGGAATCTATAACTAGTGTCACAGGGAATGGTTCAAAACATAGACAGTAAGAAGAGTCGGTCTTCATGTACTTAAGTCGGCATTGTGCCTTTTGTATTTGATTCCGATGCAATTTCTGTGTTTCATTGTGAATAAGAAGGTATAAAAGATACAGTAAACCTGAAGTGAAGCATCGGAATCTATAACTAGTGTCACAAAAATGGTTCCAAACATAGTCAGTAAGAAGAGTCAGTCTTCTTGTACTTAAGTCGGCATTGTGCCTTTTCTACTTAATTCCGATGCAATTTCTGTGTTTCATCGTCAATAAGAAGGTCAGAGGGATCCAGTAAAGCTGAAGTGAATCATCGGAATCTAAAACTAGTGTCACAGGAATGGTTCAAAACATAGACACTAGGAATAGTCAGTCTTCTTGTACTTAAGTCGCCATTGTGCCTTTTCTATTTAATTCCGATGCAATTTCTGTGTTTCATCGCCAATAAGACGGTCCAAGGGATACAGTAAACCTGAAGTGAAGCATCGGAATCTATAACTAGTGTCACAGGAATGGATCAAAATATAGTCAGTAAGAAGAGTCAGTCTTCTTGTACTTAAGTCGGCATTGTGCCTTTTGTATTTAATTCCGAAGCAATTTCTGTGTTTCATTGTCAATAAGAAAGTCCTAGGGATACAGTAAACCTGGAGTGTAGCATCGGAAACTATAACTAGTGTCACAGGAATGGTACAAAGCATAGACAGTAAGAAGAGTCAGTCTTCTTGTACTTAAGTCGGCATTGTGCCTTTTGTATTTAATTCCGATGCAATTTCTGTGTTTCATCGTCTGTAAGAATGTCCAATGGATACAGTAAACCTGGAGTGAAGCATCGGAATCTATAACTAGTGTCACAGGAATGGTTCAAAACATAGACAGTAAGAAGAGTCAGTCTTCTTGCACTTAAGTCGGCATTGTGACTTTTGTATTTAATTCCGAAGCAATTTCTGTGTTTCATCGTCAACTAGAAGGTCCAAGGGATACAGTAAACCTGAAGTGAAGCATCGGAATCTATAACTCGTGTCACGGGAATGGTTCAAAACATAGACAGTAGGAAGAGTCAGTCTTCTTGTACTTATGTCGGCATTGTGCCTTTTGTATTTAATTACGATGCTATTTCTGTGTTTCATCGTCAATAAGAGGGTCCAAGGGATACAGTAAACCAGAAGTGAAGTATCGGACTCTATTACTAGTGTCACAGGAATAGTTCAAAACATAGACAGTAGGAAGAGTCAGTCTTCTTGTACTTAAGTCGGCATTGTGCCTTTTGTATTAAATGCCGATGCAATTTCTGTGTTTCATCGTCAATAAGAAGGTCAGTGGGATACAGTAAACCGAAAGTGAAGCATCGGAATTTACAACTAGTGTCACAGGAATGGTTCAAAACATAGACAGTAAGAAGAGTCAGTCTTCTTGTACCTAAGTCGCCATTGTGCATTTTCTATTTAATTCCGATCCAATTTCTGTGTTTCATCGTCAATATGAAGGTCAAAGAGATACAGTAAACCTGAAGTGAAGCATCGGAATCTATAACTAGTGTCACAGGAATGGATCAAAATATAGTCAGTAAGAAGAGTCAGTCTTCTTGTACTTAAGTCAGCATTGTGCCTTTTGTATTTAATTCTGATGCAATTTCTGTGTTTCATTGTCAATAAGAAAGTCCTAGGGATACAGTAAACCTGGAGTGTAGCATCGGAAACTATAACTAGTGTCACAGGAATGGTACAAAGCATAGACGGTAAGAAGAGTCAGTCTTCTTGTACTTAAGTCGGCATTGTGCCTTTTGTATTTAATTCCGTTGCAATTTCTGTGTTTCATCGTCAATAAGAAGGTCCAAGGGATACAGTAAATCTGGAGTGTAGCACCGGAATCTATAACTAGTGTCACAGGGAATGGTTCAAAACATAGACAGTAAGAAGAGTCGGTCTTCGTGTACTTAAGTCGGCATTGTGCCTTTTGTATTTGATTCCGATGCAATTTCCGTGTTTCATCGTGAATAAGAAGGTATAAAAGATACAGTAAACCTGAAGTGAAGCATCGGAATCTATAACTAGTGTCACAGGAATGGTTCAAAACATAGACAGTAAGGAGAGTCAGTCTTCTTGTACTTAAGTCGGCATTTTGCCTTTTCTATTTAATTCCAATGCAATTTTTGTGTCTCATCGTCAATAAGAAGGTCAGAGGGATACAGTAAACCTAAAGTGAAGCATCGGAATCGAAAACTAGTGTCACAGGAATGGTTCAAATCATAGACAGCAGGAAGAGTCAGTCTTCTTGTACTTAAGTTGGCATTGTGCCTGGTTTATTTAATTTCGTTGCAATTTCTGTGTTTCATCGTCAATAAGAAGGTCCAAGGGATACAGTAAACCTAAAATGAAGCATAGGAATCTATAACTAGTGTCACAGGAATGGTTCAAAACATAGACAGTAAGAAGAGTCAGTCTTCTTGTACTTAAGTCGGCATTGTGCCTTTTCTATATAATTCCAATGCAATTTCTGTGTTTCATCGTCAATAAGAAGGTCCAAATGATACAGTAAACCTGAAGTGAAGCATCGGAATCTATAACTAGTGTCACAGGAATGGTTCAATTCATAGTCTGTAACAAGAGTCAGTCTTCTTGTCCGTAGGTCGGCATTGTGCCTTTTGTATTTAATTCCGTTGCAATTTCTGTGTTTCATCGTCAATAAGAAGGTCCAAGGGATACAGTAAATCTGGAGTGTAGCACCGGAATCCATAACTAGTGTCACAGGGAATGGTTCAAAACATAGACAGTAAGAAGAGTCGGTCTTCATGTACTTAAGTCGGCATTGTGCCTTTTGTATTTGATTCCGATGCAATTTCTGTGTTTCATTGTGAATAAGAAGGTATAAAAGATACAGTAAACCTGAAGTGAAGCATCGGAATCTATAACTAGTGTCACAAAAATGGTTCCAAACATAGTCAGTAAGAAGAGTCAGTCTTCTTGTACTTAAGTCGGCATTGTGCCTTTTCTACTTAATTCCGATGCAATTTCTGTGTTTCATCGTCAATAAGAAGGTCAGAGGGATCCAGTAAAGCTGAAGTGAATCATCGGAATCTAAAACTAGTGTCACAGGAATGGTTCAAAACATAGACACTAGGAATAGTCAGTCTTCTTGTACTTAAGTCGCCATTGTGCCTTTTCTATTTAATTCCGATGCAATTTCTGTGTTTCATCGCCAATAAGACGGTCCAAGGGATACAGTAAACCTGAAGTGAAGCATCGGAATCTATAACTAGTGTCACAGGAATGGATCAAAATATAGTCAGTAAGAAGAGTCAGTCTTCTTGTACTTAAGTCGGCATTGTGCCTTTTGTATTTAATTCCGAAGCAATTTCTGTGTTTCATTGTCAATAAGAAAGTCCTAGGGATACAGTAAACCTGGAGTGTAGCATCGGAAACTATAACTAGTGTCACAGGAATGGTACAAAGCATAGACAGTAAGAAGAGTCAGTCTTCTTGTACTTAAGTCGGCATTGTGCCTTTTGTATTTAATTCCGATGCAATTTCTGTGTTTCATCGTCTGTAAGAATGTCCAATGGATACAGTAAACCTGGAGTGAAGCATCGGAATCTATAACTAGTGTCACAGGAATGGTTCAAAACATAGACAGTAAGAAGAGTCAGTCTTCTTGCACTTAAGTCGGCATTGTGTCTTTTGTATTTAATTCCGAAGCAATTTCTGTGTTTCATCGTCAACTAGAAGGTCCAAGGGATACAGTAAACCTGAAGTGAAGCATCGGAATCTATAACTCGTGTCACGGGAATGGTTAAAAACATAGACAGTAGGAAGAGTCAGTCTTCTTGTACTTAAGTCGGCATTGTGCCTTTTGTATTTAATTACGATGCAATTTCTGTGTTTCATCGTCAATAAGAGGGTCCAAGGGATACAGTAAACCTGAAGTGAAGCATCGGAATCTATAACTAGTGTCACAGGAGTGGTTCAAATCTTTGTTAATAAGAAGAGTCGGTCTTCATGTATTTAAGTCGGCATTGTGCCTTTTGTATTTAATTCCGATGCAATTTCTGTGTTACATCGTCAATAAGAAGGTACAAGGGATACAGATAACCTGGAGTGAAGCATCGGAATCTATAGCTAGTGTCACAGGAATGGTTCAAAACTAAGACAGTAGGAAGAGTCAGTAATTCCGATGCAATTTCTGTGTTTCATCGTCAATAAGAAGGCCCAAGGGATACAGTAAACCTGAAGTGAAGCATCGGAATCTACAACTAGTTTCACAGGAATGGTTCAAAACATAGACAGTAAGATGTGTCAGTCTTCCTGTACTTAAGTCGGCATTGTGCCTTTTCTATTAAATTCCGATGCAATTTCTGTGTTTCATCGTCAATAAGAAGGTCAGAGGCATACAGTAAACCTGAAGTGAAGCATCGGAATCTATAACTAGTGTCACAGGAATGGTTCAAAACATAGTCAGTATGAAGAGTCATTCTTCTTGTCCTTTAGTCGGCATTGTGCCTTTTGTATTTAATTCCGACCCAATTTCTGTGTTTCATCGTCCATAAAAAGGTCCAAGGGATACAGTAAACCTGAAGTGAGGCATCAGAATCTACAACTAGTGTCACAGGAATGGTTCAAAACATAGACTGTAAGAACAGTCAGTCTTCTTGTACTTAAGTCGGCATTGTGCCTTTTCTATTTAATTCCGATCCAATTTCTGTGTTTCATCGTCAATATGAAGGTCAAAGAGATACAGTAAACCTGAAGTGAAGCATCGGAATCTATAACTAGTGTCACAGGAATGGATCAAAATATAGTCAGTAAGAAGAGTCAGTCTTATTGTACTTAAGTCGGCATTGTGCCTTTTGTATTTAATTCCGATGCAATTTCTGTGTTTCATTGTCAATAAGAAAGTCCTAGGGATACAGTAAACCTGGAGTGTAGCATCGGAAACTATAACTAGTGTCACAGGAATGGTACAAAGCATAGACAGTATGAAGAGTCAGTCTTCTTGTACTTAAGTCGGCATTGTGCTTTTTGTATTTAATTCCGATGCAATTTCTGTGTTTCATCGTCTGTAAGAATGTCCAATGGATACAGTAAACCTGGAGTGAAGCATCGGAATCTATAACTAGTGTCACAGGAATGGTTCAAAACATAGACAGTAAGAAGAGTCAGTCTTCTTGCACTTAAGTCGGCATTGTGTCTTTTGTATTTAATTCCGAAGCAATTTCTGTGTTTCATCGTCAACTAGAAGGTCCAAGGGATACAGTAAACCTGAAGTGAAGCATCGGAATCTATAACTCGTGTCACGGGAATGGTTCAAAACATAGACAGTAGGAAGAGTCAGTCTTCTTGTACTTAAGTCGGCATTGTGCCTTTTGTATTTAATTACGATGCAATTTCTGTGTTTCATCGTCAATAAGAGGGTCCAAGGGATACAGTAAACCAGAAGTGAAGCATCGGACTCTATTACTAGTGTTACAGGAATAGTTCAAAACATAGACAGTAGGAAGAGTCAGTCTTCTTGTACTTAAGTCGGCATTGTGTATTTTGTATTTAATGCCGATGCAATTTCTGTGTTTCATCGTCAATAAGAAGGTCAGTGGGATACAGTAAACCGAAAGTGAAGCATCGGAATCCAAAACGAGTGTCACAGGAATGGTTCAAAACATAGACAGCAGGAAGAGTCAGTCTTCTTGTACTTAAGTCGGCATTGTGCCTTGTGTATTTAATTCCGTTGCAATTTCTGTGTTTCATCGTCAATAAGAGGGTCCAAGGGATACAGTAAACCTAAAGTGAAGCATAGGAATCTATAACTAGTGTCTCAGGAATGGTTCAAATCATAGACAGTAAGAAGAGTCAGTCTTCTTGTTCTTAAGTCGGCATTGTGCCTTTTCTATTTAATTCCGATGCAATTTCTGTGTTTCATCGTAAATAAGATGGTCCAAATGATACAGTAAACCTGAAGTGAAGCATCGAAATCTATAACTAGTGTCACAGGAATGGTTCAAAACATAGTCTGTAAGAAGAGTCAGTCTTCTTGTCCTTAGGTCGGCATTGTGCCTTTTGTATTTAATTCCGATGCAATTTCTGTGTTTCATCGTCAATAAGAAGGTCCAAGGGAAACAGTAAACCTGAAGTGTAGCACCGGAATCTATAACTAGTGTCACAGAGAATGGTTCAAATCATAGACAGTAAGAAGAGTCGGTCTTCATGTACTTAAGTCGGCATTGTGCCTTTTGTATTTAATTCCGATGCAATTTCTGTGTTTCATCGTCAATAAGAAGGTCCAAAAATACAGTAAACCTGAAGTGAAGCATCGGAATCTATAACTAGTGTCACAAGAGTGGTTCCAAACATAGTCAGTTAGAAGAGTCAGTCTTCTTGTACTTAAGTCTGCATTGTGCCTTTTCTACTGAATTCCGATGCAATTTCTGTGTTTCATCGTCAATAAGAAGGTCCAAGGGATACAGTAAACCTGGAGTGTAGCACCGGAATCTATAACTAGTGTCACAGGGAATGGTTCAAAACATAGACAGTAAGAAGAGTCGGTCTTCATGTACTTAAGCCTTTTGTATTTAATTCCGATGCAATTTCTGTGTTTCATCGTCAATAAGAAGGTCCAAGGGATACAGTAAACCTGGAGTGTAGCACCGGAATCTATAACTAGTGTCACAGGAATGGTTCAAATCATAGACAGTAAGAAGAGTCAGTCTTCTTGCACTTAAGTCGGCATTGTGCCTTTTGTATTTAATTCGGATACAATTTCTGTGTTTCATCGTCAATAAGAATGTCCAAGGGATACAGTAAACTTGAAGTGAAGCATCGGAATCTATAACTAGTGTCACAGGAGTGGTTCAAATCTTTGTTAATAAGAAGAGTCGGTCATCATGTACTTAGGTCGGCATTGTGCCTTTTGTATTTAATTCCGATGCAATTTCTGTGTTACATCGTCAATTAGAAGGTACAAGGGATACAGTAAACCTGAAGTGAAGCATCGGAATCTATAGCTAGTGTCACAGGAATGGTTCAAAACAAAGACAGTAGGAAGATTCAGTAATTCCGATGCAATTTCTGTGTTTCATCGTCAATAAGAAGGTCCAAGGGATACAGTAAACCTGAAGTGAAGCATCAGAATCTACAACTAGTTTCACAGGAATGGTTCAAAGCATAGACAGTAAGAAGAGTCAGTCTTCCTGTACTTAAGTCGGCATTGTGCCTTTTCTATTTAATTCCGATGCAATTTCTGTGTGTCATCGCCAATAAGAAGGTCAGAGGCATACAGTAAACCTGAAGTGAAGCATCGGAATCTATAACTAGTGTAACAGGAATGGTTCAAAACATAGTCAGTATGAAGAGTCAGTCTTCTTGTCCTTAAGTCGGCATTGTGCCTTTTGTATTTAATTCCGACCCAATTTCTGTGTTTCATCGTCAATAAGAAGGTCCAGGGGATACAGTAAACCTGGAGTGAAGCAACGGAATCTATAACTAGTGTCACAGTAATAGATCAAAACATAGACTGTAAGCAGCGTCAGTCTTCTTGTACTTAAGTCGGCATTGTGCCTTTTGTATTTAATTCCGATGCAATTTTTGTGTTTCATTGACAATAAGAAGGTCAAATGAAAACAGTGAACCTGAAGTGAAGCATCGGAATCTACAACTAGTGTCACAGGAATGGTTCAAAACATAGACAGTAAGAAGAGTCAGTATTCTTGTACTTAAGTCCGTATTGTTCCTTTTGTATTTAATTCCGATGCAATTTCTGTGTTTCATCGTCAACTAGAAGGTCCAAGGGATACAGTAAACCTGAAGTGAAGCATCGGAATCTATAACTCGTGTCCCGGGAATGGTTCAAAACATAGACAGTAGGAAGAGTCAGTCTTCTTGTACTTAAGTCGGCAATGTGGCTTTTGTATTTAATTCCGATGCAATTTCTGTGTTTCATCGTCAATAAGAGGGTCCAAGGGATACAGTAAACCTGAAGTGAAGCATCGGACTCTATTACTAGTGTCACAGGAATAGTTCAAAACATAGACAGTAGGAAGAGTCAGTCTTCTTGTACTTAAGTCGGCATTGTGCCTTTTGTATTTAATGCCGATGAAATTTCTGTGTTTCATCGTCAATAAGAAGGTCCAAGGGATACAGTAACCTAAAGTGTAGCATCGGAATATATAACTAGTGTCACAGGAATGGTTCAAAACATAGACAGTAAGAAGAGTCAGTCTTCTTGTACTTAAGTCCGTATTGTTACTTTTGTATTTAATTCCGATGCAATTTCTGTGTTTCATCGTCAATAAGGTCAGAGGGATACAATAAACCTGAAGTGAAGCATCGGAATCTATAACTAGTGTCACAGGAATGGTTCAAAACATAGACAGTAGGAAGAGTCAGTCTTCTTGTACTTAAGTCGGCATTGTGCCTTTTGTATTTAATTCCGATGCAATTTCTGTGTTTCATCGTCAATAAGAAGGTCAGTGGGATACAGTAAACCGAAATTGAAGCATCGGAAACCAAAACTAGTGTCACAGGAATGGTTCAAAACATAGACAGCAGGAAGAGTCAGTCTGCTTGTACTTAAGTCGGCATTGTGCAGTGTGTATTTAATTCCGTTGCAATTTCTGTGTTTCATCGTCAATAAGAAGGTCCAAGGGATACAGTAAACCTGGAGTGTAGCACCGGAATCTATAACTAGTGTCACAGAGAATGGTTCAAATCATAGACAGTAAGAAGAGTCGGTCTTCATGTACTTAAGTCGGCATTGTGCCTTTTGTATTTAATTCCGATGCAATTTCTGTGTTTCATCGTCAATAAGAAGGTCCAAGGGATACAATAAACCTGGAGTGAAGCATCGGAATCTATAACTAGTGTCAATGGAATGGTTCAAAACATAGACAGTAAGAAGAGTCAGTCTTCTTGTAGTTAATTCAGCATTGGGGCTTTTGTATTTAATTCCGATGCAATTTCTGAGTTTCATCGTCAATAAGAAGGTCAGAGGGATGCAGTAAACCTAAAGTGAAGCATCGGTATCAATAACTATTGTCACAGGAATGGTTCAAAGCATAGTCAGCAAGAAGAGTCAGTCTTCTTGTCCTTAAGTCGGCATTGTGCCTTTTGTATTTAATTCCGATGCAATTTCTGTGTTTCATCGTCATGAAGA
Organism: Schistocerca serialis cubense; assembly: GCF_023864345.2. Classification (NCBI taxonomy): domain Eukaryota; kingdom Metazoa; phylum Arthropoda; class Insecta; order Orthoptera; family Acrididae; genus Schistocerca; species Schistocerca serialis. Next base: position 10,195,079 of record NW_026047584.1, on the reverse strand, counting down.
AGGTCCAAGGGATATAGTAAACCTGGAGTGAAGCATCGGAATCTATAACTAGTGTCACAGGAATGGTTCAAATCATAGACAGTAAGAAGAGTCAGTCTTCTTGCACCTAAGTCGGCATTGTGCCTTTTGTATTTAATTCCGATACAATTTCTGTGTTTCATCGCCAATAAGAATGTCCAAGGGATACAGTAAACCTGAAGTGAAGCATCGGAATCTATAACTAGTGTCACAGGAGTGGTTCAAATCTTTGTTAATAAGAAGAGTCGGTCTTCATGTACTTAAGTCAGCATTGTGCGTTTTGTATTTAATTCCGATGCAATTTCTGTGTTGCATCGTCAATAAGAAGGTACAAGGGATACAGTAAACCTGAAGTGAAGCATCGGAATCTATAGCTAGTGTCACAGGAATGGTTCAAAACAAAGACAGTAGGAAGAGTCAGTAATTCCGATGCAATTTCTAGGTTTCATCGTCAATAAGAAGGTCCAAGGGATACAGTAAACCTGAAGTGAAGCATCGGAGTCTACAACTAGTTTCACAGGAATGGTTCAAAACATAGACAGTAAGAAGAGTCAGTCTTCCTGTACTTAAGTCGGCATTGTGCCTTTTCAATTTAATTCCGATGCAATTTCTGTGTTTCATCGTCAATAAGAAGGTCAGAGGCATACAGTAAACCTGAAGTGAAGCATCGGAATCTATAACTAGTGTCACAGGAATGGTTCAAAACATAGTCAGTAAGAAGAGTCAGTCTTCTTGTCCTTAAGTCGGCATTGTGCCTTTTGTATTTAATTCCGACCCAATTTCTGTGTTTCATCGTCAATAAGAAGGTCCAGGGGATACAGTAAACCTGGAGGGAAGCAACGGAATCTATAACTAGTGTCACAGTAATGGTTCAAAACATAGACTGTAAGCAGCGTCAGTCTTCTTGTACTTAAGTCGGCATTGTGCCTTTTGTATTTATTTCTGATGCAATTTATGTGATTCATCGACAATAAGAAGGTCAAAGGGATACAGTAAACCTGAAGTGACGCATCGGACTCTATAACTAGTGTCACAGAAATGGTTCAAAACATAGACAGTAGGAAGAGTCAGTCTTCTTGTACTTAAGTCGGCATTGTGCCTTTTGTATTTAATTCCGATGCAATTTCTGTGTTTCATCGTCAATAAGAAGGTCCAAGGGAAACAGTAAACCTGAAGTGAAGCATCGGAATCTACAACTAGTGTCACAGGAATGGTTCAAAACATAGACAGTAGGAAGAGTCAGTGTTCTTGTACTTAAGTCGACATTGTGCCTTTTGTATTTTATTCCGATGCAATTTCTGTGTTTCATCGTCAATAAGAAGGGGCAAGGGATACAGTAACCTAAATTGAAGCATCGGAATATATAACTAGTGTCACAGGAATGGTTCAAAACATAGACAGTAAGAAGAGTCAGTCTTCTTGTACTTAAGTCGGCATTGTGCCTTTTGTATTTAATTGCGATGCAATTTCTGAGTTTCATCGTCAATAAGAAGGTCAGAGGGATGCAGTAAACCTAAAGTGAAGCATCGGAATCACTAACTATTGTCACAGGAATGGTTCAAAACATAGTCAGTAAGAAGAGTCTGTCTTCTTGTCCTTAAGTCGGAATTGTGCCTTTTGTATTTAATTCCTATGCAATATCTGTGTTTCATCGTGAATGAGAAGTTCCAAGGGATATAGTAAACCTGGAGTGAAGCATCGGAATCTATAACTAGTGACACAAGAATGGTTCAAATTCTATACAGTAAGAAGAGTCAGTCTTCTTGCACTTAAGTCGACATTGTGCCTTTTGTATTTAATTCAGATACAATTTCTGTGTTTCATCGTCAATAAGAATGTCCAAGAGATACAGTAAACCTGAAGTGAAGCATCGGAATCTATGACTAGTGTCACAGGAGTGGTTCAAATTATTGTTAATAAGAAGAGTCGGTCTTCATGTACTTAAGTCGGCATTGTGCCTTTTGTACTTTATTCCGATGTAATTTCTGTGTTACATCGTCATTAAGAAGGTACAAGGGATACAGTAAACCTGAAGTGAAGCATCGGAATCTATTCCTAGTGTCACAGGAATGGTTCAAAACATAGACAGTAGGAAGAGTCAGTAATTCCGATGCAATTTCTGTGTTTCATCGTCAATAAGAAGGTCCAAGGGATACAGTAAACCTGAAGTGAAGCATCGGAATCTACAACTAGTTTCACAGGAATGGTTCAAAACGTAGACAGTAAGAAGAGTCATTCTTCCTGTACTTAAGTTGCCATTGTGCAATTTCTATTTAATTCCGATGCAATTTCTGTGTTTCGTCGTCAATAAGAAGGTCACAGGGATACAGTAAACCTGAAATGAAGCATCGGAATCTATAACTAGTGTCACAGGAATGGTTCAAAACATAGTCAGTAAGAAGAGTCAGTCTTCTTTTCCTTAAGTCGGCATTGTGCCTTTTGTATTTAATTCCGACGCAATTTCTGTGTTTCATCGTCAATAAGAAGGTCCAGGGGATACAGTAAACCTGGAGTGAAGCAACGGAATCTATAACTAGTGTCACAGTAATGGTTCAAAACATAGACTGTAAGCAGCGTCAGACTTCTTGTACTTAAGTCGGCATTGTGCCTTTTGTATTTAATTCCGATGCAATTTCTGTGTTTCATCGTCAATATGACGGTCAAAGAGATACAGCAAACCTGAAGTGAAGCGTCGAAATCTATAACTAGTGTCACAGGAATGGATCAAAACATAGTCCGTAAGAAGAGTCAGTCTTCTTGTACTTAAGTCGGCATTGTGGATTTTGCATTTAATTCCGATGCAATTTCTGTGTTTCATCGTCAATAAGAAGGTCCTAGGGATACAGTAAACCTGGAGTGTAGCATCGGAATCTATAACTAGTGTCACAGGAATGGTACAAAGCATAGACAGTGAGACGAGTCAGTCTTCTTGTACTTAAGTCGGCATTGTGCCTTTTGTATTTAATTCCGATGCAATTTCTGTGTTTCATCGTCTGTAAGAATGTCCAAAGGATACAGTAAACCTGGAGTGAAGCATCGGAATCTATAACTAGTGTCACAGGAATGGTTCAAAACATAGACAGTAAGAAGAGTCAGTGTTCTTGTACTTAACTCGGCATTGTGTCTTTTGTATTTAATTCCGAAGCAATTTCTGTGTTTCATCGTCAACTAGAAGGTCCAAGGGATACAGTAAACCTGAAGTGAAGCATCGGAATCTATAACTCGTGTCACCGGAATGGTTCAAAACATAGACAGTAGGAAGAGTCAGTCTTCTTGTACTTAAGTCAGCATTGTGCCTTTTGTATTTAGTTCCAATGCAATTTCTGTGTTTCTTCTTCAATAAGAGGGTCCAAGGGATACAGTAAACCAGAAGTGAAGCATCGGACTCTATTACTAGTGTCACAGGAATAGTTCAAAACATAGACTGTAGGAAGAGTCAGTCTTCTTGTACTTAAGTCGGCATTGTGCCTTTTGCATTTAATGCCGATGCAATTTCTGTGTTTCATCGTCAATAAGAAGGTCCAAGGGATACCGTAACCTAAAGTGAAGCATCGGAATATATAACTAGTGTCACAGGAATGGTTCAAAACATAGACAGAAAGAAGATTCAGTCTTCTTGTACTTAAGTCGTTATTGTTCCTTTTGTATTTAATTCCGATGCAATTTCTGTGTTTCATCGTCAATAAGGTCAGAGGGTTACAATAAACCTGAATTGAAGCATCAGAATCTATAACTAGTGTCAAGGAATGGTTCAAATCATAGAGAGTAGGAAGAGTCAGTCTTCTTTTACTTATGTCGGCATTGTGCCTTTTGTATTTAGGTCCGATGCAATTTCTGTGTTTCATCGTCAATAAGAAGGTACAAGGGATACAGTAAACTTGAAGTGAAGCATCGGAATCTATAACTAGTGTCACCGGAATGGTTCAAATCATAGACAGTAGGAAGTGTCAGTGTTCTTGTACTTAAGTCGGCATTGTCACATTTGTATTTAATTCCGATGCAATTTCTGTGTTTCATCGTCAATAAGAAGGTCCAGGGGATGCAGTAAACCTGAAGTGAAGCATCGGAATCAACAACTAGTATCACAGGAATGGTTCAAAACATAGATAGTAAGAAGAGTCTGTCTTCTTGTACTTGAGTCGGCATTGTGCCTTTTGTATTTAATTCCGATGCAATTTCTGTGTTTCATCGTCAATAAGAAGGTCCAAGGGAAACAGTAAACCTGAAGTGAAGCATCGGAATCTATAACTAGTGTCTCAGGAATGGATCAAAACATAGTCAGTAAGAAGAGTCAGTCTTCTTGTCCTTAAATCGGAAATGTGCCTTTTCTATTTAATTCCGTTGCAATTTCTGTGTTTCATCTGCAATAAGGTCAGAGGGATACAGTAAACCTGAAGTGAAGCATCGGAATCTGTAACGAGTGTCACAGGAAGGGTTCAAAACATAGTCAGTAAGAAGAGTCAGTCTTCTTGTTCTTAAGTCGGCATTGTGCCTTTTGTATTTAATTCCGTTGCAATTTCTATGTTTCATCGTCAATAAGAAGGTCCAAGGGATATAGTAAACCTGGAGTGAAGCATCGGAGTCTATAACTAGTGTCACAGGAATGGTTCAAAACATAGACAGTAAGAAGAGTCAGTCTTCGTGTACTTAAGTCGGCATTGTGCCTTTTGTATTTAATTCCGATGCAATTTCTGTTCTTCATCGTTAATAAGAATGTCCAAGGGATACAGTAAACCTGAAGTGAAGCATCGGAATCTATAACTAGTGTAGTAGGAATGGTTCAAATCATTCTCAATAAGTAGAGTCGGTCTTCATGTACTTAAGTCGGCATTGTGCCTTTTTGTATTTAATTCCGATGCAATTTCTGTGTTTCATCGTCAATATGAATGTCCAAGGGATACAGTAAACCTGAAGTGAAGCATCGGAAGCTATAACTAGTGTCACAGGAATGGTTCAAATCATTGTCAATAACAAGAGTCGGTCTTCATGTACTTAAGTCGGCATTGTGCCTTTTGTATTTAACTCCGAAGCAATTACTGTGTTTCATCGTCAATAAGAAGGTCAGAGGGATACAGTAAACCTGAAGTGCAGCATCGGAATCTATAACTAGTGTCACAGGATTGGTTCAAAACATTGACAGTAAGAAGAGTCAGTCTTCTTGTACTTAAGTCGGCATTGTGCCTTTTGTATTTAATGCCGATGCAATTTCTGTGTTTCATCGTCAATAAGAAGGTCCAAGGGATACAGTAAACCAGAAGTGAAGCATCGGACTCTATTACTAGTGTCACAGGAATAGTTCAAAACATAGACAGTAGGAAGAGTCAGTCTTCTTGTACTTAAGTCGGCATTGTGCCTTTTGTATTTAATGCCGATGCAATCTCTGGGTTTCATCGTCAATAAGAAGGTCCAAGGGATACAGTAACCTAAAGTGAAGCATCGGAATATATAACTAGTGTCACAGGAATGGTTCAAAACATAGACAGAAAGAAGATTCCGTCTTCTTGTACTTAAGTCGGTATTGTTCCTTTTGTATTTAATTCCGATGCAATTTCCGTGTTTCATCGTCAATAAGGTCAGAGGGTTACAATAAACCTGAATTGAAGCATCGGAATCTATAACTAGTGTCACTGGAATGGTTCAAATCATAGACAGTAGGAAGAGTCAGTCTTCTTTTACTTAAGTCGGCATTGTGCCTTTTGTATTTAAGTCCGATGCAATTTCTGTGTTTCATCGTCAATAAGAAGGTACAAGGGATACAGTAAACTTGAAGTGAAGCATCGGAATCTATAACTAGTGTCACAGGAATGGTTCAAAACATGGTCAGTAAGGAGAGTCAGTCTTCTTGTACTTAAGTCGGCTTTGTGGCTTTTGTATTTAATTCCGATGCAATTTCTGTGTTTCATCGTCAATAAGAATGTCAGAGGGATACAGTAAACCTGAAGTGAAGCATCGGAATCTATAACTAGTGTCTCAGGAATGGATCAAAACATAGTCAGTAAGAAGAGTCAGTCTTCTTGTCCTTAAATCGGAAATGTGCCTTTTCTATTTATTTCCCATTCATCGGCAATAAGGTCAGAGGGATACAGTAAACCTGAAGTGAAGCATCGGAATCTATAACTAGTGGCACAGGAATGGTTCAAACATAGACAGCAGGAAGAGTCAGTCTTCTTGTACTTAAGTTGGCATTGTGCCTTTTGTATTTAATTCCGATGCAATTTCTGTGTTTCATCGTCAATAAGAAGGTCTGAGGGATACAGTAAACCTGAAGTGAAGCATCGGAATCCAAAACTAGTGTCACAGGAATGGTTCAAAACATAGACAGTAGGAAGAGTCAGTCTTCTTGTACTTAAGTCGGCATTGTGCCTTTTGTATTTAAATCTGATGGAATTTATGTGTTTCATCGTCAATAAGAAGGTCCAAGGTATACAGCAAACCTGAAGTGAAGCATCGGAATCTGTAACTAGTGTCACAGGAATGGTTCAAAACATAGTCAGTAAGAAGAGTCAGTCTTCTTGTCCTTAAGTGCATTGTGCCTTTTGTATTTAATTCCGTAGCAATTTCTATGTTTCATCGTCAATAAGAGGGTCCAAGGGATATAGTAAACCTGGAGTGAAGCATCGGAATCTATAACTAGTGTCACGGGAATGGTTCAAAACACAGACAGTAAGAAGAGTCAGTCTTCTTGTACTTAAGTCGGCATTGTGCCTTTTGTATTTAATTCCGATGCAATTTCTGTGTTTCATCGTTAATAAGAATGTCCAAGGGATACAGTAAACCTGAAGTGCAGCATCGGAATCTATAACTAGTGTCACAGGATTGGTTCAAAACATTGACAGTAAGAAGAGTCAGTCTTCTTGTACTTAAGTCGGCATTGTGCCTTTTGTATTTAATGCCGATGCAATTTCTGTGTTTCATCGTCAATAAGAAGGTCCAAGGGATACAGTAACCTAAAGTGAAGCATCGGAATATATAACTAGTGTCACAGGAATGGTTCAAAACATAGACAGAAAGAAGATTCAGTCTTCTTGTACTTAAGTCGGTATTCTTCCTTTTGTATTTAATTCCGTTGCAATTTCCGTGTTTCATCGTCAATAAGGTCAGAGGGTTACAATAAACCTGAATAGAAGCATCGGAATCTATAACTAGTGTCACTGGAATGGTTCAAATCATAGAGAGCAGGAAGAGTCAGTCTTCTTTTACTTAAGTCGGCATTGTGCCTTTTGTATTTAAGTCCGATGCAATTTCTGTGTTTCATCGTCAATAAGAAGGTACAAGGGATACAGTAAACTTGAAGTGAAGCATCGGAATCTATAACTAGCGTCACCGGAATGGTTCAAAGCATAGACAGTAGGAAGAGTCAGTGTTCTTGTACTTAAGTCGGCATTGTGACATTTGTATTTAATTCCGATGCAATTTCTGTGTTTCATCGTCAATAAGAAGGTCCAGGGGATGCAGTAAACCTGAAGTGAAGCATCGGAATCAACAACTAGTATCACAGGAAAGGTTCAAAACATAGACAGTAAGAAGAGTCTGTCTTCTTGTACTTAAGTCGGCATTGTGCCTTTTGTATTTAATTCCGATGCAATTTCTGTGTTTCATCGTCAATAAGACGGTCCAAGGGAAACAGTAAACCTGAAGTGAAGCATCGGAATCTATAACTAGTGTCACAGGAATGGTTCAAAACATGGTCAGTAAGGAGAGTCAGTCTTCTTGTACTTAAGTCGGCATTGTGGCTTTTGTATTTAATTCCGATGCAATTTCTGTGTTTCATCGTCAATAAGAATGTCAGAGGGATACAGTAAACCTGAAGTGAAGCATCGGAATCTATAACTAGTGTCTCAGGAATGGATCAAAACATAGTCAGTAAGAAGAGTCAGTCTTCTTGTCCTTAAATCGGAAATGTGCCTTTTCTATTTAATTCCGATTCATCGGCAATAAGGTAAGAGGGATACAGTAAACCTGAAGTGAAGCATCGGAATCTATAACTAGTGGCACAGGAATGGTTCAAACATAGACAGCAGGAAGAGTCAGTCTTCTTGTACTTAAGTTGGCATTGTGCCTTTTGTATTTAATTCCGATGCAATTTCTGTGTTTCATCGTCAATAAGAAGGTCTGAGGGATACAGTAAACCTGAAGTGAAGCATCGGAATCCAAAACTAGTGTCACAGGAATGGTTCAAAACATAGACAGTCGGAAGAGTCAGTCTTCTTGTACTTAAGTCGGCATTGTGCCTTTTGTATTTAAATCTGATGGAATTTATGTGTTTCATCGTCAATAAGAAGGTCCAAGGTATACAGCAAACCTGGAGTGAAACATCGGAATCTGTAACTAGTGTCACAGGAATGGTTCAAAACATAGTCAGTAAGAAGAGTCAGTCTTCTTGTCCTTAAGTCGGCATTGTGCCTTTTGTATTTAATTCCGTTGCAATTTCTATGTTTCATCGTCAATAAGAAGGTCCAAGTGATATAGTAAACCTGGAGTGAAGCATCGGAATCTATAACTAGTGTCACAGGAATGGTTCAAATCATAGGCAGTAAGAAGAGTCAGTCTTCTTGTACTTAAGTCGGCATTGTGCCTTTTGTATTTAATTCCGATGCAATTTCTGTGTTTCATCGTTAATAAGAATGTCCAAGGGATACAGTAAACCTGATGTGAAGCATCGGAATCTATAACTAGTGTAACAGGAACGGTTCAAATCATTCTCAATAAGTAGAGTAGGTCTACATGTACTTAAGTCGGCATTGTGCCTTTTTGTATTTAATTCCGATGCAATTTCTGTGTTTCATCGTCAATAAGAATGTCCAAGGGATACAGTAAACCTGAAGTGAAGCATCGGAATCTATAACTAGTGTCACAGGAATGGTTCAAATCATTGTCAATAACAAGAGTCGGTCTTCATGTACTTAAGTCGGCATTGTGCCTTTTGTATTTAATTCCGAAGCAATTACTGTGTTTCATCGTCAATAAGAAGGTCAGAGGGATACAGTAAACCTGAAGTGCAGCATCGGAATCTATAACTAGTGTCACAGGATTGGTTCAAAACATAGACAGTAAGAAGAGTCAGTCTTCTTGTACTTAAGTCGGCATTGTGCCTTTTGTATTTAATGCCGATGCAATTTCTGTGTTTCATCGTCAATAAGAAGGTCCAAGGGATACAGTAACCTAAAGTGAAGCATCGGAATATATAACTAGTGTCACAGGAATGGTTCAAAACATAGACAGAAAGAAGATTCAGTCTTCTTGTACTTAAGTCGGTATTCTTCCTTTTGTATTTAATTCCGTTGCAATTTCCGTGTTTCATCGTCAATAAGGTCAGAGGGTTACAATAAACCTGAATAGAAGCATCGGAATCTATAACTAGTGTCACTGGAATGGTTCAAATCATAGAGAGTAGGAAGAGTCAGTCTTCTTTTACTTAAGTCGGCATTGTGCCTTTTGTATTTAAGTCCGATGCAATTTCTGTGCTTCATCGTCAATAAGAAGGTACAAGGGATACAGTAAACTTGAAGTGAAGCATCGGAATCTATAACTAGCGTCACCGGAATGGTTCAAAGCATAGACAGTAGGAAGAGTCAGTGTTCTTGTACTTAAGTCGGCATTGTGACATTTGTATTTAATTCCGATGCAATTTCTGTGTTTCATCGTCAATAAGAAGGTCCAGGGGATGCAGTAAACCTGAAGTGAAGCATCGGAATCAACAACTAGTATCACAGGAATGGATCAAAACATAGACAGTAAGAAGAGTCTGTCTTCTTGTACTTAAGTCGGCATTGTGCCTTTTGTATTTAATTCCGATGCAATATCTGTGTTTCATCGTCAATAAGACGGTCCAAGGGAAACAGTAAACCTGAAGTGAAGCATCGGAATCTATAACTAGTGTCACAGGAATGGTTCAAAACATGGTCAGTAAGGAGAGTCAGTCTTCTTGTACTTAAGTCGGCATTGTGGCTTTTGTATTTAATTCCGATGCAATTTCTGTGTTTCATCGTCAATAAGAATGTCAGAGGGATACAGTAAACCTGAAGTGAAGCATCGGAATCTATAACTAGTGTCTCAGGAATGGATCAAAACATAGTCAGTAAGAAGAGTCAGTCTTCTTGTCCTTAAATCGGAAATGTGCCTTTTCTATTTAATTCCGATTCATCGGCAATAAGGTCAGAGGGATACAGTAAACCTGAAGTGAAGCATCGGAATCTATATCTAGTGTCACAGGAATGGTTCAAACATAGACAGTAGGAAGAGTCAGTCTTCTTGTACTTAAGTTGGCATTGAGCCTTTTGTATTTAATTCCGATGCAATTTCTGTGTTTCATCGTCAATAAGAAGGTCTGAGGGATACAGTAAACCTGAAGTGAAGCATCGGAATCTATGACTAGTGTCACAGGAATGGTTCAAAACATAGACATTAGGAAGAGTCAGTCTTCTTGTACTTAAGTCCTCATTGTGCCTTTTGTATTTAAATCTAATGGAATTTATGTGTTTCATCGTCAATAAGAAGGTCCAAGGTATACAGCAAACCTGAAGTGAAGCATCGGAATCTGTAACTAGTGTCACAGGAATGGTTCAAAACATAGTCTGTAAGAAGAGTCAGTCTTCTTGTCCTTAAGTCGGCATTGTGCCTTTTGTATTTCATTCCGTTGCAATTTCTATGTTTCATCGTCAATAAGAAGGTCCAAGGGATATAGTAAACCTGGAGTGAAGCATCGGAATCTATAACTAGTGTCACAGGAATGGTTCAAAACATAGACAGTAAGAAGAGTCAGCCTTCTTGTACTTAAGTCGGCATTGTGCCTTTTGTATTTAATTCCGATGCAATTTCTGTGTTTCATCGTTAATAAGAATGTCCAAGGGATACAGTAAACCTGAAGTGAAGCATCGGAATCTATAACTAGTGTAACAGGAATGGTTCAAATCATTCTCAATAAGTAGAGTCGGTCTTCATGTACTTAGGTCGGCATTGTGCCTTTTTGTATTTAATTCCGATGCAATTTCTGTGTTTCATCGTCAATAAGAATGTCCAAGGGATACAGTAAACCTGAAGTGAAGCATCGGAATCTATAACTAGTGTCACAGGAATGGTTCAAATCATTGTCAATAACATGAATCGGTCTTCATGTACTTAAGTCGGCATTGTGCCTTTTGTATTTAATTCCGAAGCAATTACTGTGTTTCATCGTCAATAAGAAGGTCAGAGGGATACAGTAAACCTGAAGTGCAGCATCGGAATCTATAACTAGTGTCACAGGATTGGTTCAAAACATAGTCAGTAAGAAGAGTCAGTGTTCTTGTCCTTAAGTCGGCATTGTGCCTTTTGTATTTAATTCCGAAGCAATTTCTGTGTTTCATCGGCAATAACGTCAGAGGGATACAGTAAACGTGAAGTGAGTCATCGGAATCTATAGCTAGTGTCACAGGAATGGTTCAAAACATAGACAGTAGAAAAAGTCAGTCTTCTTGTACTTAAGTCGGCATTGTACCTTTTGTTTTTAATTCCGATGCAATTTCTGTGTTTCATCGTCAATAGAAAGGTCAGAGGGATACAGTAAACCTGGAGTGAAGCATCGGAATCCAAAACTAGTGTCACAGGAATGGTTCAAAACATACACAGTAGGAAGAGTCTGTACTCTTGTACCTAAGTCGGCATTGTGCCTTTTGTATTTAATTCCGATGCAATTTCTGTGTTTCATCGTCAATAAGAATGTCCAAGGTATACAGTAAACCTGAAGGGAAGCATCGGAATCTATATCTAGTGTTACAGGAATGGTTCAAAACATAGTCAGTAAGAAGAGTCAGTCTTCTTGTACTTAAGTCGGCATTGTGCCTTTTCTATTTAATTCCGACGCAATTTCTGTGTTTCATCGTCAATAAGAAGGTCCAAGGGATACGGTAAACCTGCAGTGAAGCATCGGAATCTATAACTAGAGTCACAGGAATGGTTCAATTCATAGACAGTAAGAAGAGTCAGTCTTCTTGTACTTAAGTCGGCATTGTGCCTTTTCTATTTAATTCCGATGGAATTTCTGTGTTTCATCGTCAATAAGAACGTCAGAGGGATACAGTAAACCTGAAGTGAAGCATCGGAATCTATAACTAGTGTCACAGGAATGGTTCAAATCATTGTCAATAACAAGAGTCGGTCTTCATGTACTTAAGTCGGCATTGTGCCTTTTGTATTTAATTCCCAAGCAATTACTGTGTTTCATCGTCAATAAGAAGGTAAGAGGGATACAGTAAACATGAAGTGCAGCATCGGAATCTATGACTAGTGTCACAGGATTGGTTCAAAGCATAGTCAGTAAGAAGAGTCAGTTTTCTTGTCCTTAAGTCGGCATTGTGCCTTTTGTATTTAATTCCGAAGCAATTTCTGTGTTTCATCGGCAATAACGTCAGAGGGATACAGTAAACCTGAAGTGAAGCATCGGAATCTATAACTAGTGTAACAGGAATGGTTCAAATCATTCTCAATAAGTAGAGTCGGTCTTCATGTACTTAGGTCGGCATTGTGCCGTTTTGTATTTAATTCCGATGCAATTTCTGTGTTTCATCGTCAATAAGAATGTCCAAGGGATACAGTAAACCTGAAGTGAAGCATCGGAATCTATAACTAGTGTCACAGGAATGGTTCAAATCATTGTCAATAACATGAATCGGTCTTCATGTACTTAAGTCGGCATTGTGCCTTTTGTATTTAATTCCGAAGCAATTACTGTGTTTCATCGTCAATAAGAAGGTCAGAGGGATACAGTAAACCTGAAGTGCAGCATCGGAATCTATAACTAGTGTCACAGGATTGGTTCAAAACATAGTCAGTAAGAAGAGTCAGTGTTCTTGTCCTTAAGTCGGCATTGTGCCTTTTGTATTTAATTCCGAAGCAATTTCTGTGTTTCATCGGCAATAACGTCAGAGGGATACAGTAAACGTGAAGTGAGTCATCGGAATCTATAGCTAGTGTCACAGGAATGGTTCAAAACATAGACAGTAGAAAAAGTCAGTCTTCTTGTACTTAAGTCGGCATTGTACCTTTTGTCTTTAATTCCGATGCAATTTCTGTGTTTCATCGTCAATAGAAAGGTCAGAGGGATACAGTAAACCTGGAGTGAAGCATCGGAATCCAAAACTAGTGTCACAGGAATGGTTCAAAACATACACAGTAGGAAGAGTCAGTACTCTTGTACCTAAGTCGGCATTGTGCCTTTTGTATTTAATTCCGATGCAATTTCTGTGTTTCATCGTCAATAAGAAGGTCCAAGGTATACAGGAAACCTGAAGGGAAGCATCGGAATCTATATCTAGTGTCACAGGAATGGTTCAAAACATAGTCAGTAAGAAGAGTCAGTCTTCTTGTACTTAAGTCGGCATTGTGCCTTTTCTATTTAATTCCGACGCAATTTCTGTGTTTCATCGTCAATAAGAAGGTCCAAGGGATACGGTAAACCTGCAGTGAAGCATCGGAATCTATAACTAGAGTCACAGGAATGGTTCAATTCATAGACAGTAAGAAGAGTCAGTCTTCTTGTACTTAAGTCGGCATTGTGCCTTTTCTATTTAATTCCGATGGAATTTCTGTGTTTCATCGTCAATAAGAACGTCAGAGGGATACAGTAAACCTGAAGTGAAGCATCGGAATCTATAACTAGTGTCACAGGAATGGTTCAAATCATTGTCAATAACAAGAGTCGGTCTTCATGTACTTAAGTCGGCATTGTGCCTTTTGTATTTAATTCCCAAGCGATTACTGTGTTTCATCGTCAATAAGAAGGTAAGAGGGATACAGTAAACATGAAGTGCAGCATCGGAATCTATGACTAGTGTCACAGGATTGGTTCAAAGCATAGTCAGTAAGAAGAGTCAGTTTTCTTGTCCTTAAGTCGGCATTGTGCCTTTTGTATTTAATTCCGAAGCAATTTCTGTGTTTCATCGGCAATAACGTCAGAGGGATACAGTAAACCTGAAGTGAAGCATCGGAATCTATAACTAGTGTCACAGGAATGGTTCAAAACATAGACAGTAGAAAAAGTCAGTCTTCTTGTAGTTAAGTCGGCATTGTACCTTTTGTTTTTAATTCCGATGCAATTTCCGTGTTTCATCGTCAATAAGAAGGTCAGAGGGATACGGTAAACCTGCAGTGAAGCATCGGAATCTATAACTAGTGTCACAGGAATGGTTCAAAGTCATAGTCAGTAAGAAGCGTCAGTCTTCTTGTACTTAAGTCGGCAGTGTGCCTTTTCTATTTAATTCTGATGCAATTTCTGTGTTTCATCGTCAATAAGAAGGTCCAAGGGAAACAGTAAACCTGGAGTGAAGCACCGGAATCTATAACTAGTGTCACAGGAATGGTACAAAACATAGACCGTAGGAAGAGTCAGTCCTCTTGTACTTAAGTCGTCATTGTGCCTTTTCTATTTAATTCCGATGCAATTTCTGTGTGTCATCGTCAATAAGAAGGTCCAAGGGATATAGTAAAACTGAAGTGAAGCATCGGAATCTATGACTAGTGTCACAGGAATGGTTCAAAACATAGTCAGTAAGAAGAGTCAGTCTTCTTGTACTTAAGTCGGCATTGTGCCTGTTCTATTTAATTCCGATGCAATTTCTGTGTTTCATCGTCAATAAGAAGGTCAGAGGGATAATGTAAACCTGAAGTGAAGCATCGGAATCCATAACTAGTGTCACAGGAATGGTTCAAATCACAGTCAATCAGAAGAGTCAGTCTTCTTGTCCTTAAGTCGGCATTGTGCCTTTTATATTTAATTCCGATGCAATTTCTGTTTTTCATCGTCAATAAGAAGGTCCAAGGGATACAGTAAACTTGGAGTGTAGTATCGGAATCTATAACTAGTGTCACAGGAATGTTTCAAAACATAGGCAGTAAGAAGAGTCAGTCTTCGTGTACTTAAGTCGGCATTTTGCCCTTTGTATTTAATTCCGATGCAATTTCTGTGTTTCATCGTCAATAAGAAGGTCCAAGGGATACAGTAAACCTGGAGAGAAGAATCGGAATGTGTAACTACTGTCACAGGAATGGTTCAAAGCATAGACTGTAAGAAGAGTCAGTCTTCTTGTACTTAAGTCGGCATTGTGCCTTTTGTATTTAATTCCGATGCAATTTCTGTGTTTCATCGTCAATAAGAAGGCCCAAGGGATACAGTAAACCTGATGCGAAGCATCGGAATCTATAACTAGTGTCACAGGAATGGTTCAAAACATAGTCAGTAGAAAGAGTCGGTCTTCATGTACTTAAATCGGCATTGTGCCTTTTGTATTTAATTCCGATGCAATTTCTGTGTTTCATCGTCAATAAGAAGGTCCAAGGGATACAGTAAACCTGAAGTGAAGCATCGCAATCTATAACTAGTGTCACAGGAATGGTTCAAAACATAGTCTGTAAGAAGAGTCAGTCTTCTTGTACTTAAGTCTGCGTTGTGCCTTTTGTATTTAATTCCGATGCAATTTCTGTGTTTGATCATCAATAAGAAGGTAAGAGGGTTACAGTAAACCTGAAGTGAAGCATCGGAATCTATAACTAGTGTCTCAGGAATGGTTCAAAACACAGACAGTAAAAAGGATCAGTCCTCTTGTACTTAAGTCGGCATTGTGCCTTTTGTATTTAATTCCGATGCAATTTCTGTGTTTCATCGTCAATAAGAAGGTCCAAGGGATACAGTAAACCTGGAGTGAAGCATCGGAATCTATAACTAGTGTCACAGGAATGGTTCAAAACATAGACAGTAGGAAGAGTCAGTTTTCTTGTACTTAAGTCGGCATTGTGCCTTTTGTTTTTAACTCCGATGCAAATTCTGTGTTTCATCGTCAATAAGAAGGTCAGAGGGATACAGCAAACCTGAAGTGAAGCATCGCAATCAATAACGAGTGTCACAGGAATGGTTCAAAACATAGTCAGTAGGAAGAATCAGTCTTCTTGTACTTAAGTCGGCATTGTGCCTTTTCTATTCATTTCCGATGCAATTTCTGTGTTTCATCGTCAATAAGAAGGTCCAAGGGATACAGTAAACCTGGAGTGAAGCATCGGAATCTATAACTAGTGTCACAGGAATGGTTCAAAACATAGACAGTAAGAAGAGTCAGTTTTCTTGTCCTTAAGTCGGCATTGTGCCTTTTGTATTTAATTCCGAAGCAATTTCTGTGTTTCATCGGCAATAACGTCAGAGGGATACAGTAAACCTGAAGTGAAGCATCGGAATCTATAACTAGTGTCACAGGAATGGTTCAAAACAGAGACAGTAGAAAAAGTCAGTCTTCTTGTAGTTAAGTCGGCATTGTACCTTTTGTTTTTAATTCCGATGCAATTTCCGTGTTTCATCGTCAATAAGAAGGTCAGAGGGATACGGTAAACCTGCAGTGAAGCATCGGAATCTATAACTAGTGTCACAGGAATGGTTCAAAGTCATAGTCAGTAAGAAGCGTCAGTCTTCTTGTACTTAAGTCGGCATTGTGCCTTTTCTATTTAATTCTGATGCAATTTCTGTGTTTCATCGTCAATAAGAAGGTCCAAGGGAAACAGTAAACCTGGAGTGAAGCACCGGAATCTATAACTAGTGTCACAGGAATGGTTCAAAACATAGACCGTAGGAAGAGTCAGTCCTCTTGTACTTAAGTCGGCATTGTGCCTTTTCTATTTAATTCCGATGCAATTTCTGTGTGTCATCGTCAATAAGAAGGTCCAAGGGATATAGTAAAACTGAAGTGAAGCATCGGAATCTATGACTAGTGTCACAGGAATGGTTCAAAACATAGTCAGTAAGAAGAGTCAGTCTTCTTGTACTTAAGTCGGCATTGTGCCTGTTCTATTTAATTCCGATGCAATTTCTGTGTTTCATCGTCAATAAGAAGGTCAGAGGGATAATGTAAACCTGAAGTGAAGCATCGGAATCTATAACTAGTGTCACAGGAATGGTTCAAATCATAGTCAATCAGAAGAGTCAGTCTTCTTGTCCTTAAGTCGGCATTGTGCCTTTTATATTTAATTCCGATGCAATTTCTGTTTTTCATCGTCAATAAGAAGGTCCAAGGGATACAGTAAACTTGGAGTGTAGCATCGGAATCTATAACTAGTGTCACAGGAATGTTTCAAAACATAGGCAGTAAGAAGAGTCAGTCTTCGTGTACTTAAGTCGGCATTTTGCCCTTTGTATTTAATTCCGATGCAATTTCTGTGTTTCATCGTCAATAAGAAGGTCCAAGGGATACAGTAAACCTGGAGAGAAGAATCGGAATGTGTAACTACTGTCACAGGAATGGTTCAAAGCATAGACTGTAAGAAGAGTCAGTCTTCTTGTACTTAAGTCGGCATTGTGCCTTTTGTATTTAATTCCGATGCAATTTCTGTGTTTCATCGTCAATAAGAAGGCCCAAGGGATACAGTAAACCTGATGCGAAGCATCGGAATCTATAACTAGTGTCACAGGAATGGTTCAAAACATAGTCAGTAGAAAGAGTCGGTCTTCATGTACTTAAATCGGCATTGTGCCTTTTGTATTTAATTCCGATGCAATTTCTGTGTTTCATCGTCAATAAGAAGGTCCAAGGGATACAGTAAACCTGAAGTGAAGCATCGCAATCTATAACTAGTGTCACAGGAATGGTTCAAAACATAGTCTGTAAGAAGAGTCAGTCTTCTTGTACTTAAGTCTGCGTTGTGCCTTTTGTATTTAATTCCGATGCAATTTCTGTGTTTGATCATCAATAAGAAGGTAAGAGGGTTACAGTAAACCTGAAGTGAAGCATCGGAATCTATAACTGGTGTCTCAGGAATGGTTCAAAACACAGACAGTAAAAAGGATCAGTCCTCTTGTACTTAAGTCGGCATTGTGCCTTTTGTATTTAATTCCGATGCAATTTCTGTGTTTCATCGTCAATAAGAAGGTCCAAGGGATACAGTAAAGCTGAAGTGAAGCATCGGAATCTATAACTAGGGTCACAGGAATGGTTCAAAACATAGACAATAAGAAAGATCAGTCCTCTTGTACTTAAGTCGGCATTGTGCCTTTTGTATTTAACTCCGATGCAATTTCCGTGTTTCATCGTCAATAAGAAGATCAGAGTGATACAGTAAACCTGAAGTGAAGCATCGGAGTCTATAACTAGTGTCACAGGAATAGTTCAAAACATAGACAGTAAGAAAAGTCAGTCGTCTTGTACTTAAGTCGGCATTGTGCCTTTTCTATTCATTTCCGATGCAATTTCTGTGTTTCATCGTCAATATGAACGTCAGAGGGATACAGTGAACCAGAAGTGAAGAATCCGAATGCATAACTAGTGTCACAGGAATGGTTCAAACATAGTCAGTAAAAAGAGTCAGTCTTCTTGTACTTAAGTCGGCATTGTACCATTTGTATTTAATTCCGATGCAATTTCTGTGTTTCATCGTCAATAAGAAGGTCCAAGGGATACAGTAAACCTGAAGTCTAGCATCCGAATCTATAACTAGTGTCACAGGAATGGTTCAAAGCATAGTCAGTAAGAAGAGTCAGCCTTTTTGTACTTAAGTCGGCATTGTGCCTTTTGTGTTTAATTCCGATGCAATTTCTGTGTTTCATCGTCAATAAGAAGGTCCAAGGGATACACTAAGCCTGAAGTGAAGCATCGGAATCTATAACTAGTGTCACAGGAATGGTTCAAATCATAGACAGTAAGAAGAGTCAGTCTTCCTGTACTTAAGTCAGCATTGTGCCTTTTGTATTTAATTCCGATGCAATTTCTGTGTTTCATCGTCAATAAGAAGATCATATCGATACAGTAAACCTGAAGTGAAGCATCGGAATCTATAACTAGTGTCACAGGAATGGTTCAAAACATAGACAGTAAAAAGAGTCAGTCTTCTTGTACTTAAGTCGGTATTGTGCCTTTTGTATTTAATTCCGATGCAATTTCTGTGTGTCATCGTCAATAAGAAGGTCAAGAGAGACAGTAAACCTGAAGTGAAGCATCGCTATCTATAACTAGTGTCACAGAAATGGTTCAAAACATAGACAGTAAAAAGAGGCAGCCTTCTTGTACTTAACTCGGCATTGTGCCCTTTCTATTTAATTCCGATGCTATCTCTGTGTTTCATCGTCAATTAGAAGGTCCAAGGTATACAGTAAACCTGAAGTGAAGCATCGGAATCTATAACTAGTGACACAGGAATGGTTCAAACATAGTCAGTACTAAGAGTCAGTCTTCTTGTACTTAAGTCGGCATTGTGCCTTTTGTATTTAATTCCAATGCAAATTCTGTGTTTCATCGTCATTAAGAAGGTCAGAGGGATACAGCAACCTGAAGTGAAGCATCGCAATCTATAACTAGTGTTACAGGAATGGTTCAAAACATAGTCAGTAAGAAGAGTCAGTCTTCTTGTACTTAAGTCTGCATTGTGCCTTTTGTATTTAATTCCGATGCAATTTCTGTGTATCAACATCAATAAGAAGGTCAGAGGGATACAGTAAACCTGAAGTGAAGCATCGGAATCTATAACTAGTGTCACAGGAATGGTTCAAAACATAGACAGTAAGAAAGATCAGTCCTCTTGTACTTAAGTCGCCATTGTGCCTTTTGTATTTAATTCCGATGCAATTTCTGTGTTTCATCGTCAATAAGAAGATCAGAGGGATACAGTAAACCTGAAGTGAAGCATCGGAATCTATATCTAGTGTCACAGGAATAGTTCAAAACATAGACAGTAAGAAAAGTCAGTCGTCTTGTACTTAGGTCGGCATTGTGCCTTTTCTATTTAATTCGGATGCAATTTCTGTGTTTCATCGTCAATAAGAAGGTCAGAGGGATACAGTGAACCAGAAGTGAAGCATACGAATCCATAACTAGTGTCACAGGAATGGTTCAAACATAGTCAGTAAAAAGAGTCAGTCTTCTTGTACTTAAGTCGGCATTGTACCTCTTGTATTTAATTCCGATGCAATTTCTGAGTTTCATCGTCAATAAGAAGGTCCAAGGGATACAGTAAACCTGAAGTGAAGCATCGGAATCTATAACTAGTGTCACAGGAATGGTTCAAAGCATAGTCAGTAAGAAGAGTCAGTCATTTTGTACTTAAGTCGGCATTGTGCCTTTTGTGTTTAATTCCGATGCAATTTCTATGTTTCATCGTCAATAAGGAGGTCCAAGGGATACAGTAAGCCTGACGTGAAGCATCGGCATCTATAACTAGTGTCACAGGAATGGTTCAAAACATAGACAGTCAGAAGAGTCAGTCCTCTTGTACTTAAGTCAGCATTGTGCCTTTGTATTTAATTCCGATGCAATTTCTGTGTTTCATCGTCAATAAGAAGATCATAGGGACACAGTAAACCTGAAGTGAAGCATCGGAATCTATAACTAGTGTCACAGGAATGGTTCAAAACATAGACAGTAAGAAGAGTCAGTCTTCTTGTCCTTAAATCGGAAATGTGCCTTTTCTATTTAATTCCGATTCATCGGCAATAAGGTCAGAGGGATACAGTAAACCTGAAGTGAAGCATCGGAATCTATAACTAGTGGCACAGGAATGGTTCAAACATAGACAGCAGGAAGAGTCAGACTTCTTGTACTTAAGTTGGCATTGTGCCTTTTGTATTTAATTCCGATGCAATTTCTGTGTTTCATCGTCAATAAGAAGGTCTGAGGGATACAGTAAACCTGAAGTGAAGCATCGGAATCCTAAACTAGTGTCACAGGAATGGTTCAAAACATAGACAGTAGGAAGAGTCAGTTTTCTTGTACTTAAGTCGGCATTGTGCCTTTTGTATTTAAATCTGATTGAATTTATGCGTTTCATCGTCAATAAGAAGGTCCAAGGTATACAGCAAACCTGAAGTGAAACATCGGAGTCTGTAACTAGTGTCACAGGAATGGTTCAAAACATAGTCAGTAAGAAGAGTCAGTCTTCTTGTCCTTAAGTCGGCATTGTGCCTTTTGTATTTAATTCCGTTGCAATTTCTATGTTTCATCGTCAATAAGAAGGTCCAAGGGATACAGTAAGCCTGAAGTGAAGCATCGGAATCTATAACTAGGGTCACAGGAATGGTTCAAATCATTCTCAATAAGTAGAGTCGGTCTTCATGTACTTAAGTCGGCATTGTGCCTTTTTGTATTTAATTCCGATGCAATTTCTGTGTTTCATCGTCAATAAGAATGTCCAAGGGATACAGTAAGCCTGAAGTGAAGCATCGGAATCTATAACTAGTGTCACAGGAATGGTTCAAATCATTGTCAATAACAAGAGTCGGTCTTCATGTACTTAAGTCGGCATTGTGCCTTTTGTATTTAATTCCGAAGCAATTACTGTGTTTCATCGTCAATAAGAAGGTCAGAGGGATACAGTAAACCTGAAGTGCAGCATCGGAATCTATAACTAGTGTCACAGGATTGGTTCAAAACATAGACAGTAAGAAGAGTCAGTCTTCTTGTACTTAAGTCGGCATTGTGCCTTTTCTATTTAATGCCGATGCAATTTCTGTGTTTCATCGTCAATAAGAAAGTCCAAGGGATACAGTAAAATAAAGTGAAGCATCGGAATATATAACTAGTGTCACAGGAATGGTTCAAAACATAGACAGAAAGAAGATTCAGTCTTCTTGTACTTAAGTCGGTATTCTTGCTTTTGTATTTAATTCCGATGCAATTTCCGTGTTTCATTGTCAATAAGGTCAGAGGGTTACAATAAACCTGAATTGAAGCATCGGAATCTATAACTAGTGTCACTGGAATGGTTCAAATCATAGAGAGTAGGAAGAGTCAGTCTTCTTTTACTTAAGTCGGCATTGTGGCTTTTGTATTTAAGTCCGATGCAATTTCTGTGTTTCATCGTCAATAAGAATGTACAAGGGATACAGTAAACTTGAAGTGAAGCATCGGAATCTATAACTAGTGTCACCGGAATGGTTCAAAGCATAGACAGTAGGAAGAGTCAGTGTTCTTGTACTTAAGTCGGCATTGTGACATTTGTATTTAATTCCGATGCAATTTCTGTGTTTCATCGTCAATAAGAAGGTCCAGGGGATGCAGTAAACCTGAAGTGAAGCATCGGAATCAACAACTAGTATTACAGGAATGGTTCAAAACATAGACAGTAAGAAGAGTCTGTCTTCTTGTACTTAAGTCGGCATTGTGCCTTTTGTATTTAATTCCGATGCAATTTCTGTGTTTCATCGTCAATAAGAAGGTCCAAGGGAAACAGTAAACCTGAAGTGAAGCATCGGAATCTATAACTAGTGTCACAGGAATGGTTCAAAACATGGTCAGTAAGGAGAGTAAGTCTTCTTGTACTTAAGTCGGCATTGTGGCTTTTGTATTTAATTCCGATGCAATTTCTGTGTTTCATCGTCAATAAGAATGTCAGAGGGATACAGTAAACCTGAAGTGAAGCATCGGAATCTATAACTAGTGTCTCAGGAATGGATCAAAACATAGTCAGTAAGAAGAGTCAGTCTTCTTGTCCTTAAATCGGAAATGTGCCTTTTCTATTTAATTCCGATTCATCGGCAATAAGGTCAGAGGGATACAGTAAACCTGAAGTGAAGCATCGGAATCTATAACTAGTGTCACAGGAATGGTTCAAACATAGACAGTAGGAAGAGTCAGTCTTCTTGTACTTAAGTCGGCATTGTCCCTTTTGTATTTAATTCCGATGCAATTTCTGTGTTTCATCGTCAATAAGAATGTCCAAGGGATACAGTAAACCTGAAGTGAAGCATCGGAATCTATAACTAGTGTCACAGGAATGGTTCAAATCATTGTCAATAACATGAGTCGGTCTTCATGTACTTAAGTCGGCATTGTGCCTTTTGTATTTAATTCCGAAGCAATTACTGTGTGTCATCGTCAATAAGAAGGTCAGAGGGATACAGTAAACCTGAAGTGCAGCATCGGAATCTATAACTAGTGTCACAGGATTGGTTCAAACATAGTCAGTAAGAAGAGTCAGTGTTCTTGTCCTTAAGTCGGCATTGTGCCTTTTGTATTTAATTCCGAAGCAATTTCTGTGGTTCATCGGCAATAACGTCAGAGGAATACAGTAAACCTGAAGTGAATCATCGGAATCTATAGCTAGTGTCACAGGAATGGTTCAAAACATAGACAGTAGAAAAAGTCAGTCTTCTTGTACTTAAGTCGGCATTGTACCTTTTGTTTTTAATTCCGATGCAATTTCTGTGTTTCATCGTCAATAAGAAGGTCAGAGGGATGCAGTAAACCTGAAGTGAAGCATCGGAATCCAAAACTAGTGTCACAGGAATGGTTCAAAACATACACAGTAGGAAGAGTCAGTCCTCTTGTACCTAAGTCGGCATTGTGCCTTTTGTATTTAATTCCGATGCAATTTCTGTGTTTCATCGTCAATAAGAACGTCCAAGGTATACAGTAAACCTGAAGGGAAGCATCGGAATCTATATCTAGTGTCACAGGAATGGTTCAAAAGATAGTCAGTAAGAAGAGTCAGTCTTCTTGTACTTAAGTCGGCATTGTGCCTTTTCTATTTAATTCCGACGCAATTTCTGTGTTTCATCGTCAATAAGAAGGTCCAAGGGATACGGTAAACCTGCAGTGAAGCATCGGAATCTATAACTAGAGTCACAGGAATGGTTCAATTCATAGACAGTAAGAAGAGTCAGTCTTCTTGTACTTAAGTCGGTATTGTGCCTTTTCCATTTAATTCCGATGCAATTTCTGTGTTTCATCGTCAATAAGAACGTCAGAGGGATACAGTAAACCTGAAGTGAAGCATCGGAATCTATAACTAGTGTCACAAGAATGGTTCAAACATAGTCAGTAAGAAGAGTCAGTCTTCTTGTACTTAAGTCGGCATTGTGACTTTTGTATTTAATTCCGATGCAATTTCTGTGTTTCATCGTCAATAAGAAGGTCCAAGGGATACAGTAAACCTGGAGTGTAGGATCGGAATCTATAACTAGTGTCACAGGAAAGATTCAAAACATAGACAGTAAGAAGAGTCAGTCTTCGTGTACTTAAGTCGGCATTGTGCCTTTTCTATTTAATTCCGATGCAATTTCTGTGTTTCATCGTCAACAAGAAGGTCCAAGGGATACGGTAAACCTGCAGTGAAGCATCGGAATCTATAACTAGTGTCACAGGAATGGTTCAAATCATTGTCAATAACAAGAGTCGGTCTTCATGTACTTAAGTCGGCATTGTGCCTTTTGTATTTAATTCCCAAGCAATTACTGTGTTTCATCGTCAATAAGAACGTCAGAGGGATACAGTAAACCTGAAGTGAAGCATCGGAATCTATAACTAGTGTCACAGGAATGGTTCAAAACATAGACAGTAGAAAAAGTCAGTCTTCTTGTAGTTAAGTCGGCATTGTACCTTTTGTTTTTAATTCCGATGCAATTTCCGTGTTTCATCGTCAATAAGAAGGTCAGAGGGATACGGTAAACCTGCAGTGAAGCATGGGAATCTATAACTAGTGTCACAGGAATGGTTCAAAGTCATAGTCAGTAAGAAGCGTCAGTCTTCTTGTACTTAAGTCGGCATTGTGCCTTTTCTATTTCATTCTGATGCAATTTCTGTGTTTCATCGTCAATAAGAAGGTCCAAGGGAAACAGTAAACCTGGAGTGAAGCACCGGAATCTATAACTAGTGTCACAGGAATGGTTCAAAACATAGACCGTAGGAAGAGTCAGTCCTCTTGTACTTAAGTCGGCATTGTGCCTTTTCTATTTAATTCCGATGCAATTTCTGTGTGTCATCGTCAATAAGATGGTCCAAGGGATATAGTAAAACTGGAGTGAAGCATCGGAATCTATAACTAGTGTCACAGGAATGGTTCAAAACATTGTCAGTAAGAAGAGTCAGTCTTCTTGTACTTAAGTCGGCATTGTGCCTGTTCTATTTAATTCCGATGCAATTTCTGTGTTTCATCGTCAATAAGAAGGTCAGAGGGATAATGTAAACCTGAAGTGAAGCATCGGAATCTATAACTAGTGTCACAGGATTGGTTCAAATCATAGTCAGTCAGAAGAGTCAGCCTTTTTGTACTTAAGTCGGCATTGTGCCTTTTGTGTTTAATTCCGATGCAATTTCTGTGTTTCATCGTCAATAAGAAGGTCCAAGGGATACACTAAGCCTGAAGTGAAGCATCGGAATCTATAACTAGTGTCACAGGAATGGTTCAAATCATAGACAGTAAGAAGAGTCAGTCTTCCTGTACTTAAGTCAGCATTGTGCCTTTTGTATTTAATTCCGATGCAATTTCTGTGTTTCATCGTCAATAAGAAGATCATATCGATACAGTAAACCTGACGTGAAGCTACGGAATCTATAACTAGTGTCACAGGAATGGTTCAAAACATAGACAGTAAAAAGAGTCAGTCTTCTTGTACTTAAGTCGGTATTGTGCCTTTTGTATTTAATTCCGATGCAATTTCTGTGTGTCATCGTCAATAAGAAGGTCAAGAGAGACAGTAAACCTGAAGTGAAGCATCGCTATCTATAACTAGTGTCACAGAAATGGTTCAAAACATAGACAGTAAAAAGAGGCAGCCTTCTTGTACTTAACTCGGCATTGTGCCCTTTCTATTTAATTCCGATGCAATCTCTGTGTTTCATCGTCAATTAGAAGGTCCAAGGTATACAGTAAACCTGAAGTGAAGCATCGGAATCTATAACTAGTGACACAGGAATGGTTCAAACATAGTCAGTACGAAGAGTCAGTCTTCTTGTACTTAAGTCGGCATTGTGCCTTTTGTATTTAATTCCAATGCAAATTCTGTGTTTCATCGTCATTAAGAAGGTCAGTGGGATACAGCAAACCTGAAGTGAAGCATCGCAATCTATAACTAGTGTCACAGGAATGGTTCAAAACATAGTCAGTAAGAAGAGTCAGTCTTCTTGTACTTAAGTCTGCATTGTGCCTTTTGTATTTAATTCCGAAGCAATTTCTGTGTATCAACATCAATAAGAAGGTCAGAGGGATACAGTAAACCTGAAGTGAAGCATCGGAATCTATAACTAGTGTCACAGGAATGGTTCAAAACATAGACAGTATGAAAGATCAGTCCTCTTGTACTTAAGTCGCCATTGTGCCTTTTGTATTTAATTCCGATGCAATTTCTGTGTTTCATCGTCAATAAGAAGATCAGAGGGATACAGTATAACTGAAGTGAAGCATCGGAATCTATAACTAGTGTCACAGGAATAGTTCAAAACATAGACAGTAAGAAAAGTCAGTCGTCTTGTAGTTAGGTCGGCATTGTGCCTTTTCTATTTAATTCGGATGCAATTTCTGTGTTTCATCGTCAATAAGAAGGTCAGAGGGATACAGTGAACCAGAAGTGAAGCATCCGAATCCATAACTAGTGTCACAGGAATGGTTCAAACATAGTCAGTAAAAAGAGTCAGTCTTCTTGTACTTAAGTCGGCATTGTACCTCTTGTATTTATTTCCGATGCAATTTCTGAGTCTCATCGTCAATAAGAAGGTCCAAGGGATACAGTAAACCTGAAGTGAAGCATCGGAATCTATAACTAGTGTCACAGGAATGGTTCAAAGCAAAGTCAGTAAGAAGAGTCAGTCATTTTGTACTTAAGTCGGCATTGTGCCTTTTGTGTTTAATTCCGATGCAATTTCTATGTTTCATCGTCAATAAGAAGGTCCAAGGGATACAGTAAGCCTGACGTGAAGCATCGGAATCTATAACTAGTGTCACAGGAATGGTTCAAAACATAGACAGTCAGAAGAGTCAGTCTTCTTGTACTTAAGTCAGCATTGTGCCTTTGTATTTAATTCCGATGCAATTTCTGTGTTTCATCGTCAATAAGAAGATCATAGGGACACAGTAAACCTGAAGTGAAGCATCGGAATCTATAACTAGTGTCACAGGAATGGTTCAAAACATAGACAGTAAGAAGAGTCAGTCTTCTTGTCCTTAAATCGGAAATGTGCCTTTTCTATTTAATTCCGATTCATCGGCAATAAGGTCAGAGGGATACAGTAAACCTGAAGTGAAGCATCGGAATCTATAACTAGTGTCACAGGAATGGTTCAAAACATAGACAGTAAGAAGAGTCAGTCTTCTTGTACTTAAGTCGGCATTGTGCCTTTTGTATTTAATTCCGATGCAATTTCTGTGTTTCATCGTTAATAAGAATGTCCAAGGGATACAGTAAACCTGAAGTGAAGCATCGGAATCTATAACTAGTGTAACAGGAATGGTTCAAATCATTCTCAATAAGTAGAGTCGGTCTTCATGTACTTAAGTCGCCATTGTGCCTTTTTGTATTTAATTCCGATGCAATTTCTGTGTTTCATCGTCAATAAGAATGTCCAAGGGATACAGTAAGCCTGAAGTGAAGCATCGGAATCTATAACTAGTGTCACAGGAATGGTTCAAATCACTGTCAATAACAAGAGTCGGTCTTCATGTACTTAAGTCGGCATTGTGCCTTTTGTATTTAATTCCGAAGCAATTACTGTGTTTCATCGTCAATGAGAAGGTCAGAGGGATACAGTAAACCTGAAGTGCAGCATCGGAATCTATAACTAGTGTCACAGGATTGGTTCAAAACATAGACAGTAAGAAGAGTCAGTCTTCTTGTACTTAAGTCGGCATTGTGCCTTTTGTATTTAATGCCGATGCAATTTCTGTGTTTCATCGTCAATAAGAAGGTCCAAGGGATACAGTAAAATAAAGTGAAGCATCGGAATATATAACTAGTGTCACAGGAATGGTTCAAAACATAGACAGAAAGAAGATTCAGTCTTCTTGTACTTAAGTCGGTATTCTTCCTTTTGTATTTAATTCCGATGCAATTTCCGTGTTTCATTGTCAATAAGAAGGTCCAAGGGATACAGTAAACCTGAAGTGAAGCATCGGAATCTATAACTAGTGTCACAGGAATGGTTCAAAACATGGTCAGTAAGGAGAGTAAGTCTTCTTGTACTTAAGTCGGCATTGTGGTTTTTTTATTTAATTCCGATGCAATTTCTGTGTTTCATCGTCAATAAGAATGTCAGAGGGATACAGTAAACCTGAAGTGAAGCATCGGAATCTATAACTAGTGTCTCAGGAATGGATCAAAACATAGTCAGTAAGAAGAGTCAGTCTTCTTGTCCTTAAATCGGAAATGTGCCTTTTCTATTTAATTCCGATTCATCGGCAATAAGGTCAGAGGGATACAGTAAACCTGAAGTGAAGCATCGGAATCTATAACTAGTGTCACAGGAATGGTTCAAACATAGACAGTAGGAAGAGTCAGTCTTCTTGTACTTAAGTCGGCATTGTG
Organism: Schistocerca serialis cubense; assembly: GCF_023864345.2. Classification (NCBI taxonomy): domain Eukaryota; kingdom Metazoa; phylum Arthropoda; class Insecta; order Orthoptera; family Acrididae; genus Schistocerca; species Schistocerca serialis. The sequence continues at coordinate 10,166,827 of NW_026047584.1, read as the reverse complement.
CCTTTTGTATTTAATTCCGATGCAATTTCTGTGTTTCATCGTTAATAAGAATGTCCAAGGGATACAGTAAACCTGAAGTGAAGCATCGGAATCTATAACTAGTGTAACAGGAATGGTTCAAATCATTCTCAATAAGTAGAGTCGGTCTTCATGTACTTAGGTCGGCATTTTGCCTTTTTGTATTTAATTCCGATGCAATTTCTGTGTTTCATCGTCAATAAGAATGTCCAAGGGATACAGTAAACCTGAAGTGAAGCATCGGAATCTATAACTAGTGTCACAGGAATGGTTCAAATCATTGTCAATAACATGAGTCGGTCTTCATGTACTTAAGTCGGCATTGTGCCTTTTGTATTTAATTCCGAAGCAATTACTGTGTTTCATCGTCAATAAGAAGGTCAGAGGGATACAGTAAACCTGAAGTGCAGCATCGGAATCTATAACTAGTGTCACAGGATTGGTTCAAAACATAGTCAGTAAGAAGAGTCAGTGTTCTTGTCCTTAAGTCGGCATTGTGCCTTTTGTATTTAATTCCGAAGCAATTTCTGTGTTTCATCGGCAATAACGTCAGAGGGATACAGTAAACCTGAAGTGAATCATCGGAATCTATAGCTAGTGTCACAGGAATGGTTCAAAACATAGACAGTAGAAAAAGTCAGTCTTCTTGTACTTAAGTCGGCATTGTACCTTTTGTTTTTAATTCCGATGCAATTTCTGTGTTTCATCGTCAATAAGAAGGTCAGAGGGATGCAGTAAACCTGAAGTGAAGCATCGGAATCCAAAACTAGTGACACAGGAATGGTTCAAAACATACACAGTAGGAAGAGTCAGTCCTCTTGTACCTAAGTCGACATTGTGCCTTTTGTATTTAATTCCGATGCAATTTCTGTGTTTCATCGTCAATAAGAAGGTCCAAGGTATACAGTAAACCTGAAGGGAAGCATCGGAATCTATATCTAGTGTCACAGGAATGGTTCAAAACATAGTCAGTAAGAAGAGTCAGTCTTCTTGTACTTAAGTCGGCATTGTGCCTTTTCTATTTAATTCCGACGCAATTTCTGTGTTTCATCGTCAATAAGAAGGTCCAAGGGATACGGTAAACCTGCAGTGAAGCATCGGAATCTATAACTAGAGTCACAGGAATGGTTCAATTCATAGACAGTAAGAAGAGTCAGTCTTCTTGTACTTAAGTCGGTATTGTGCCTTTTCTATTTAATTCCGATGCAATTTCTGTGTTTCATCGTCAATAAGAACGTCAGAGGGATACAGTAAACCTGAAGTGAAGCATCGGAATCTATAACTAGTGTCACAAGGATGGTGCAAAACATAGTCAGTAAGAAGAGTCAGTCTTCTTGTACTTAAGTCGGCATTGTGCCTTTTGTATTTAATTCCGATGCAATTTCTGTGTTTCATCGTCAATAAGAAGGTCCAAGGGATACAGTAAACCTGGAGTGTAGCATCGGAATCTATAACTAGTGTCACAGGAAAGATTCAAAACATAGACAGTAAGAAGAGTCAGTCTTCGTGTACTTAAGTCGGCATTGTGCCTTTTCTATTTAATTCCGATGCAATTTCTGTGTTTCATCGTCAATAAGAAGGTCCAAGGGATACGGTAAACCTGCAGTGAAGCATCGGAATATATAACTAGTGTCACAGGAATGGTTCAAATCACTGTCAATAACAAGAGTCGGTCTTCATGTACTTAAGTCGGCATTGTGCCTTTTGTATTTAATTCCCAAGCAATTACTGTGTTTCATCGTCAATAAGAACGTCAGAGGGATACAGTAAACCTGAAGTGAAGCATCGGAATCTATAACTAGTGTCACAGGAATGGTTCAAAACATAGACAGTAGAAAAAGTCAGTCTTCTTGTAGTTAAGTCGGCATTGTACCTTTTGTTTTTCTTTCCGATGCAATTTCCGTGTTTAATCGTCAATAAGAAGGTCAGAGGGATACGGTAAACCTGCAGTGAAGCATCGGAATCTATAACTAGTGTCACAGGAATGGTTCAAAGTCATAGTCAGTAAGAAGCGTCAGTCTTCTTGTACTTAAGTCGGCATTGTGCCTTTTCTATTTAATTCTGATGCAATTTCTGTGTTTCATCGTCAATAAGAAGGTCCAAGGGAAACAGTAAACCTGGAGTGAAGCACCGGAATCTATAACTAGTGTCACAGGAATGGTTCAAAACATAGACCGTAGGAAGAGTCAGTCCTCTTGTACTTAAGTCGGCATTGTGCCTTTTCTATTTAATTCTGATGCAATTTCTGTTTTTCATCGTCAATAAGAAGGTCCAAGGGATACAGTAAACTTGGAGTGTAGCATCGGAATCTATAACTAGTGTCACAGGAATGTTTCAAAACATAGGCAGTAAGAAGAGTCAGTCTTCGTGTACTTAAGTCGGCATTTTGCCCTTTGCATTTAATTCCGATGCAATTTCTGTGTTTCATCGTCAATAAGAAGGTCCAAGGGATACAGTAAACCTGGAGAGGAGAATCGGAATGTGTAACTACTGTCACAGGAATGGTTCAAAGCATAGACTGTAAGAAGAGTCAGTCTTCTTGTACTTAAGTCGGCATTGTGCCTTTTGTATTTAATTCCGATGCAATTTCTGTGTTTCATCGTCAATAAGAAGGTCCAAGGGATACAGTAAACCTGATGCGAAGCATCGGAATCTATAACTAGTGTCACAGGAATGGTTCAAAACATAGTCAGTAGAAAGAGTCGGTCTTCATGTACTTAAATCGGCATTGTGCCATTTGTATTTAATTCCGATGCAATTTCTGTGTTTCATCGTCAATAAGAAGGTCCAAGGGATACAGTAAACCTGAAGTGAAGCATCGCAATCTATAACTAGTGTCACAGGAATGGTTCAAAACATAGTCTGTAAGAAGAGTCAGTCTTCTTGTACTTAAGTCTGCGTTGTGCCTTTTGTATTTAATTCCGATGCAATTTCTGTGTTTGATCATCAATAAGAAGGTCAGAGGGTTACAGTAAACCTGAAGTGAAGCATCGGAATCTATAACTAGTGTCTCAGGAATGGTTCAAAACACAGACAGTAAAAAGGATCAGTCCTCTTGTACTTAAGTCGGCATTGTGCCTTTGGTATTTAATTCCGATGCAATTTCTGTGTTTCATCGTCAATAAGAAGGTCCAAGGGATACAGTAAACCTGGAGTGAAGCATCGGAATCTATAACTAGTGTCACAGGAATGGTTCAAAACTTAGACAGTAGGAAGATTCAGTTTTCTTGTACTTAAGTCGGCATTGTGCCTTTTGTTTTTAATTCCGATGCAAATTCTGTGTTTCATCGTCAATAAGAAGGTCAGAGGGATACAGCAAACCTGAAGTGAAGCATCGCAATCTATAACTAGTGTCACAGGAATGGTTCAAAACATAGTCAGTAGGAAGAATCAGTCTTCTTGTACTTAAGTCTGCATTGTGCCTTTTGTATTTAATTGCGATGCAATTTCTGTGTTTCAACATCAATAAGAAGGTAAGAGGGATACAGTAAAGCTGAAGTGAAGCATCGGAATCTATAACTAGTGTCACAGGAATGGTTCAAAACATAGACAATGAGAAAGATCAGTCCTCTTGTACTTAAGTCGGCATTGTGCCTTTTGTATTTAATTCCGATGCAATTTCCGTGTTTCATCGTCAATAAGAAGATCAGAGTGATACAGTGAACCAGAAGTGAAGCATCCGAATGCATAACTAGTGTCACAGGAATGGTTCAATCATAGTCAGTAAAAAGAGTCAGTCTTCTTGTACTTAAGTCGGCATTGTACCATTTGTATTTAATTCCGATGCAATTTCTGTGTTTCATCGTCAATAAGAAGGTCCAAGGGATACAGTAAACCTGAAGTGAAGCATCCGAATCTGTAACTAGTGTCACAGGAATGGTTCAAAGCATAGTCAGTAAGAAGAGTCAGCCTTTTTGTACTTAAGTCGGCATTGTGCCTTTTGTGTTTAATTCCGATGCAATTTCTGTGTTTCATCGTCAATAAGAAGATCATATCGATACAGTAAACCTGAAGTGAAGCATCGGAATCTATAACTAGTGTCACAGGAATGGTTCAAAACATAGACAGTAAAAAGAGTCAGTCTTCTTGTACTTAAGTCGGTATTGTGCCTTTTGTATTTAATTCCGATGCAATTTCTGTGTGTCATCGTCAATAAGAAGGTCCAAGAGAGACAGTAAACCTGAAGTGAAGCATCGCTATCTATAACTAGTGTCACAGAAATGGTTTCAAAACATAGACAGTAAAAAGAGGCAGCCTTTTTGTACTTAACTCGGCATTGTGCCCTTTCTATTTAATTCCGATGCAACCTCTGTGTTTCATCGTCAATTAGAAGGTCCAAGGTATACAGTAAACCTGAAGTGAAGCATCGGAATCTATAACTAGTGACACAGGAATGGTTCAAACATAGTCAGTACGAAGAGTCAGTCTTCTTGTACTTAAGTCGGCATTGTGCCTTTTCTATTTAATTCCGATGCAAATTCTGTGTTTCATCGTCATTAAGAAGGTCAGAGGGATACAGCAAACCTGAAGTGAAGCATCGCAATCTATAACTAGTGTCACAGGAATGGTTCAAAACATAGTCAGTAAGAAGAGTCAGTCTTCTTGTACTTAAGTCTGCATTGTGCCTTTTGTATTTATTTCCGATGTAATTTCTGTGTATCAACATCAATTAGAAGGTCAGAGGGATACAGTAAACCTGAAGTGAAGCATCGGAATCTATAACTAGTGTCACAGGAATGGTTCAATACATAGACAGTAAGAAAGATCAGTCCTCTTGTACTTAAGTCGCCATTGTGCCTTTTGTATTTAATTCCGATGCAATTTCTGTGTTTCATCGTCAATAAGAAGATCAGAGGGATACAGTAAACCTGAAGTGAAGCATCGGAATCTATAACTAGTGTCACAGGAATAGTTCAAAACATAGACAGTAAGAAAAGTCAGTCGTCTTGTACTTAGGTCGGCATTGTGCCTTTTCTATTTAATTCGGATGCAATTTCTGTGTTTCATCGTCAATAAGAAGGTCAGAGGGATACAGTGAACCAGAAGTGAAGCATCCGAATCCATAACTAGTGTCACAGAAATGGTTCAAAACATAGACCGTAGGAAGAGTCAGTCCTCTTGTACTTAAGTCGGCATTGTGCCTTTTCTATTTAATTCCGATGCAATTTCTGTGTGTCATCGTCAATAAGATGGTCCAAGGGATATAGTAAAACTGGAGTGAAGCATCGGAATCTATAACTAGTGTCACAGGAATGGTTCAAATTCATAGTCAGTAAGAAGCGTCAGTCTTCTTGTACTTAAGTCGGCATTGTGCCTTTTCTAAATAATTCTGATGCAATTTCTGTGTTTCATCGTCAATAAGAAGGTCCAAGGGAAACAGTAAACCTGGAGTGAAGCACCGGAATCTATAACTAGTGTCACAGGAATGGTTCAAAACATAGACCGTAGGAAGAGTCAGTCCTCTTGTACTTAAGTCGGCATTGTGCCTTTTCTATTTAATTCCGATGCAATTTCTGTGTGTCATCGTCAATAAGATGGTCCAAGGGATATAGTAAAACTGGAGTGAAGCATCGGAATCTATAACTAGTGTCACAGGAATCGTTCAAAACATTGTCAGTAAGAAGGGTCAGTCTTCTTGTACTTAAGTACGCATTGTGCCTGTTCTATTTAATTCCGATGCAATTTCTGTGTTTCATCGTCAATAAGAAGGTCAGAGGGATAATGTAAACCTGAAGTGAAGCATCGGAATCTATAACTAGTGTCACAGGAATGGTTCAAATCATAGTCAGTCAGAAGAGTCAGTCTTCTTGTCCTTAAGTCGGCATTGTACCTTTTATATTTAATTCCGATGCAATTTCTGTTTTTCATCGTCAATAAGAAGGTCCAAGGGATACAGTAAACTTGGCGTGTAGCATCGGAATCTATAACTAGTGTCACAGGAATGTTTCAAAACATAGGCAGTAAGAAGAGTCAGTCTTCGTGTACTTAAGTCGGCATTTTGCCCTTTGTATTTAATTCCGATGCAATTTCTGTGTTTCATCGTCAATAAGAAGGTCCAAGGGATACAGTAAACCTCGAGAGGAGAATCGGAATGTGTAACTACTGTCACAGGAATGGTTCAAAGCATAGACTGTAAGAAGAGTCAGTCTTCTTGTACTTAAGTCGGCATTGTGCCTTTTGTATTTAATTCCGATGCAATTTCTGTGTTTGATCATCAATAAGAAGGTCAGAGGGTTACAGTAAACCTGAAGTGAAGCATCGGAATCTATAACTAGTGTCTCAGGAATGGTTCAAAACACAGACAGTAAAAAGGATCAGTCCTCTTGTACTTAAGTCGGCATTGTGCCTTTTGTATTTAATTCCGATGCAATTTCTGTGTTTCATCGTCAATAAGAAGGTCCAAGGGATACAGTAAACCTGGAGTGAAGCATCGGAATCTATAACTAGTGTCACAGGAATGGTTCAAAACATAGACAGTAGGAAGAGTCAGTTTTCTTGTACTTAAGTCGGCATTGTGCCTTTTGTTTTTAATTCCGATGCAAATTCTGTCTTTCATCGTCAATAAGAAGGTCAGAGGGATACAGCAAACCTGAAGTGAAGCATCGCAATCTATAACTACTGTCACAGGAATGGTTCAAAACATAGTCAGTAGGAAGAATCAGTCTTCTTGTACTTAAGTCTGCATTGTGCCTTTTGTATTTAATTGCGATGCAATTTCTGTGTTTCAACATCAATAAGAAGGTCAGAGGGATACAGTAAAGCTGAAGTGAAGCATCGGAATCTATAACTAGTGTCACAGGAATGGTTCAAAACATAGACATTAAAAGAAAGATCAGTCTTCTTGTACTTAAGTCGGCATTGTGCCTTTTGTATTTAATTCCGATACAATTTCTGTGTTTCATCGTCAATAAGAAGATCAGAGGGATACAGTAAACCTGAAGTGAAGCATCGGAATCTATAACTAGTGTCACAGGAATAGTTCAAAACATAGACAGTAAGAAAAGTCAGTCGTCTTGTACTTAGGTCGGCATTGTGCCTTTTCTATTTAATTCGGATGCAATTTCTGTGTTTCATCGTCAATAAGAAGGTCAGAGGGATACAGTGAACCAGAAGTGAAGCATCCGAATGCATAACTAGTGTCACAGGAATGGTTCAAACATAGTCAGTAAAAAGAGTCAGTCTTCTTGTACTTAAGTCGGTATTGTGCCTTTTGTATTTAATTCCGATGCAATTTCTGTGTGTCATCGTCAATAAGAAGGTCCAAGAGAGACAGTAAACCTGAAGTGAAGCAACTCTATCTATAACTAGTGTCACAGAAATGGTTTCAAAACATAGACAGTAAAAAGAGGCAGCCTTCTTGTACTTAACTCGGCATTGTGCCCTTTCTATTTAATTCCGATGCAATCTCTGTGTTTCATCGTCAATTAGAAGGTCCAAGGTATACAGTAAACCTGAAGTGAAGCATCGGAATCTATAACTAGTGACACAGGAATGGTTCAAACATAGTCAGTACGAAGAGTCAGTCTTCTTGTACTTAAGTCGGCATTGTGCCTTTTGTATTTAATTCCGATGCAATTTCTGTGTATCAACATCAATAAGAAGGTCAGAGGGATACAGTAAACCTGAAGTGAAGCATCGGAATCTATAACTAGTGTCACAGGAATGGTTCAAAACATAGACAGTAAGAAAGATCAGTCCTCTTGTACTTAAGTCGCCATTGTGCCTTTTGTATTTAATTCCGATGCAATTTCTGTGTTTCATCGTCAATAAGAAGATCAGAGGGATACAGTAAACCTGAAGTGAAGCATCGGAATCTATGACTAGTGTCACAGGAATAGTTCAAAACATAGACAGTAAGAAAAGTCAGTCGTCATGTACTTAGGTCGGCATTGTGCCTTTTCTATTTAATTCGGATGCAATTTCTGTGTTTCATCGTCAATAAGAAGGTCAGAGGGATACAGTGAACCAGAAGTGAAGCATCCGAATCCATAACTAGTGTCACAGGAATGGTTCAAACATAGTCAGTAAAAAGAGTCAGTCTTCTTGTACTTAAGTCGGCATTGTACCTCTTGTATCTTATTCCGATGCAATTTCTGAGTTTCATCGTCAATAAGAAGGTCCAAGGGATACAGTAAACCTGAAGTGAAGCATCGCAATCTATAACTAGTGTCACAGAAATGGTTCAAAACATAGACAGTAAAAAGAGGCAGCCTTCTTGTACTTAAGTCGGTATTGTGCCTTTCGTATTTAATTCGGATGCAATTTCTGTGTTTCATCGTCTATAGGAAGGTCAGAGGGATACAGTAAACCTGAAGTGAAGCATCGGAATCTATAACTAGTTTCACAGGAATGGTTCAAAGCATAGACAGTAGGAAGAGTCAGTCTTCTTGTACTTAAGTCGGTATTGTGCCTTTCGTATTTAATTCGGATGCAATTTCTGTGTTTCATCGTCTATAGGAAGGTCAGAGGGATACAGTAAACCTGAAGTGAAGCATCGGAATCTATAACTAGTGTAACAGGAATGGTTCAAAAACATAGTCAGTAAGAAACGTCAGTCTTCTTGTACTTAAGTCGGCATTGTGCCTTTTGTATTTAATTCCGATGCAATTTCTGTGTTTCATCGTCAATAAGAAGGTTTAAGGGATACAGTAAACCTGAAGTGAAGCATCGGAATCTATAACTAGTGTCACGAGAATGGTTCAAAACATAGTCAGAAGGAAGAGTCTGTCTTCCTGTACTTAAGTCGGCATTGTGCCTTTTGTATATAATTCCGATGCAATTTCTGTGTTTCATCGTCAATAAGAAGATCATGGGGATACTTTAAACCTGAAGTGAAGCATCGGAATCTATAACTAGTTTCACAGGAATGGTTCAAAGCATAGACAGTAGGAAGAGTCAGTCTTCTTGTACTTAAGTCGGTATTGTGCCTTTCGTATTTAATTCGGATGCAATTTCTGTGTTTCATCGTCTATAGGAAGGTCAGAGGGATACAGTAAACCTGAAGTGAAGCATCGGAATCTATAACTAGTGTAACAGGAATGGTTCAAAAACATAGTCAGTAAGAAACGTCAGTCTTCTTGTACTTAAGTCGGCATTGTGCCTTTTCTATTTAATTCTGATGCAATTTCTGTGTTTCATCGTCAATAAGAAGGTCCAAGGGAAACAGTAAACCTGGAGTGAAGCACCGGAATCTATAACTAGTGTCACAGGAATGGTTCAAAACATTGACAGTAGGAAGAGTCAGTCCTCTTGTACTTAAGTCGGCATTGTGCCTTTTCTATTTAATTCCGATGCAATTTCTGTGTTTCATCGTCAATAAGAAGGTCCAAGGGATACAGTAAACCTGGAGTGAAGCATCGGAATCTATAACTAGTGTCACAGGAATGGTTCAAAAACATAGACATTAAGAAGAGTCAGTCTTCTTGTACTTAAGTCGGCATTGTGCCTGTTCCATTTAATTCCGATGCAATTTCTGTGTTTCATCGTCAATAAGAAGGTAAGAGCGATAATGTAAACCTGAAGTGAAGCATCGGAAACTGTAACTAGTGTCACAGGAATGCTTCAAAACATAGTCAGTAAGAAGAGTCAGTCTTCTTGTCCTTAAGTCGGCATTGTGCCTTTTGTATTTAATTCCGATGCAATTTCTGTTTTTCATCGTCAATAAGAAGGTCCAAGGGATACAGTAAACCTGGAGTGTAGCATCGGAACCTATAACTAGTGTCACAGGAGTGGTTCAAAGCATAGGCAGTAAGAAGAGTCAGTCTTCGTGTACTTAAGTCGGCATTGTGCCTTTTGTATTTAATTCGGATGCAATTTCTGTGTTTCATCGTCAATAAGAAGGTCCAAGGGATACAGTAAACCTGAAGTGAAGCATCGGAATCTATAACTAGTGTAACAGGAATGGTTCAAAACATAGACAGTAGGAAGAGTCAGTCTTCTTGTACTTAAGTCGGCATTGTGTCTTTTGTATTTATTTCCGATGCAAATTCTGTGTTTCATCGTCAATAAGATGGTCAGAGGTATACAGCAAACCTGAAGTGAAGCATCGCAATCTATAAATTGTGTCACAGGAATGGTTCAAAACATAGTCTGTAAGAAGAGTCAGTCTTCTAGTACTTATGTCTGCATTGTGCCTTTTGTATTTAATTCCGATGCAATTTCTGTGTTTCATCATCAATAAGAAGGTCAGAGGGTAACAGTAAACCTGAAGTGAAGCATCGGAATCTATAACTAGTGTCTCAGGAATGGTTCAAAAGATAGACAGTAAGAAGGATCGGTCCTCTTGTACTTAAGTGGGCATTGTGCCTTTTGTATTTAATTCCGATGCAATTTCTGTGTTTCATCGTCAATTAGAAGATCAGAGGGATACAGTAAACCTGAAGTGAAGAATCGGAATCTATAACTAGTGTCACGGGAATGGTTCAAAACATAGACAGTAAGAAAAGTCAGTCGTCTTGTACTTAAGTCGGCATTGTGTCTTTACTATTTAATTCCCATGCAATTTCTGTGCTTCATCGTCAATAAGAAGGTCAGAGGCTTACAGTAAACCAGAAGTCACGAAGGGTAACAAAATGATGCCTGGAATATCGCTACACAGCGGTACGTCGACGACATTCTAGCCCAGTTTTGCTACCTGGGCCTACAGTTCAGCTAGATAAAGCTCGCCAGCACAAGGCTAGAGTTTCTACTGCTTGTCGTTGTGTTTGCCAATCCCCATTTTGACCAACAACGCCACCAAATCTCTCCTCAATTGAGAACCATCTCGGGATGTTGCCTATCTAACGTGCCTTAGGAATCCAGCAACTCCATTAATCAATGCCCACTTGGCCAACTGCTTGCGTAGACGACAAAGGTGGACCAACCCGTTATTGACTTGCTCAATTTGTGAAGCTCTTTCCCTTGACTAGCGGTTTCTCTGTTATTGCAGTCATTCGTTTGTCTATTGAGTCACTGTTTGTGTCTCAATAACAAAAATTCTGAAGGGTAACATTTTCGTACTCACATGTGATACTTTGCTTCGTCGTCAGTTTCTTTTTACTGGTTCGATGAGCCTCCTGGAGTTCCTCTCCTTGCCAACCTCTTCATATCAGAGTAGCACTTGCAAAAACCTCCTTTTTTTGGGCGGTGGGGGGTGGGGGGGGTGGGGGGGTGGGGGGGTGGGGGGGTGGGGGGTGTGGGGGTGGGGGGGTGTGAGGGGGGGGGGTATCCTCCAATCTCTGTCCTCCCCAAAAGCGTTCGCCTTCTGCACCTCCATAAAGTCACTTTTCTTATCAGCGTTCTCCACGAGTTCCTGTCCTCGCCGATTCTGGGGAGAACGTCGTCGTTCATCTTAACAGGCCATCTAATTTTCAACATATTTCTGTTGCAACACACCTCAAACACTTCGAGTCTCCAACTGAGCCACGTGGCGCAGTGGTTAACACACTGGTCTCGTATTCTGGAAGACGACGGTTGAAATCCAGGGATATTCCGGGATGGTTCCTTTGAAAGGACACGGCCCATTTCCTTCCCCATCGTCCAACAGTCCGAGCTTATGCTCCGTATCTAATGGAATTCTTCTCCAAACGTTTTTATCAGAGTAGCATTTGCAACCAACGTATCCAATCCTTATCTGGATGTATCCCAGTCTCTTCCTCTACACTTTCTACTCTCTTCAACTTTCTGTAGTACCAACGAAGTTATTCCTTGATGTCTTAATAGAAGTCCTGTCATACTGACCCTTATTCTTGTCAGTGTTTCGCATGTGTTTCTTTCCTCGTCGATTCTGTGGAGAACCTGTTCATTCCTTACCTTAGCACTCCACCTAATTTTCAATGTCACAATGCTTATGTTCTCTTCTGTTGCGGCTTTCCCACAGTCCTTGCCTCACTACCACATGCTGGTGTGCTCCAAACGTATAGTATAAGAAATTTCTTCCTCAAAGTACGGTCTATAGTTGTTACTAGTAGAATTCTCTTGGCCAGGAATGCCCTTTTTGCTAGTGCTAGTAAGATTTTTGTGTCCTCCATGCTACGTCCGTCATGAGTTATCTTGCTGCCATAACTAGTGTCACAGGAATGGTTCAAAACATAGTCAGTAAAAAGAGTCAGTCTATTTGTACTTAAGTCGGCATTGTGCCTTTTGTGTTTAATTCCGTTGCAATTTCTGTGTTTCATCGTCAAAAAGAAGGTCCAAGGGATACAGTAAGCCTGAAGTGAAGCATCGGAATCTATAACTAGTGTCACAGCAATGGTTCAAATCATAGACAGTAAGAAGAGTCAGTCTTCTTGTACTTTAGTCGGCATTGTGCCTTTTGTATTTAATTCCGAAGCAATTGCTGTGTTTCATCGTCAATAAGAAGATCAGAGGGATACAGTAAACCTGAAGTGAAGCATCGGATTCTATAACTAGTGTCACCGGAATGGTTCAAAACATAGTCAGTAAAAAGAGTCAGTCTTCTTGTCCTTAAGTCGGCATTGTGCCTTTTGTATTTAATTCCGATGCAATTTCTGAGTTTCATCGTCAATAAGAAGGTCCAAGGGATATAGTAAACCTGAAGTGAAGCATCGGAATCTATAACTAGTGTCACAGGAATGGTTCAAAGCATAGTCAGTAAGAAGAGGCAGCCTTTTTGTACTTAAGTCGGCATTGTGCTTTTGTGTTTAATTCCGATGCAATTTCTGTGTTTCATCGTCAATAAGAAGGTCCAAGGGATACAGTAAGCCTGAAGTGAAGCATCGGAATCTATAACTAGTGTCACAGGAATAGTTCAAAACATAGACAGTAAGAAAGATCAGTCCTCTTGTATTTAAGTCGGCATTGTGACTTTTGTATTTAATTCCGATGCAATTTCTGTGTTTCATCGTCAATAAGAAGATCAGAGGGATACCGTAAACCTGAAGTGAAGCATCGGAATCTATAACTAGTGTCACAGGAATAGTTGAAAACATAGACAGTAAGAAAAGTCAGTCGTCTTGTTCTTAAGTCGGCATTGTGCCTTTTATATTTAATTCCAATGCAATTTCTGTGTTTCATCGTCAATAAGAAGGTCAGAGGGATACAATGAACCAGAAGTGAAGCATCCGAATCTATAACTAGTGTCACAGGAATAGTTCAAAACATAGACAGTAACTAGTGTCACAGGAATGGTTCAAACATAGTCAGTAAAAAGAGTCATTCTTCTTGTACTTAAGTCGGCATTGTACCTTTTGTATTTAATTCCGATGCAATTTCTGTGTTTCATCGTCAATAAGAAGGTCCAAGGGATACAGTAAACCTGAAGTGAAGCATCGGAATCTATAACTAGTGTCACAGGAATGGTTCAAAGCATAGGCAGTAAGAAGAGTCAGTCTTTTTGTACTTAAGTCGGCATTGTGCCTTTTGTATTTAATTCCGATGCAATTTCTGTGTTTCATCGTCAATTAGAAGATCAGAGGGATACAGCAAACCTGAAGTGAAGCATCGCAATCTATAACTAGTGTCTCAGGAATGGTTCAAAACATAGTCAGTAGGAAGAATCAGTCTTCTTGTACTTAAGTCTGCATTGTGCCTTTTGTTTTTAATTCCGATGCAAATTCTGTCTTTCATCGTCAATAAGAAGGTCAGAGGGATACAGCAAACCTGAAGTGAAGCATCGCAATCTATAACTACTGTCACAGGAATGGTTCAAAACATAGTCAGTAGGAAGAATCAGTCTTCTTGTACTTAAGTCTGCATTGTGCCTTTTGTATTTAATTGCGATGCAATTTCTGTGTTTCAACATCAATAAGAAGGTCAGAGGGATACAGTAAAGCTGAAGTGAAGCATCGGAATCTATAACTAGTGTCACAGGAATGGTTCAAAACGTAGACATTAAAAGAAAGATCAGTCTTCTTGTACTTAAGTCGGCATTGTGCCTTTTGTATTTAATTCCGATGCAATTTCTGTGTTTCATCGTCAATAAGAAGATCAGAGGGATACAGTAAACCTGAAGTGAAGCATCGGAATCTATAACTAGTGTCACAGGAATAGTTCAAAACATAGACAGTAAGAAAAGTCAGTCATCTTGTACTTAGGTCGGCATTGTGCCTTTTCTATTTAATTCGGATGCAATTTCTGTGTTTCATCGTCAATAAGAAGGTCAGAGGGATACAGTGAACCAGAAGTGAAGCATCCGAATGCATAACTAGTGTCACAGGAATGGTTCAAACATAGTCAGTAAAAAGAGACAGTCTTCTTGTACTTAAGTCGGTATTGTGCCTTTTGTATTTAATTCCGATGCAATCTCTGTGTTTCATCGTCAATTAGAAGGTCCAAGGTATACAGTAAACCTGAAGTGAAGCATCGGAATCTATAACTAGTGTCACAGGAATGGTTCAAAAACATAGTCAGTAAGAAACGTCAGTCTTCTTGTACTTAAGTCGGCATTGTGCCTTTTCTATTTAATTCTGATGCAATTTCTGTGTTTCATCGTCAATAAGAAGGTCCAAGGGAAACAGTAAACCTGGAGTGAAGCACCGGAATCTATAACTAGTGTCACAGGAATGGTTCAAAACATTGACAGTAGGAAGAGTCAGTCCTCTTGTACTTAAGTCGGCATTGTGCCTTTTCTATTTAATTCCGATGCAATTTCTGTGTTTCATCGTCAATAAGAAGGTCCAAGGGATACAGTAAACCTGGAGTGAAGCATCGGAATCTATAACTAGTGTCACAGGAATGGTTCAAAAACATAGACATTAAGAAGAGTCAGTCTTCTTGTACTTAAGTCGGCATTGTGCCTGTTCCATTTAATTCCGATGCAATTTCTGTGTTTCATCGTCAATAAGAAGGTAAGAGCGATAATGTAAACCTGAAGTGAAGCATCGGAAACTGTAACTAGTGTCACAGGAATGCTTCAAAACATAGTCAGTAAGAAGAGTCAGTCTTCTTGTCCTTAAGTCGGCATTGTGCCTTTTGTATTTAATTCCGATGCAATTTCTGTTTTTCATCGTCAATAAGAAGGTCCAAGGGATACAGTAAACCTGGAGTGTAGCATCGGAATCTATAACTAGTGTCACAGGAGTGGTTCAAAGCATAGGCAGTAAGAAGAGTCAGTCTTCGTGTACTTAAGTCGGCATTGTGCCTTTTGTATTTAATTCGGATGCAATTTCTGTGTTTCATCGTCAATAAGAAGGTCCAAGGGATACAGTAAACCTGAAGTGAAGCATCGGAATCTATAACTAGTGTAACAGGAATGGTTCAAAACATAGACAGTAGGAAGAGTCAGTCTTCTTGTACTTAAGTCGGCATTGTGTCTTTTGTATTTATTTCCGATGCAAATTCTGTGTTTCATCGTCAATAAGAAGGTCAGAGGTATACAGCAAACCTGAAGTGAAGCATCGCAATCTATAAATTGTGTCACAGGAATGGTTCAAAACATAGTCTGTAAGAAGAGTCAGTCTTCTAGTACTTATGTCTGCATTGTGCCTTTTGTATTTAATTCCGATGCAATTTCTGTGTTTCATCATCAATAAGAAGGTCAGAGGGTAACAGTAAACCTGAAGTGAAGCATCGGAATCTATAACTAGTGTCTCAGGAATGGTTCAAAAGATAGACAGTAAGAAGGATCGGTCCTCTTGTACTTAAGTCGGCATTGTGCCTTTTGTATTTAATTCCGATGCAATTTCTGTGTTTCATCGTCAATTAGAAGATCAGAGGGATACAGTAAACCTGAAGTGAAGCATCGGAATCTATAACTAGTGTCACAGGAATGGTTCAAAACATAGACAGTAAGAAAAGTCAGTCGTCTTGTACTTAAGTCGGCATTGTGTCTTTACTATTTAATTCCCATGCAATTTCTGTGCTTCATCGTCAATAAGAAGGTCAGAGGCATACAGTAAACCAGAAGTGAAGCATCCGAATCCATAACTAGTGTCACAGGAATGGTTCAAAACATAGTCAGTAAAAAGAGTCAGTCTATTTGTACTTAAGTCGGCATTGTGCCTTTTGTGTTTAATTCCGTTGCAATTTCTGTGTTTCATCGTCAAAAAGAAGGTCCAAGGGATACAGTAAGCCTGAAGTGAAGCATCGGAATCTATAACTAGTGTCACAGCAATGGTTCAAATCATAGACAGTAAGAAGAGTCAGTCTTCTTGTACTTTAGTCGGCATTGTGCCTTTTGTATTTAATTCCGAAGCAATTGCTGTGTTTCATCGTCAATAAGAAGATCAGAGGGATACAGTAAACCTGAAGTGAAGCATGTGATTCTATAACTAGTGTCACAGGAATGGTTCAAAACATAGTCAGTAAAAAGAGTCAGTCTTCTTGTCCTTAAGTCGGCATTGTGCCTTTTGTATTTAATTCCGATGCAATTTCTGTGTTTCATCGTCAATAAGAAGGTCCAAGGGATATAGTAAACCTGAAGTGAAGCATCGGAATCTATAACTAGTGTCACAGGAATGGTTCAAAGCATAGTCAGTAAGAAAGAGGCAGCCTTTTTGTACTTAAGTCGGCATTGTGCTTTTGTGTTTAATTCCGATGCAATTTCTGTGTTTCATCGTCAATAAGAAGGTCCAAGGGATACAGTAAGCCTGAAGTGAAGCATCGGAATCTATAACTAGTGTCACAGGAATAGTTCAAAACATAGACAGTAAGAAAGATCAGTCCTCTTGTATTTAAGTCGGCATTGTGCCTTTTGTATTTAATTCCGATGCAATTTCTGTGTTTCATCGTCAATAAGAAGATCAGAGGGATACCGTAAACCTGAAGTGAAGCATCGGAATCTATAACTAGTGTCACAGGAATAGTTGAAAACATAGACAGTAAGAAAAGTCAGTCGTCTTGTACTTAAGTCGGCATTGTGCCTTTTATATTTAATTCCAATGCAATTTCTGTGTTTCATCGTCAATAAGAAGGTCAGAGGGATACAATGAACCAGAAGTGAAGCATCCGAATCCATAACTAGTGTCACAGGAATGGTTCAAACATAGTCAGTAAAAAGAGTCATTCTTCTTGTACTTAAGTCGGCATTGTACCTTTTGTATTTAATTCCGATGCAATTTCTGTGTTTCATCGTCAATAAGAAGGTCCAAGGGATACAGTAAACCTGAAGTGAAGCATCGGAATCTATAACTAGTGTCACAGGAATGGTTCAAAGCATAGGCAGTAAGAAGAGTCAGTCTTTTTGTACTTAAGTCGGCATTGTGCCTTTTGTATTTAATTCCGATGCAATTTCTGTGTTTCATCGTCAATTAGAAGATCAGAGGGATACAGTAAACCTGAAGTGAAGCATCGGAATCTATAACTAGTGTCACAGGAATGGTTCAAAACATAGACAGTAAGAAAAGTCAGTCGTCTTGTACTTAAGTCGGCATTGTGTCTTTACAATTTAATTCCCATGCAATTTCTGTGCTTCATCGTCAATAAGAAGGTCAGAGGCATACAGTAAACCAGAAGTGAAGCATCCGAATCCATAACTAGTGTCACAGGAATGGTTCAAAACATAGTCAGTAAAAAGAGTCAGTCTATTTGTACTTAAGTCGGCATTGTGCCTTTTGTGTTTAATTCCGTTGCAATTTCTGTGTTTCATCGTCAAAAAGAAGGTCCAAGGGATACAGTAAGCCTGAAGTGAAGCATCGGAATCTATAACTAGTGTCACAGCAATGGTTCAAATCATAGACAGTAAGAAGAGTCAGTCTTCTTGTACTTTAGTCGGCATTGTGCCTTTTGTATTTAATTCCGAAGCAATTTCTGTGTTTCATCGTCAATAAGATGATCAGAGGGATACAGTAAACCTGAAGTGAAGCATCGGATTCTATAACTAGTGTCACAGGAATGGTTCAAAACATAGTCAGTAAAAAGAGTCAGTCTTCTTGTCCTTAAGTCGGCATTGTGCCTTTTGTATTTAATTCCGATGCAATTTCTGTGTTTCATCGTCAATAAGAAGGTCCAAGGGATATAGTAAACCTGAAGTGAAGCATCGGAATCTATAACTAGTGTCACAGGAATGGTTCAAAGCATAGTCAGTAAGAAGAGGCAGCCTTTTTGTACTTAAGTCGGCATTGTGCTTTTGTGTTTAATTCCGATGCAATTTCTGTGTTTCATCGTCAATAAGAAGGTCCAAGGGATACAGTAAGCCTGAAGTGAAGCATCGGAATCTATAACTAGTGTCACAGGAATAGTTCAAAACATAGACAGTAAGAAAGATCAGTCCTCTTGTATTTAAGTCGGCATTGTGCCTTTTGTATTTAATTCCGATGCAATTTCTGTGTTTCATCGTCAATAAGAAGATCAGAGGGATACCGTAAACCTGAAGTGAAGCATCGGAATCTATAACTAGTGTCACAGGAATAGTTGAAAACATAGACAGTAAGAAAAGTCAGTCGTCTTGTACTTAAGTCGGCATTGTGCCTTTTCTATTTAATTCCAATGCAATTTCTGTGTTTCATCGTCAATAAGAAGGTCAGAGGGATACAATGAACCAGAAGTGAAGCATCCGAATCCATAACTAGTGTCACAGGAATGGTTCAAACATAGTCAGTAAAAAGAGTCATTCTTCTTGTACTTAAGTCGGCATTGTACCTTTTGTATTTAATTCCGATGCAATTTCTGTGTTTCATCGTCAATAAGAAGGTCCAAGGGATACAGTAAACCTGAAGTGAAGCATCGGAATCTATAACTAGTGTCACAGGAATGGTTCAAAGCATAGGCAGTAAGAAGAGTCAGTCTTTTTGTACTTAAGTCGGCATTGTGCCTTTTGTGTTTAATTCCGTTGCAATTTCTGTGTTTCATCGTCAATAAGAAGGTCCAAGGGATACAGTAAGCCTGACGTGAAGCATCGGAATCTATAACTAGTGTCACAGGAATGGTTCAAAACATAGACAGTCGGAAGAGTCAGTCTTCTTGTACTTAAGTCAGCATTGTGCCTTTTGTATTTAATTCCAACGCAATTTCTGTGTTTCATCGTCAATAAGAAAATCATAGGTATACAGTAAACCTGAAGTAAAGCATCGGAATCCATAACTAGTGTCACAGGAATGGTTCAAAACATAGACAGTAAGAAGAGTCAGTCTTCTTGTACTTAAGTCGGTATTGTGCCTTTTGTATTTAATTCCGATGCAATTTCTATGTTTCTTCGTCAATAAGAAGGTCCAAGGGAGACAGTAAACCTGAAGTGAAGCATCGCAATCTATAACTAGTGTCACAGAAATGGTTCAAAACATAGACAGTAAAAAGAGGCAGCCTTCTTGTACTTAAGTCGGCATTGTGCCTTTTCTATTTAATTCCGATGCAATCTCTGTGTTTCATCGTCAATTAGAAGGTCCTAGGTATACAGTAAACCAGAAGTGAAGCATCGGAATCTATAACTAGTGACACAGGAATGGTTCAAACATAGTCAGTAAGAAGAGTCAGTCATCTTGTACATAACTCGGCATTGTGCCTTTTGTATTTAATTCCGATGCAATTTCTGTGTTTCATCGTCAATAGGAAGGTTTAAGGGATACAGTAAACCTGAAGTGAAGCATCGGAATCTATAACTAGTGTCACGAGAATGGTTCAAAACATAGTCAGTAAGAAGAGTCTGTCTTCTTGTACTTAAGTCGGCATTGTGCCTTTTGTATATAATTCCGATGCATTTTCTGTGTTTCATCGTCAATAAGAAGGTCAGAGGGATACATTAAACCTGAAGTGAAGCATCGGAATCTATAACTAGTTTCACAGGAATGGTTCAAAACATAGACAGTAGGAAGAGTCAGTCTTCTTGTACTTAAGTCGGTATTGTGCCTTTTGTATTTAATTCGGATGCAATTTCTGTGTTTCATCGTCTATAGGAAGGTCAAAGGGATACAGTAAACCTGAAGTGAAGCATCGGAATCTATATCTAGTGTCACAGGAATGGTTCAAACATAAAAAGTAAGAAGAGGCAGTCTTCTTGTACTTAAGTCGGCATTGTGCCTTTTCTATTTCATTCCGATGCAATATCTGTGTTTCATCGTCAGTAAGAAGGTCCAAGGGATACAGTAAACCTGAAGTGAAGCATCGGAATCTATAACTAGTGTCACAGGAATGGTTCAAAAACATAGTCACTAAGAAGCGTCAGTCTTCTTGTACTTAAGTCGGCATTGTGCCTTTTCTATTTAATTCTGATGCAATTTCTGTGTTTCATCGTCAATAAGAAGATCCAAGGGAAACAGTACACCTGGAGTGAAGCACCGGAATCTATAACTAGTGCCACAGGAATGGTTCAAAACATTGACAGTAGGAAGAGTCAGTCCTCTTGTACTTAAGTCGGCATTGTGCCTTTTCTAATTAATTCCGATGCAATTTCTGTATTTCATCGTCAATAAGAAGGTCCAAGGGATACAGTAAACCTGGAGTGAAGCATCGGAATCTATAACTAGTGTCACAGGAATGGTTCAAAAACATAGACAGTAAGAAGAGTCAGTCTTCTTGTACTTAAGTCGGCATTGTGATTGTTCCATTTAATTCCGATGCAATTTCTGTGTTTCATCGTCAATAAGAAGGTAAGAGGGATAATGTAAACCTGAAGTGAAGCATCGGAATCTATAACTAGTGTCACAGGAATGGTTCAAAACATGGTCAGTAAGAAGAGTCAGTCTTCTTGTCCTTAAGTCGGCATTGTGCCTTTTGTATTTAATTCCGATGCAATTTCTGTTTTTCATCGTCAATAAGAAGGTCCAAGGGATACAGTAAACCTGGAGTGTAGCATCGGAATCTATAACTAGTGTCACAGGAGTGGTTCAAAACATAGGCAGTAAAAAGAGTCAGTCTTCGTGTACTTAAGTCGGCATTGTGCCTTTTGTATTTAATTCCGATGCAATTTCTGTGTTTCATCGTCCATAAGAAGGTCCAAGGGATACAGTAAACCTGAAGTGAAGCATCGGAATCTATAACTAGTGTAACAGGAATGGTTAAAAGCATAGACAGTAGGAAGAGTCAGTCTTCTTGTACTTAAGTCGGCATTGTGCATTTTGTATTTAATTCCGATGCAATTTCTGTGTTTCATCGTCAATTAGAAGATCAGAGGGATACAGTAAACCAGAAGTGAAGCATCCGAATCCATAACTAGTACCACAGGAATGGTACAAAACATAGTCAGTAAAAAGAGTCAGTCTATTTGTACTTAAGTCGGCATTGTGCCTTTTGTGTTCAATTCCGATGCAATTTCTGTGTTTCATCGTCAATAAGAAGGTCCAAGGGATACAGTAAGCCTGAAGTGAAGCATCGGAATCTATAACTAGTGTCACAGGAATGGTTCAAAACATAGACAGATAGAAGAGTCAGTCTTCTTGTACTTAAGTCGGCATTGTGCCTTTTGTATTTAATTCCGATGCAATTTCTGTGTTTCATCGTCAATAAGAAGATCAGAGGGATATAGTAAACCTGAAGTGAAGCATCGGAATCCATAACTAGTGTCACAGGAATGGTTCAAACATAGTCAGTAAAAAGAGTCAGTCTTCTTGTCCTTAAGTCGGCATTGTGCCTTTTGTATTTAATTCCGATGCAACTTCTGTGTTTCATCGTCAATAAGAAGGTCCAAGGGATACAGTAAACCTGAAGTGCACCATCAGAATTTATAACTAGTGTCACAGGAATGGTTGAAAAACATAGTCAGTAAGAAGCGTCAGTCTTCTTGTACTTAAGTCGGCATTGTTCCTTTTCTATTTAATTCTGATGCAATTTCTGTGTTTCATCGTCAATAAGAAGGTCCAAGGGAAACAGTAAACCTGGAGTGAAGCACCGGAATCTATAACTAGTGCCACAGGAATGGTTCAAAACATTGACAGTAGGAAGAGTCAGTCCTCTTGTACTTAAGTCGGCATTGTGCCTTTTCTAATTAATTCCGATGCAATTTCTGTATTTCATCGTCAATAAGAAGGTCCAAGGGATACAGTAAACCTGGAGTGAAGCATCGGAATCTATAACTAGTGTCACAGGAATGGTTCAAAAACATAGACAGTACGAAGAGTCAGTCTTCTTGTACTTAAGTCGGCATTGTGATTGTTCCATTTAATTCCGATGCAATTTCTGTGTTTCATCGTCAATAAGAAGGTAAGAGGGATAATGTAAACCTGAAGTGAAGCATCGGAATCTATAACTAGTGTCACAGGAATGGTTCAAAACATGGTCAGTAAGAAGAGTCAGTCTTCTTGTCCTTAAGTCGGCATTGTGCCTTTTGTATTTAATTCCGATGCAATTTCTGTTTTTCATCGTCAATAAGAAGGTCCAAGGGATACAGTAAACCTGGAGTGTAGCACCGGAATCTATAACTAGTGTCACAGGAGTGGTTCAAAACATAGGCAGTAAAAAGAGTCAGTCTTCGTGTACTTAAGTCGGCATTGTGCCTTTTGTATTTAATTCCGATGCAATTTCTGTGTTTCATCGTCCATAAGAAGGTCCAAGGGATACAGTAAACCTGAAGTGAAGCATCGGAATCTATAACTAGTGTAACAGGAATGGTTAAAAGCATGGACAGTAGGAAGAGTCAGTCTTCTTGTACTTAAGTCGGCATTGTGCCTTTTGTATTTAATTCCGATGCAATTTCTGTGTTTCATCGTCAATTAGAAGATCAGAGGGATACAGTAAACCAGAAGTGAAGCATCCGAATCCATAACTAGTACCACAGGAATGGTACAAAACATAGTCAGTAAAAAGAGTCAGTCTATTTGTACTTAAGTCGGCATTGTGCCTTTTGTGTTCAATTCCGATGCAATTTCTGTGTTTCATCGTCAATAAGAAGGTCCAAGGGATACAGTAAGCCTGAAGTGAAGCATCGGAATCTATAACTAGTGTCACAGGAATGGTTCAAAACATAGACAGTAAGAAGAATCAGTCTTCTTGTACTTAAGTCGGCATTGTGCCTTTTGTATTTAATTCCGATGCAATTTCTGTGTTTCATCGTCAATAAGAAGATCAGAGGGATATAGTAAACCTGAAGTGAAGCATCGGAATCTATAACTAGTGTCACAGGAATGGTTCAAAACATAGTCAGTAAAAAGAGTCAGTCTTCTTGCACTTAAGTCGGCATTGTGCCTTTTGTATTTTATTCCGATGCAACTTCTGTGTTTCATCGTCAATAAGAAGGTCCAAGGGATACAGTAAACCTGAAGTGCAGCATCAGAATCTATAACTAGTGTCACAGGAATGGTTCAAAGCATAGTCAGTAAGAAGAGTCAGTCTTTTTGTACTTAAGTCGGCATTGTGCCTTTCGTGTTTAATTCCGATGCAATTTCTGTGTTTCATCGTCAATAAGAAGGTCCAAGGGATACAGTAAGCCTGAAGTGAAGCATCGGAATGTATAACTAGTGTCACAGGAATGGTTCAAAACATAGACTGTAAGAAGAGTCAGTCATCTTGTACTTAAGTCAGCATTGTGCCTTTTGTATTTAATTCCGATGCAATTTCTGTGTTTCATCGTCAATAAGAAGATCACAGGGATTCAGTAAACCTGAAGTGAAGCATCGGAATCTATAACTAGTTTTACAGGAATGGTTCAAAGCATAGACAGTAAGAAGAGTCAGTCTTCTTGTACTTAAGTCGGCAGTGTGCCTTTTGTATTTAATTCCGATGCAATTTCTGTGTTTCATCGTCAATAAGAAGATCAGAGGGATATAGTAAACCTGAAGTGAAGCATCGGAATCTATAACTAGTGTCACAGGAATGGTTCAAAACATAGTCAGTAAAAAGAGTCAGTCTTCTTGTCCTTAAGTCGGCATTGTGCCTTTTGTATTTAATTCCGATGCAACTTCTGTGTTTCATCGTCAATAAGAAGGTCCAAGGGATACAGTAAACCTGAAGTGCACCATCAGAATTTATAACTAGTGTCACAGGAATGGTTGAAAAACATAGTCAGTAAGAAGCGTCAGTCTTCTTGTACTTAAGTCGGCATTGTTCCTTTTCTATTTAATTCCGATGCAATTTCTGTGTTTCATCGTCCATAAGAAGGTCCAAGGGATACAGTAAACCTGAAGTGAAGCATCGGAATCTATAACTAGTGTAACAGGAATGGTTAAAAGCATAGACAGTAGGAAGAGTCAGTCTTCTTGTACTGAAGTCGGCATTGTGCATTTTGTATTTAATTCCGATGCAATTTCTGTGTTTCATCGTCAATTAGAAGATCAGAGGGATACAGTAAACCAGAAGTGAAGCATCCGAATCCATAACTAGTACCACAGGAATGGTACAAAACATAGTCAGTAAAAAGAGTCAGTCTATTTGTACTTAAGTCGGCATTGTGCCTTTTGTGTTCAATTCCGATGCAATTTCTGTGTTTCATCGTCAATAAGAAGGTCCAAGGGATACAGTAAGCCTGAAGTGAAGCATCGGAATCTATAACTAGTGTCACAGGAATGGTTCAAAACATAGACAGATAGAAGAGTCAGTCTTCTTGTACTTAAGTCGGCATTGTGCCTTTTGTATTTAATTCCGATGCAATTTCTGTGTTTCATCGTCAATAAGAAGATCAGAGGGATATAGTAAACCTGAAGTGAAGCATCGGAATCCATAACTAGTGTCACAGGAATGGTTCAAACATAGTCAGTAAAAAGAGTCAGTCTTCTTGTCCTTAAGTCGGCATTGTGCCTTTTGTATTTAATTCCGATGCAACTTCTGTGTTTCATCGTCAATAAGAAGGTCCAAGGGATACAGTAAACCTGAAGTGCACCATCAGAATTTATAACTAGTGTCACAGGAATGGTTGAAAAACATAGTCAGTAAGAAGCGTCAGTCTTCTTGTACTTAAGTCGGCATTGTTCCTTTTCTATTTAATTCTGATGCAATTTCTGTGTTTCATCGTCAATAAGAAGGTCCAAGGGAAACAGTAAACCTGGAGTGAAGCACCGGAATCTATAACTAGTGCCACAGGAATGGTTCAAAACATTGACAGTAGGAAGAGTCAGTCCTCTTGTACTTAAGTCGGCATTGTGCCTTTTCTAATTAATTCCGATGCAATTTCTGTATTTCATCGTCAATAAGAAGGTCCAAGGGATACAGTAAACCTGGAGTGAAGCATCGGAATCTATAACTAGTGTCACAGGAATGGTTCAAAAACATAGACAGTACGAAGAGTCAGTCTTCTTGTACTTAAGTCGGCATTGTGATTGTTCCATTTAATTCCGATGCAATTTCTGTGTTTCATCGTCAATAAGAAGGTAAGAGGGATAATGTAAACCTGAAGTGAAGCATCGGAATCTATAACTAGTGTCACAGGAATGGTTCAAAACATGGTCAGTAAGAAGAGTCAGTCTTCTTGTCCTTAAGTCGGCATTGTGCCTTTTGTATTTAATTCCGATGCAATTTCTGTTTTTCATCGTCAATAAGAAGGTCCAAGGGATACAGTAAACCTGGAGTGTAGCACCGGAATCTATAACTAGTGTCACAGGAGTGGTTCAAAACATAGGCAGTAAAAAGAGTCAGTCTTCGTGTACTTAAGTCGGCATTGTGCCTTTTGTATTTAATTCCGATGCAATTTCTGTGTTTCATCGTCCATAAGAAGGTCCAAGGGATACAGTAAACCTGAAGTGAAGCATCGGAATCTATAACTAGTGTAACAGGAATGGTTAAAAGCATGGACAGTAGGAAGAGTCAGTCTTCTTGTACTTAAGTCGGCATTGTGCCTTTTGTATTTAATTCCGATGCAATTTCTGTGTTTCATCGTCAATTAGAAGATCAGAGGGATACAGTAAACCAGAAGTGAAGCATCCGAATCCATAACTAGTACCACAGGAATGGTACAAAACATAGTCAGTAAAAAGAGTCAGTCTATTTGTACTTAAGTCGGCATTGTGCCTTTTGTGTTCAATTCCGATGCAATTTCTGTGTTTCATCGTCAATAAGAAGGTCCAAGGGATACAGTAAGCCTGAAGTGAAGCATCGGAATCTATAACTAGTGTCACAGGAATGGTTCAAAACATAGACAGTAAGAAGAATCAGTCTTCTTGTACTTAAGTCGGCATTGTGCCTTTTGTATTTAATTCCGATGCAATTTCTGTGTTTCATCGTCAATAAGAAGATCAGAGGGATATAGTAAACCTGAAGTGAAGCATCGGAATCTATAACTAGTGTCACAGGAATGGTTCAAAACATAGTCAGTAAAAAGAGTCAGTCTTCTTGCACTTAAGTCGGCATTGTGCCTTTTGTATTTTATTCCGATGCAACTTCTGTGTTTCATCGTCAATAAGAAGGTCCAAGGGATACAGTAAACCTGAAGTGCAGCATCAGAATCTATAACTAGTGTCACAGGAATGGTTCAAAGCATAGTCAGTAAGAAGAGTCAGTCTTTTTGTACTTAAGTCGGCATTGTGCCTTTCGTGTTTAATTCCGATGCAATTTCTGTGTTTCATCGTCAATAAGAAGGTCCAAGGGATACAGTAAGCCTGAAGTGAAGCATCGGAATGTATAACTAGTGTCACAGGAATGGTTCAAAACATACACTGTAAGAAGAGTCAGTCATCTTGTACTTAAGTCAGCATTGTGCCTTTTGTATTTAATTCCGATGCAATTTCTGTGTTTCATCGTCAATAAGAAGATCACAGGGATTCAGTAAACCTGAAGTGAAGCATCGGAATCTATAACTAGTTTTACAGGAATGGTTCAAAGCATAGACAGTAAGAAGAGTCAGTCTTCTTGTACTTAAGTCGGCAGTGTGCCTTTTGTATTTAATTCCGATGCAATTTCTGTGTTTCATCGTCAATAAGAAGATCAGAGGGATATAGTAAACCTGAAGTGAAGCATCGGAATCTATAACTAGTGTCACAGGAATGGTTCAAAACATAGTCAGTAAAAAGAGTCAGTCTTCTTGTCCTTAAGTCGGCATTGTGCCTTTTGTATTTAATTCCGATGCAACTTCTGTGTTTCATCGTCAATAAGAAGGTCCAAGGGATACAGTAAACCTGAAGTGCACCATCAGAATTTATAACTAGTGTCACAGGAATGGTTGAAAAACATAGTCAGTAAGAAGCGTCAGTCTTCTTGTACTTAAGTCGGCATTGTTCCTTTTCTATTTAATTCTGATGCAATTTCTGTGTTTCATCGTCAATAAGAAGGTCCAAGGGAAACAGTAAACCTGGAGTGAAGCACCGGAATCTATAACTAGTGTCACAGAAATGGTTCAAAACATTGACAGTAGGAAGAGTCAGTCCTCTTGTACTTAAGTCGGCATTGTGCCTTTTCTATTTAATTCCGATACAATTTCTGTGTTTCATCGTCAATAAGAAGGTCCAAGGGATACAGTAAACCTGGAATGAAGCATCGAAATCTATAACTAGTGTCACAGGAATGGTTCAAAACATAGACAGTAAGAAGAGTCAGTCTACTTGTCCATAAGTCGGCATTGTGCCTTTTGTATTTAAATCCGATGCAATTTCTGTTTTTCATCGTCTATACGAAGGTCCAAGGGATACAGTAAATTTGGTGTGTAGCATCGGAATCTATAACTAGTGTCACAGGAATGGTTCAAAACATAGGCAGTAAGAAGAGTCAGTCTATTTGTACTTAAGTCGGCAATTTGCCCTTTGTATTTAATTCCGATGCAATTTCTGTGTTTCATCGTCAATAAGAAGGTCCAATGGATACAGTAAACCTTTGGTGAAGCATCGGAATCTATGACTAGTGTCACCGGAATGGTTCAAAACATAGAAGGAAGAAGAGTCAGTACTCTTGTACTTAAGACGGCATTGTGCCTTTTCTATTTAATTCCGATGGAATTTCTGTGTTTCATCGGCAATAAGAAGGTCCAAGGGATACAGTGAACCTGGAGTGAAGCATCGGAATCTATAACTAGTGTAAATGGAATGGTTCAAAGCATAGACAGTAAGAAGAGTCAGTCTTCTTGTACTGAAGTCGGCATTGTGCCTTTTGTATTTAATTCCGATGCAATTTCTGTGTTTCATCGTCAATAAGAAGGTCAGAGGGATACAGTAAACCTGAAGTGAAGCATCGGAATCTATAGCTAGTGTCACAGGAATGGTTCAAATCATTGTCAGTAAGAAGAGTTAGTCTTCTTGTCCTTAAGTCGGCATTGTGCCTTTTGTATTTAATTCCGATGCAATTTCTGTGTCTCATCGTCAATAAGAAGGTCCAAGGGATACAGTAAACCTGTAGAGAAGAATCGGAATGTGTAACCACTGTCACAGGAATGGTTCAAAATATAGACTCTAAGAAGAGTCAGTCTTCTTGTACTTAAGTTGGCATTGTGCCTTTTGTATTTAATTCCGATGCAATTTCTGTGTTTCATCGTCAATAAGAAGGTCGAAGGGATACAGTAAACCTGAAGTGAAGCATCGGAATCTATAGCTAGTGTCACAGGAATAGTTCAAAAGCATAGTCAGTAGAAAGAGTCCGTCTTCATGTACTTAAATCGGCATTGTGCCCTTTGTATTTAATTCCGATGCAATTTCTGTGTTTCATCGTCAATAAGAAGGTCCAAGGGATACAGTAAACCTGAAGTGAAGCATCGGAACCTATAACTAGTGTCACAGGAATGGCTCAAAACATAGACAGTAGGAAGAGTCAGTCTTCTTGTACTTAAGTCGGCATTGTGCCTTTTGTATTTAATTCCGATGCAAATTCTGTGTTTCATCGTCAATAAGAAGGTCAGAGGGATACAGCAAATCTGAAGTGAAGCATCGCAATCTATAACCAGTGTCACAGGAATGGTTCAAAACATAGTCTGTAAGAAGAGTCAGTCTTATTGTACTTAAGTCTGCATTGTGCCTTTTGTATTTAATTCCGATGCAATTTCTGTGTTTGATCATCAATAAGAAGGTCAGAGGGTTACAGTAAATCTGAAGTGAAGCATCGGAATCTATAACTAGTGTCCCAGGAATGGTTCAAAACATAGACAGTAAGAAGGATCAGTCCTCTTGTACTTAAGTCGGGATTGTGCCTTTTGTATTTAATTCCGATGCAATTTCTGTGTTTCATCATCAACAAGAAGATCATAGGGATACAGTAAACCTGAAGTGAAGCATCGGAATCGATAACTAGTGTCACAGGAATGGTTCAAAGACATAGACAGTAAGAAGAGTCAGTCTTCTTGTACTTAAGTCGGCATTGTGCCTGTTCCATTTAATTCCGATGCATTTCTGTGTTTCATCGTCAATAAGAAGGTAAGAGGGATAATGTAAACCTGAAGTGAAGCATCGGAATCTATAACTAGTGTCACAGGGATGGTTCAAAACATGGTCAGTAAGAAGAGTCAGTATTCTTGTCCTTAAGTCGGCATTGTTCCTTTTGTATTTAATTCCGATGCAATTTCTGTTTTTCATCGTCAATAAGAAGGTCCAGGGGATACAGTAAACCTGGAGTGTAGCATTGGAATCTATAACTAGTGTCACAGGAGTGGTTCAAAACATAGGCAGTAAAAAGAGTCAGTCTTCGTGTACTTAAGTCGGCATTGTGCCTTTTGTATTTAATTCCGATGCAATTTCTGTGTTTCATCGTCCATAAGAAGGTCCAAGGGATACAGTAAACCTGAAGTGAAGCATCGGAATCTATAACTAGTGTAACAGGAATGGTTCAAAACATAGACAGTAGGAAGAGTCAGTCCTCTTGTACTTATGTCGGCATTGTGCCTTTTGTATTTAATTCCGATGCAATTTCTGTGTTTCATCGTCAATTAGAAGATCAGAGGGATACAGTAAACCAGAAGTGAAGCGTCCGAATCCATAACTAGTATCACAGTAATGGTTCAAAACATAGTCAGTAAAAAGAGTCAGTCTATTTGTACTTAAGTCGGCATTGTGCCTTTTGTGTTCCATTCCGATGCAATTTCTGTGTTTCATCGTCAATAAGAAGGTCCAAGGGATACAGTAAGCCTGAAGTGAAGCATCGGAATCTATAACTAGTGTCACAGGAATGGTTCAAAACATAGACGGTAAGAAGAGTCAGTCTTCTTGTACTTAAGTCGGCATTGTGCCTTTTGTATTTAAGTCCGATGCAATTTCTGTGTTTCATCGTCAATAAGAAGATCAGAGGGATATAGTAAAACCTGAAGTGAAGCATCGGAATCGATAACTAGTGTCACAGGAATGGTTCAAAGACATAGACAGTAAGAAGAGTCAGTCTTCTTGTACTTAAGTCGGCATTGTGCCTGTTCCATTTAATTCCGATGCATTTCTGTGTTTCATCGTCAATAAGAAGGTAAGAGGGGTAATGTAAACCTGAAGTGAAGCATCGGAATCTATAACTAGTGTCACAGGGATGGTTCAAAACATGGTCAGTAAGAAGAGTCAGTATTCTTGTCCTTAAGTCGGCATTGTGCCTTTTGTATTTAATTCCGATGCAATTTCTGTTTTTCATCGTCAATAAGAAGGTCCAGGGGATACAGTAAACCTGGAGTGTAGCATCGGAATCTATAACTAGTGTCACAGGAGTGGTTCAAAACATAGGCAGTAATAAGAGTCAGTCTTCGTGTACTTAAGTCGGCATTGTGCCTTTTGTATTTAATTCCGATGCAATTTCTGTGTTTCATCGTCCATAAGAAGGTCCAAGGGATACAGTAAACCTGAAGTGAAGCATCGGAATCTATAACTAGTGTAACAGGAATGGTTCAAAACATAGACAGTAGGAAGAGTCAGTCCTCTTGTACTTAAGTCGGCATTGTGCCTTTTGTATTTAATTCCGATGCAATTTCTGTGTTTCATCGTCAATTAGAAGATCAGAGGGATACAGTAAACCAGAAGTGAAGCATCCGAATCCATAACTAGTATCACAGGAATGGTTCAAAACATAGTCAGTAAAAAGAGGCAGTCTATTTGTACTTAAGTCGGCATTGTGCCTTTTGTGTTCAATTCCGATGCAATTTCTGTGTTTCATCGTCAATAAGAAGGTCCAAGGGATACAGTAAGCCTGAAGTGAAGCATCGGAATCTATAACTAGTGTCACAGGAATGGTTCAAAACATAGACAGTAAGAAGAGTCAGTCTTCTTGTACTTAAGTCGGCATTGTGCCTTTTGTATTTAAGTCCGATGCAATTTCTGTGTTTCATCGTCAATAAGAAGATCAGAGGGATATAGTAAAACCTGAAGTGAAGCATCGGAATCTATAACTAGTGTCACAGGAATGGTTCAAAACATAGTCAGTAAAAAGAGTCAGTTTTCTTGTCCTTAAGTCGGCATTGTGCCTTTTGTATTTAATTCCGATGCAACTTCTGTGTTTCATCGTCAATAAGAAGGTCCAAGGGATACAGTAAATCTGAAGTGCAGCATCAGAATCTATAACTAGTGTCACAGGAATGGTTCAAAGCATAGTCAGTAAGAAGAGGAAGTCTTTTTGTACTTAAGTCGGCATTGTGCCTTTCGTGTTTAATTCCGATGCAATTTCTGTGTTTCATCGTCATTAGGAAGGTCCAAGGGATACAGTAAGCCTGAAGTGAAGCATCGGAATCTATAACTAGTGTCACAGGAATGGTTCAAAACATAGTCTGTAAGAAGAGGCAGTCATCTTGTACTTAAGTCAGCATTGTGCCTTTTGTATTTAATTCCGATGCAATTTCTGTGTTTCATCGTCAATAAGAAGATCAGAGGGATACAGTAAACCTGAAGTGAAGCATCGGAATCTATAACTAGTTTTACAGGAATGGTTCAAAGCATAGACAGTAAGAAGAGTCAGTCTTCTTGTACTTAAGTCGGTATTGTGCCTTTTGTATTTAATTCCGATGCAATTTCTGTGTTTCATCGTCAATAAGAAGGTCCAAGGGAGACAGTAAACCTGAAGTGAAGCATCGCAATCTATAACTAGTGTCACAGAAATGGTTCAAAACATAGACAGTAATGAGAGGCAGCATTCTTGTACTTAAGTCGGCATTGTGCCTTTTCTATTTAATTCCGATGCAATCTCTGTGTTTCATCGTCAATTAGAAGGTCCAAGGTATACAGTAAACCTGAAGTGAAGCATCGGAATCTATAACTAGTGACACAGGAATGGTTCAAACATAGTCAGTAAGAAGAGTCAGTCTTCTTGTACTTAAGTCGGCATTGTGCCTTTTGTATTTAATTCCGATGCAATTTCTGTGTTTCATCGTCAATAAGAAGGTCCAAGGGAAACAGTAAACCTGGAGTGAAGCACCGGAATCTATAACTAGTGTCACAGGAATGGTTGAAAAACATAGTCAGTAAGAAGCGTCAGTCTTCTTGTACTTAAGTCGGCATTGTTCCTTTTCTATTTAATTCTGATGCAATTTCTGTGTTCCATCGTCAATAAGAAGGTCCAAGGGAAACAGTAAACCTGGAGTGAAGCACCGGAATCTATAACTAGTGTCACAGGAATGGTTCAAAACATTGACAGTAGGAAGAGTCAGTCCTCTTGTACTTAAGTCGGCATTGTGCCTTTTCTATTTAATTCCGAGGCAATTTCTGTGTTTCATCGTCAATAAGAATGTCCAAAGGATACAGTAAACCTGGAGTGAAGCATCGGAATCTATAACTAGTGTCACAGGAATGGTTCAAAGCATAGACAGTAAGAAGAGTCAGTCCTCTTGTCCATAAGTCGGCATTGTGCCTTTTGTATTTAAATCCGATGCAATTTCTGTTTTTCATCGTCTATACGAAGGTCCAAGGGATACAGTAAACTTGGAGTGTAGCATCGGAATCTATAACTAGTGTCGCAGGAATGGTTCAAAACATAGGCAGTAAGAAGAGTCAGTCTTCGTGTACTTAAGTCGGCAATTTGCCCTTTGTGTTTAATTCCGATGCAATTTCTGTGTTTCATCGTCAATAAGAAGGTCCAAGGGATACAGTAAACCTTTGGTGAAGCATCGGAATCTATGACTAGTGTCACCGGAATGGTTCAAAACATAGAAGGAAGAAGAGTCAGTACTCTTGTACTTAAGACGGCATTGTGCCTTTTCCATTTAATTCCGATGCAATTTCTGTGTTTCATCGTCAATAAGAAGGTCCAAGGGATACAGTAAACCTGGAGTGAAGCATCGGAATCTATAACTAGTGTCAATGGAATGGTTCAAAGCATAGACAGTAACAAGAGTCAGTCTTCTTGTACTGATGTCAGCATTGTGCCTTTTGTATTTAATTCCGATGCAATTTCTGTGTTTCATCGTCAATAAGAAGGTCAGAGGGATACAGTAAACCTGAAGGGAAGCATCGGAATCTATAGCTAGTGTCATAGGAATGGTTCAAATCATTGTCAGTAAGAAGAGTTAGTCTTCTTGTCCTTAAGTCGGCATTGTGCCTTTTGTATTTAATTCCGATGCAATTTCTGTGTTTCATCGTCAATAAGAAGGTCAAAGGGATACAGTAAACCTGGAGAGAAGAATCGGAATGTGTAACTACTGTCACAGGAATGGTTCAAAGCATAGACTGTAAGAAGAGTCAGTCTTCTTGTACTTAAGTTGGCATTGTGCCTTTTGTATTTAATTCCGATGCAATTTCTGTGTTTCATCGTCAATAAGAAGGTCCAAGGGATACAGTAAACCTGAAGTGAAGCATCGGAATCTATAACTAGTGTCACAGGAATAGTTCAAAAGCATAGTCAGTAGAAAGAGTCCGTCTTCATGTACTTAAATCGGCATTGTGCCTTTTGTATTTAATACCGATGCAATTTCTGTGTTTCATCGTCAATAAGAAGGTCCAAGGGATACAGTAAACCTGAAGTGAAGCATCTGAACCTATAACTAGTGTCACAGGAATGGCTCAAAACATAGACAGTAGGAAGAGTCAGTCTTCGTGTACTTAAGTCGGCATTGTGCCTTTTGTATTTAATTCCGATGCAAATTCTGTGTTTCATCGTCAATAAGAAGGTCAGAGGGATACAGCAAACCTGAAGTGAAGCATCGCAATCTATAACCAGTGTCACAGGAATGGTTCAAAACATAGTCTGTAAGAAGAGTCAGTCTTATTGTACTTAAGTCTGCATTGTGCCTTTTGTATTTAATTCCGATGCAATTTCTGTGATTGATCATCAATAAGAAGGTCAGAGGGTTACAGTAAACCTGAAGTGAAGCATCGGAATCTATAACTAGTGTCCCAGGAATGGTTCAAAAATAGACAGTAAGAAGGATCAGTCCTCTTGTACTTAAGTCGGGATTGTGCCTTTTGTATTTAATTCCGATGCAATTTCTGTGTTTCATCATCAATAAGAAGATCATAGGGATACAGTAAACCTGAAGTGAAGCATCGGAATCTATAACTAGTGTCACAGGAATGGTTCAAAACATAGACAGTAAGAAGAGTCAGTCTTCTTGTACTTAAGTCGGTATTGTGCCTTTTGTATTTAATTCCGATGCAATTTCTGTATTTCATCGTCAATAAGAAGGTCCAAGGGAGACAGTAAACCTGAAGTGAAGCATCGCAATGTATAACTAGTGTCACAGAAATGGTTCAAAGCATAGACAGTAAAAAGAGGCAGCATTCGTGTACTTATGTCGGCATTGTGCCTTTTCTATTTAATTCCGATGCAATCTCTGTGTTTCATCGTCAATTAGAAGGTCCATGGTATACAGTAAACCTGAAGTGAAGCATCGGAATCTATAACTAGTGACACAGGAATGGTTCAAACATAGTCAGTAAGAAGAGTCAGATTTCTTGTACTTAAGTCGGCATTGTGCCTTTTGTATTTAATTCCGATGCCATTTCTGTGTTTCATCGTCAATAAGAAGGTCCAAGGGAAACAGTAAACCTGGAGTGAGGCACCGGAATCTATAACTAGTGTCACAGGAATGGTTGAAAGACATAGTCAGTAAGAAGCGTCAGTCTTCTTGTCCTTAAGTCGGCATTGTTCCTTTTCTATTTAATTCTGATGCAATTTCTGTGTTTCATCGTCAATAAGAAGGTCCAAGGGAAACAGTAAACCTGGAGTGAAGCACCGGAATCCATAACTAGTGTCACAGGAATGGTTCGAAACATTGACAGTAGGAAGAGTCAATCCTCTTGTACTTAAGTCGGCATTGTGCCTTTTCTATTTAATTCCGAGGCAATTTCTGTGTTTCATCGTCAATAAGAAGGTCCAAGGGATACAGTAAACCTGTGGTGAAGCATCGGAATCTATGACTAGTGTCACCGGAATGGTTCAAACATAGT
The DNA here is from genome assembly GCF_023864345.2 of Schistocerca serialis cubense. Taxonomy (NCBI): domain Eukaryota; kingdom Metazoa; phylum Arthropoda; class Insecta; order Orthoptera; family Acrididae; genus Schistocerca; species Schistocerca serialis. The sequence continues at coordinate 10,131,821 of NW_026047584.1, read as the reverse complement.
CAGTAAGAAGAGTCAGTCTTCTTGTACTTAAGTCGGCATTGTGCCTTTTGTATTTAATTCCGATGCAATTTCTGTGTTTCATCGTCAATAAGAAGGTCCAAGGGAAACAGTAAACCTGGAGTGAAGCACCGGAATCTATAACTAGTGTCACAGGAATGGTTGAAATACATAGTCAGTAAGAAGCGTCAGTCTTCTTGTACTTAAGTCGGCATTGTTCCTTTTCTATTTAATTCTGATGCAATTTCTGTGTTTCATCGTCAATAAGAAGGTCCAAGGGAAACAGTAAACCTGGAGTGAAGCACCGGAATCTATAACTAGTGTCACAGGAATGGTTCAAAGCATTGACAGTAGGAAGAGTCAGTCCTCTTGTACTTAAGTCGGCATTGTGGCTTTTCTATTTAATTAAGAGGCAATTTCTGTGCTTCATCGTCAATAAGATGGTCCAAGGGATACAGTAATCCTGGAGTGAAGCATCGGAATCTATAACTAGTGTCACAGGAATGGTTCAAAACATAGACAGTAAGAAGAGTCAGTCTTCTTGTCCATAAGTCGGCATTGTGCCTTTTGTATTTAAATCCGATGCAATTTCTGTTTTTCATCGTCTATACGAAGGTCCAAGGGATACAGTATACTTGGAGTGTAGCATCGGAATCTATAACTAGTGTCACAGGAATGGTTGAAAACATAGGCAGTAAGAAGAGTCAGTCTTCGTGTACTTAAGTCGGCAATTTGCCCTTTGTATTTAATTCCGATGCAATTTCTGTGTTTCATCGTCAATAAGAAGGTCCAAGGGATACAGTAAACCTGTGGTGAAGCATCGGAATCTATGACTAGTGTCACCGGAATGGTTCAAAACATAGATGGAAGAAGAGTCAGTACTCTTGTACTTAAGACGGCATTGTGCCTTTTCTATTTAATTCCGATGCAATTTCTGTGTTTCATCGTCAATAAGAAGGTCCAAGGGATACAGTAAACCTGGAGTGAAGCATCGGAATCTATAACTAGTGTCAATGGAATGGTTCAAAGCGTAGACAGTAAGAAGAGTCAGTCTTCTTGTCCTTAAGTCGGCATTGTGCCTTTTGTATTTAATTCCGATGCAATTTCTGTGTTTCATCGTCAATAAGAAGGTCCAAGGGATACAGTAAACCTGGAGAGAGGAATCGGAATGTGTAACTACTGTCACAGGAATGGTTCAAAGCATAGACTGTAAGAAGAGTCAGTCTTCTTGTACTTAAGTTGGCATTGTGCCTTTTGTATTTAATTCCGATGCAATTTCTGTGTTTCATCGTCAATAAGAAGGTCGAAGGGATACAGTAAACCTGAAGTGAAGCATCGGAATCTATAACTAGTGTCACAGGAATGGTTCAAAACATAGACAGTAAGAAGAGTCAGTCTTCTTGTACTTAAGTCGGTATTGTGCCTTTTGTATTTAATTCCGATGCAATTTCTGTGTTTCATCGTCAATAAGAAGGTCCATGGGAGACAGTAAACCTGAAGTGAAGCATCGCAATCTATAACTAGTGTCACAGAAATGGTTCAAAACATAGACAATAAAAAGAGGCAGCATTCGTGTACTTAAGTCGGCATTGTGCCTTTTCTATTTAATTCCGATGCAATCTATGTGTTTCATCGTCAATTAGAAGGTCCAAGGTATACAGTAAACCTGAAGTGAAGCATCGGAACCTATAACTAGTGACACAGGAATGGTTCAAACATAGTCAGTAAGAAGAGTCAGTCTTCTTATACTTAAGTTGGCATTGTGCCTTTTGTATTTAATTCCGACGCAATTTCTGTGTTTCATCGTCAATAAGAAGGTCCAAGGGAAACAGTAAACCTGGAGTGAAGCACCGGAATCTATAACTAGTGTCACAGGAATGGTTGAAAAACATAGTCAGTAAGAAGCGTCAGTCTTCTTGTACTTAAGTCGGCATTGTTCCTTTTCTATTTAATTCTGATGCAATTTCTGTGTTTCATCGTCAATAAGAAGGTCCAAGGGATACAGTAAGCCTGAAGTGAAGCATCGGAAGCTATAACTAGTGTCACAGGAATGGTTCAAAACATAGACTGTCAGAGGAGTCAGTCTTCCTGTACTTAAGTCAGCATTGTGCCTTTTGTATTTAATTCCGATGCAATTTCTGTGTTTCATTGTCATTAAGAAGATCATAGGGATACAGTAAACCTGATGTGAAGCATCGGAATCTATAAGTAGTGTCACAGGAATGGTTCAAAACATAGACAGTAAGAAGAGTCAGTCTTCTTGTACTTAAGTCGGTATTGTGCCTTTTGTATTGAAATCCGATGCAATTTCTGTGTTTCATCGTCAATAAGAAGGTCCAAGGGATACAGTAATCCTGGAGTGAAGCATCGGAATCTATAAGTAGTGTCACAGGAATGGTTCAAAACATAGACAGTAAGAAGAGTCAGTCTTCTTGTCCATAAGTCGGCATTGTGCCTTTTGTATTTAAATCCGATGCAATTTCTGTTTTTCATCGTCAATACGAAGGTCCAAGGGATACAGTAAACTTGGAGTGTAGCATCGGAATCCATAACTAGTGTCACAGGAATGGTTCAAAACATAGGCAGTAAGAAGAGTCAGTCCTCGTGTACTTAAATCGGCAATTTGCCCTTTGTATTTAATTCCGATGCAATTTCTGTGTTTCATCGTCAATAAGAAGGTCCAAGGGATACAGTAAACCTGTGGTGAAGCATCGGAATCTATGACTAGTGTCACCGGAATGGTTCAAAACATAGAAGGAAGAAGAGTCAGTACTCTTGTACTTAAGACGGCATTGTGCCTTTTCTATTTAATTCCGATGCAATTTCTGTGTTTCATCGTCAATAAGAAGGTCCAAGGGATACAGTAAACCTGGAGTGAAGCATCGGAATCTATAACTAGTGTCAATGGAATGGTTCAAAGCGTAGACAGTAAGAAGAGTCAGTCTTCTTGTACTGAAGTCGGCATTGTGCCTTTTGTATTTAATTCCGATGCAATTTCTGTGTTTCATCGTCAATAAGAAGGTCAGAGGGATACAGTAAACCTGAAGTGAAGCATCGGAATCTATAGCTAGTGTCACAGGAATGGTTCAAATCATTGTCAGTAAGAAGAGTTAGTCTTCTTGTCCTTAAGTCGGCATTGTGCCCTTTGTATTTAATTCCGATGCAATTTCTGTGTTTCATCGTCAATAAGAAGGTCCAAGGGATACAGTAAACCTGGACAGAGGAATCGGAATGTGTAACTACTGTCACAGGAATGGTTCAAAGCATAGACTGTAAGAAGAGTCAGTCTTCTTGTACTTAAGTTGGCATTGTGCCTTTTGTGTTTAATTCCGATGCAATTTCTGTGTTTCATCGTCAATAAGAAGGTCGAAGGGATACAGTAAACCTGAAGTGAAGCATCGGAATCTATAACTAGTGTCACAGGACTAGTTCAAAAGCATAGTCAGCAGAAAGAGTCCGTCTTCATGTACTTAAATCGGCATTGTGCCTTTTGTATTTAAGTCCGATGCAATTTCTGTGCTTCATCGTCAATAAGAAGGTCCAAGGGATACAGTAAACCTGAAGTGAAGCATCTGAACCTATAACTAGTGTCACAGTTATGGCTCGAAACATAGACAGTAGGAAGAGTAAGTCTTCTTGTACTTAAGTCGGCATTGTGCCTTTTGTATTTAATTCCGATGCAAATTCTGTGTTTCATCGTCAATAAGAAGGTCAGAGGGATACAGCAAACCTGAAGTGAAGCATCGCAATCTATAACCAGTGTCACAGGAATGGTTCAAAACATAGTCGGTAAGAAGAGTCAGTCTTATTGTACTTAAGTCTGCATTGTGCCTTTTGTATTTAATTCCGATGCAATTTCTGTGTTTGATCATCAATAAGAAGGTCAGAGGGTTACAGTAAACCTGAAGTGAAGCATCGGAATCAATAACTAGTGTCTCAGGAGTGGTTCAAAACATAGACAGTAAGAAGGATCAGTCCTCTTGTACTTAAGTCGGGATTGTGCCTTTTGTATTTAATTCCGATGCAATTTCTGTGTTTCATCATCAATAAGAAGATCATAGGGATACAGTAAACCTGAAGAGAAGCATCGGAATCTATAACTAGTGTCACAGGAATGGTTCAAAACATAGACAGTAAGAAGAGTCAGTCTTCTTGTACTTAAGTCGATATTGTGCCTTTTGTATTTAATTCCGATGCAATTTCTGTGTTTCATCGTCAATAAGAAGGTCCAAGGGAGACAGTAAACCTGAGTGAAGCATCGCAATCTATAACTAGTGTCACAGAAATGGTTCAAAACATAGACAGTAAAAAGAGGCAGCATTCGTGTTCTTAAGTCGGCATTGTGCCTTTTCTATTTAATTCCGATGCAATCTATGTGTTTCATCGTCAATTAGAAGGTCCAAGGTATACAGTAAACCTGAAGTGAAGCATCGGATTCTATAACTAGTGACACAGGAATGGTTCAAACATAGTCAGTAAGAAGAGTCAGTCTTCTTGTACTTAAGTCGGCATTGTGCCTTTTGTATTTAATTCCGATGCAATTTCTGTGTTTCATCGTCAATAAGAAGGTCCAAGGGAAACAGTAAACCTGGAGTGAAGCACCGGAATCTATAACTAGTGTCACAGGAATGGTTGAAAAACATAGTCAGTAAGAAGCGTCAGTCTTCTTGTACTTAAGTCGGCATTGTTCCTTTTCTATTTAATTCTGATGCAATTTCTGTGTTTCATCGTCAATAAGAAGGTCCAAGGGATACAGTAAGCCTGAAGTGAAGCATCGGAAGCTATAACTAGTGTCGCAGGAATGGTTCAAAACATAGACTGTAAGAAGAGTCAGTCTTCCTGTACTTAAGTCAGCATTGTGCCTTTTGTATTTAATTCCGATGCAATTTCTGTGTATCATTGTCATTAAGAAGATCATAGGGATACAGTAAACCTGATGTGAAGCATCGGAATCTATAACTAGTGTCACAGGAATGGTTCAAAACATAGACAGTAAGAAGAGTCAGTCTTCTTGTACTTAAGTCGGTATTGTGCCTTTTGTATTTAATTCCGATGCAATTTCTGTGTTTCATCGTCAATAAGAAGGTCCAAGGGAGACAGTAAACCTGAAGTGAAGCATCGCAATCTGTAACTAGTGTCACAGAAATGGTTCAAAACATAGACTGTAAAAAGAGGCAGCCTTCTTGTACTTAAGTCGGCATTGTGCCTTTTCTATTTCATTCCGATGCAATATCTGTGTTTCATCGTCAATAAGAAGGTCCAAGGGAAACAGTAAACCTGAAGTGAAGCATCGGAATCTATAACTAGTGTCACAGGAATGGTTCAAAAACATAGTCAGTAAAAAGCGTCAGTCTTCTTGTACTTAAGTCGGCATTGTGCCTTTCGTGTTTAATTCCGATGCAATTTCTGTGTTTCATCGTCAATAAGAAGGTCCAAGGGAAACAGTAAACCTGGAGTGAAGCACCGGTATCTATAACTAGTGTCACAGGAATGGTTCAAAACATAGACTGTTAAGAAGAGTCAGTCTTCTTGTACTTAAGTCAGCATTGTGCCTTTTGTATTTAATTCCGATGCAATTTCTGTGTTTCATTGTCAGTAAGAAGATCATAGGGATACAGTAAATCTGATGTGAAGCATCGGAATCTATAACTAGTGTCACAGGAATGGTTCAAAACATAGACAGTAAGAAGAGTCAGTCTTATTGTACTTAAGTCTGCATTGTGCCTTTTGTATTTAATTCCGATACAATTTCTGTGTTTGATCATCAATAAGAAGGTCAGAGGGTTACAGTAAACCTGAAGTGAAGCATCGGAATCTATAACTAGTGTCACAGAAATGGTTCAAAACATAGACAGTAAAAAGAGGCAGCATTCTTGTACTTAAGTCGGCATTGTGCCTTTTCTATTTAATTCCGATGCAATCTCTGTGTTTCATCGTCAATTAGAAGGTCCAAGGTATACAGTAAACCTGAAGTGAAGCATCGGAATCTATAACTAGTGACACAGGAATGGTTCAAACATAGTCAGTAAGAAGAGTCAGATATCTTGTAGTTAAGTCGGCATTGTGCCTTTTGTATTTAATTCCGATGCCATTTCTGTGTTTCATCGTCAATAAGAAGGTCCAAGGGAAACAGTAAACCTGGAGTGAAGCACCGGAATCTATAACTAGTGCCACAGGAATGGTTGAAAGACATAGTCAGTAAGAAGCGTCAGTCTTCTTGTCCTTAAGTCGGCATTGTTCCTTTTCTATTTAATTCTGATGCAATTTCTGTGTTTCATCGTCAATTAGAAGATCATAGGGATTCAGTAAACCTGAAGTGAAGCATCGGAATCTATAACTAGTTTTACAGGAATGGTTCAAAGCATAGACAGTAAGAAGAGTCAGTCTTCTTGTATTTAAGTCGGCAGTGTGCCTTTTGTATTTAATTCCGATGCAATTTCTGTGTTTCATCGTCAATAAGAAGATCAGAGGGATATAGTAAACCTGAAGTGAAACATCTGAATCTATAACTAGTGTCACAGGAATGGTTCAAAACATAGTCAGTAAAAAGGGTCAGTCTTCTTGTCCTTAAGTCGGCATTGTGCCTTTTGTATTTAATTCCGATGCAACTTCTGTGTTTCATCGTCAATAAGAAGGTCCAAGGGATACAGTAAACCTGAAGTGCACCATCAGAATTTATAACTAGTGTTACAGGAATGGTTGAAAAACATAGTCAGTAACAAGCGTCAGTCTTCTTGTACTTAAGTCGGCATTGTTCCTTTTCTATTTAATTCTGATGCAATTTCTGTGTTTCATCGTCAATAAGAAGGTCCAAGGGAAACAGTAACCTGGAGTGAAGCACCGGAATCTATAACTAGTGTCACAGGAATGGTTCAAAACATTGACAGTAGGAAGAGTCAGTCCTCTTGTACTTAAGTCGGCATTGTGCCTTTTCTATTTAATTCCGAGGCAATTTCTGTGTTTCATCGTCAATAAGAAGGTCCAAGGGATACAGTAAACCTGGAGTGAAGCATCGGAATCTATAACTAGTGTCACAGGAATGGTTCAAAACATAGACAGTAAGAAGAGTCAGTCTTCTTGTCCATAAGTCGGCATTGTGCCTTTTGTATTTAAATCCGATGCAATTTCTGTTTTTCATCGTCTATACGAAGGTCCAAGGGATACAGTAAACTTGGAGTGTAGCATCGGAATCTATAACTAGTGTCACGGGAATGGTCCAAAACATAGGCAGTAAGAAGAGTCAGTCTTCGTGTACTTAAGTCGGCAATTTGCCCTTTGTATTTAATTCCGATGCAATTTCTGTGTTTCATCGTCAATAAGAAGGTCCAATGGACACAGTAAACCTTTGGTGAAGCATCGGAATCTATGACTAGTGTCACCGGAATGGTTCAAAACATAGAAGGAAGAAGAGTCAGTACTCTTGTACTTAAGACGGCATTGTGCCTTTTCTATTTAATTCCGATGCAATTTCTGTGTTTCATCGTCAATAAGAAGGTCCAATGGATACAGTAAACCTGGAGTGAAGCATCGGAATCTATAACTAGTGTAAATGGAATGGTTCAAAGCATAGACAGTAAGAAGAGTCAGTCTTCTTGTACTGAAGTCGGCATTGTGCCTTTTGTATTTAATTCCGATGCAATTTCTGTGTTTCATCGTCAATAAGAAGGTCAGAGGGATACAGTAAATCTGAAGTGAAGCATCGGAATCTATAGCTAGTGTCACAGGAATGGTTCAAATCATTGTCAGTAAGAAGAGTTAGTCTTCTTGTCCTTAAGTCGGCATTGTGCCTTTTGTATTTAATTCCGATGCAATTTCTGTGTTTCATCGTCAATAAGAAGGTCCAAGGGATACAGTAAACCTGTAGAGAAGAATCGGAATGTGTAACCACTGTCACAGGAATGGTTCAAAGTATAGACTCTAAGGAGCGTCAGTCTTCTTGTACTTAAGTTGGCATTGTGCCTTTTGTATTTAATTCCGATGCAATTTCAGTGTTTCATCGTCAATAAGAAGGTCGAAGGGATCAGTAAACCTGAAGTGAAGCATCGGAATCTATAACTAGTGTCACAGGAATAGTTCAAAAGCATAGTCAGTAGAAAGAGTCCGTCTTCATGTACTTAAATCGGCATTGTGCCCTTTGTATTTAATTCCGATGCAATTTCTGTGTTTCATCGTCAATAAGAAGGTCCAAGGGATACAGTAAACCTGAAGTGAAGCATCGGAACCTATAACTAGTGTCACAGGAATGGCTCAAAACATAGACAGTAGGAAGAGTCAGTCTTCTTGTACTTAAGTCGGCATTGTGCCTTTTGTATTTAATTCCGATGCAAATTCTGTGTTTCATCGTCAATAAGAAGGTCAGAGGGATACAGCAAATCTGAAGTGAAGCATCGCAATCTATAACCAGTGTCACAGGAATGGTTCAAAACATAGTCTGTAAGAAGAGTCAGTGTTATTGTACTTAAGTCTGCATTGTGCCTTTTGTATTTAATTCCGATGCAATTTCTGTGTTTGATCATCAATAAGAAGGTCAGAGGGTTACAGTAAATCTGAAGTGAAGCATCGGAATCTATAACTAGTGTCCCAGGAATGGTTCAAAACATAGACAGTAAGAAGGATCAGTCCTCTTGTTCTTAAGTCGGGATTGTGCCTTTTGTATTTAATTCCGATGCAATTTCTGTGTTTCATCATCAATAAGAAGATCATAGGGATACAGTAAACCTGAAGTGAAGCATCGGAATCGATAACTAGTGTCACAGGAATGGTTCAAAGACATAGACAGTAAGAAGAGTCAGTCTTCTTGTACTTAAGTCGGCATTGTGCCTGTTCCATTTAATTCCGATGCAATTTCTGTGTTTCATCGTCAATAAGAAGGTAAGAGGGATAATGTAAACCTGAAGTGAAGCATCGGAATCTATAACTAGTGTCACAGGGATGGTTCAAAACATGGTCAGTAAGAAGAGTCAGTAATCTTGTACTTAAGTCGGCATTGTGCCTTTTGTATTTAATTCCGATGCAATTTCTGTTTTTCATCGTCAATAAGAAGGTCCAAGGGATACAGTAAACCTGGAGTGTAGCATCGGAATCTATAACTAGTGTCACAGGAGTGGTTCAAAACATAGGCAGTAAAAAGAGTCAGTCTTCGTGTACTTAAGTCGGCATTGTGCCTTTTGTATTTAATTCCGATGCAATTTCTGTGTTTCATCGTCCATAAGAAGGTCCAAGGGATACAGTAAACCTGAAGTGAAGCATCGGAGTCTATAACTAGTGTAACAGGAATGGTTCAAAACATAGACAGTAGGAAGAGTCAGTCCTCTTGTACTTAAGTCGGCATTGTGCCTTTTGTATTTAATTCCGATGCAATTTCTATGTTTCATCGTCAATTGGAAGATCTGAGGGATACAGTAAACCAGAATTGAAGCATCCGAATCCATAACTAGTATCACAGGAATGGTTCAAAATATAGTCAGTAAAAAGAGTCAGTCTATTAGTACTTAAGTCGGCATTGTGCCTTTTGTGTTCAATTCCGATGCAATTTCTGTGTTTCATCGTCAATAAGAAGGTCCAAGGGATACAGTAAGCCTGAAGTGAAGCATCGGAATCTATAACTAGTGTCACAGGAATGGTTCAAAACATAGACAGTAAGGAGAGTCAGTCTTCTTGTACTTAAGTCGGCATTGTGCCTTTTGTATTTAAGTCCGATGCAATTTCTTTGTTTCTTCGTCAATAAGAAGATCAGAGGGATATAGTAAAACCTGAAGTGAAGCATCGGAATCTATAACTAGTGTCACAGGAATGGTTCAAAACATAGACAGTAAGAAGAGTCAGTCTTATTGTACTTAAGTCTGCATTGTGCCTTTCGTGTTTAATTCCGATGCAATTTCTGTGTTTCATCGTCAATAAGAAGGTCCAAGGGAAACAGTAAACCTGAAGTGAAGCATCGCAATCTGTAACTAGTGTCACAGAAATGGTTCAAACCATAGACTGTAAAAAGAGGCAGCCTTCTTGTACTTAAGTCGGCATTGTGCCTTTTCTATTTCATTCCGATGCAATATCTGTGTTTCATCGTCAATAAGAAGGTCCAAGGGATACAGTAAACCTGAAGTGAAGCATCGGAATCTATAACTAGTGTCACAGGAATGGTTCAAAAACATAGTCAGTAAAAAGCGTCAGTCTTCTTGTACTTAAGTCGGCATTGTGCCTTTCGTGTTTAATTCCGATGCAATTTCTGTGTTTCATCGTCAATAAGAAGGTCCAAGGGAAACAGTAAACCTGGAGTGAAGCACCGGTATCTATAACTAGTGTCACAGGAATGGTTCAAAACATAGACTGTAAGAAGAGTCAGTCTTCTTGTACTTAAGTCAGCATTGTGCCTTTTGTATTTAATTCCGATGCAATTTCTGTGTTTCATTGTCAATAAGAAGATCATAGGGATACAGTAAATCTGATGTGAAGCATCGGAATCTATAACTAGTGTCACAGGAATGGTTCAAAACGTAGACAGTAAGAAGAGTCAGTCTTATTGTACTTAAGTCTGCATTGTGCCTTTTGTATTTAATTCCGATACAATTTCTGTGTTTGATCATCAATAAGAAGGTCAGAGGGTTACAGTAAACCTGAAGTGAAGCATCGGAATCTATAACTAGTGTCACAGAAATTGTTCAAAACATAGACAGTAAAAAGAGGCAGCATTCTTGTACTTAAGTCGGCATTGTGCCTTTTCTATTTAATTCCGATGCAATCTCTGTGTTTCATCGTCAATTAGAAGGTCCAAGGTATACAGTAAACCTGAAGTGAAGCATCGGAATCTATAACTAGTGACACAGGAATGGTTCAAACATAGTCAGTAAGAAGAGTCAGATATCTTGTAGTTAAGTCGGCATTGTGCCTTTTGTATTTAATTCCGATGCCATTTCTGTGTTTCATCGTCAATAAGAAGGTCCAAGGGAAACAGTAAACCTGGAGTGAAGCACCGGAATCTATAACTAGTGCCACAGGAATGGTTGAAAGACATAGTCAGTAAGAAGCGTCAGTCTTCTTGTCCTTAAGTCGGCATTGTTCCTTTTCTATTTAATTCTGATGCAATTTCTGTGTTTCATCGTCAATTAGAAGATCATAGGGATTCAGTAAACCTGAAGTGAAGCATCGGAATCTATAACTAGTTTTACAGGAATGGTTCAAAGCATAGACAGTAAGAAGAGTCAGTCTTCTTGTATTTAAGTCGGCAGTGTGCCTTTTGTATTTAATTCCGATGCAATTTCTGTGTTTCATCGTCAATAAGAAGATCAGAGGGATATAGTAAACCTGAAGTGAAGCATCGGAATCTATAACTAGAGTCACAGGAATGGTTCAAAACATAGTCAGTAAAAAGGGTCAGTCTTCTTGTCCTTAAGTCGGCATTGTGCCTTTTGTATTTAATTCCGATGCAACTTCTGTGTTTCATCGTCAATAAGAAGGTCCAAGGGATACAGTAAACCTGAGGTGCACCATCAGAATTTATAACTAGTGTCACAGGAATGGTTGAAAAACATAGGCAGTAACAAGCGTCAGTCTTCTTGTACTTAAGTCGGCATTGTTCCTTTTCTATTTAATTCTGATGCAATTTCTGTGTTTCATCGTCAATAAGAAGGTCCAAGGGAAACTGTAACCTGGAGTGAAGCACCGGAATCTATAACTAGTGTCACAGGAATGGTTCAAAACATTGACAGTAGGAAGAGTCAGTCCTCTTGTACTTAAGTCGGCATTGTGCCTTTTCTATTTAATTCCGAGGCAATTTCTGTGTTTCATCGTCAATAAGAAGGTCCAAGGGATACAGTAAACCTGGAGTGAAGCATCGGAATCTATAACTAGTGTCACAGGAATGGTTCAAAACATAGACAGTAAGAAGAGTCAGTCTTCTTGTCCATAAGTCGGCATTGTGCCTTTTGTATTTAAATCCGATGCAATTTCTGTTTTTCATCGTCTATACGAAGGTCCAAGGGATACAGTAAACTTGGAGTGTAGCATCGGAATCTATAACTAGTGTCACAGGAATGGTTCAAAACATAGGCAGTAAGAAGAGTCAGTCTTCGTGTACTTAAGTCGGCAATTTGCCCTTTGTATTTAATTCCGATGCAATTTCTGTGTTTCATCGTCAATAAGAAGGTCCAATGGATACAGTAAACCTTTGGTGAAGCATCGGAATCTATGACTAGTGTCACCGGAATGGTTCAAAACATAGAAGGAAGAAGAGTCAGTACTCTTGTACTTAAGACGGCATTGTGCCTTTTCTATTTAATTCCGATGCAATTTCTGTGTTTCATCGTCAATAAGAAGGTCCAAGGGATACAGTAAACCTGGAGTGAAGCATCGGAATCTATAACTAGTGTAAATGGAATGGTTCAAAGCATAGACAGTAAGAAGAGTCAGTCTTCTTGTACTGAAGTCGGCATTGTGCCTTTTGTATTTAATTCCGATGCAATTTCTGTGTTTCATCGTCAATAAGAAGGTCAGAGGGATACAGTAAACCTGAAGTGAAGCATCGGAATCTATAGCTAGTGTCACAGGAATGGTTCAAATCATTGTCAGTAAGAAGAGTTAGTCTTCTTGTCCTTAAGTCGGCATTGTGCCTTTTGTATTTAATTCCGATGCAATATCTGTGTTTCATCGTCAATAAGAAGGTCCAAGGGATACAGTAAACCTGTAGAGAAGAATCGGAATGTGTAACCACTGTCACAGGAATGGTTCAATGTATAGACTGTAAGGAGAGTCAGTCTTCTTGTACTTAAGTTGGCATTGTGCCTTTTGTATTTAATTCCGATGCAATTTCTGTGTTTCATCGTCAATAAGAAGGTCGAAGGGATCAGTAAACATGAAGTGAAGCATCGGATTCTATAACTAGTGTCACAGGAATAGTTCAAAAGCATAGTCAGTAGAAAGAGTCCGTCTTCATGTACTTAAATCGGCATTGTGCCCTTTGTATTTAATTCCGATGCAATTTCTGTGTTTCATCGTCAATAAGAAGGTCCAAGGGATACAGTAAACCTGAAGTGAAGCATCGGAACCTATAACTAGTGTCACAGGAATGGCTCAAAACATAGACAGTAGGAAGAGTCAGTCTTCTTGTACTTAAGTCGGCATTGTGCCTTTTGTATTTAATTCCGATGCAAATTCTGTGTTTCATCGTCAATAAGAAGGTCAGAGGGATACAGCAAATCTGAAGTGAAGCATCGCAATCTATAACCAGTGTCACAGGAATGGTTCAAAACATAGTCTGTAAGAAGAGTCAGTCTTATTGTACTTAAGTCTGCATTGTGCCTTTTGTATTTAATTCCGATGCAATTTCTGTGTTTGATCATCAATAAGAAGGTCAGAGGGTTACAGTAAATCTGAAGTGAAGCATCGGAATCTATAACTAGTGTCCCAGGAATGGTTCAAAACATAGACAGTAAGAAGGATCAGTCCTCTTGTACTTAAGTCGGGATTGTGCCTTTTGTATTTAATTCCGATGCAATTTCTGTGTTTCATCATCAATAAGAAGATCATAGGGATACAGTAAACCTGAAGTGAAGCATCGGAATCGATAACTAGTGTCACAGGAATGGTTCAAAGACATAGACAGTAAGAAGAGTCAGTCTTCTTGTACTTAAGTCGGCATTGTGCCTGTTCCATTTAATTCCGATGCAATTTCTGTGTTTCATCGTCAATAAGAAGGTAAGAGGGATAATGTAAACCTGAAGTGAAGCATCGGAATCTATAACTAGTGTCACAGGGATGGTTCAAACATGGTCAGTAAGAAGAGTCAGTATTCTTGTCCTTAAGTCGGCATTGTGCCTTTTGTATTTAATTCCGATGCAATTTCTATTTTTCATCGTCAATAAGAAGGTCCAAGGGATACAGTAAACCTGGAGTCTAGCATCGGAATCTATAACTAGTGTCACAGGAGTGGTTCAAAACATAGGCAGTAAAAAGAGTCAGTCTTCGTGTACTTAAGTCGGCATTGTGCCTTTTGTATTTAATTCCGATGCAATTTCTGTGTTTCATCGTCCATAAGAAGGTCCAAGGGATACAGTAAACCTGAAGTGAAGCATCGGAGTCTATAACTAGTGTAACAGGAATGGTTCAAAACATAGACAGTAGGAAGAGTCAGTCCTCTTGTACTTAAGTCGGCATTGTGCCTTTTGTATTTAATTCCGATGCAATTTCTGTGTTTCATCGTCAATTGGAAGATCTGAGGGATACAGTAAACCAGAATTGAAGCATCCGAATCCATAACTAGTATCACAGGAATGGTTCAAAATATAGTCAGTAAAAAGAGTCAGTCTATTTGTACTTAAGTCGGCATTGTGCCTTTTGTGTTCAATTCCGATGCAATTTCTGTGTTTCATCGTCAATAAGAAGGTCCAAGGGATACAGTAAGCCTGAAGTGAAGCATCGGAATCTATAACTAGTGTCACAGGAATGGTTCAAAACATAGACAGTAAGAAGAGTCAGTCTTCTTGTACTTAAGTCGGCATTGTGCCTTTTGTATTTAAGTCCGATGCAATTTCTTTGTCTCTTCGTCAATAAGAAGATCAGAGGGATATAGTAAAACCTGAAGTGAAGCATCGGAATCTATAACTAGTGTCACAGGAATGGTTCAAAACATAGTCATTAAAGAGAGTCAGTCTGCTTGTCCTTAAGTCGGCATTGTGCCTTTTGTATTTAATTCCGATGCAACTTTTGTGTTTCATCGTCAATAAGAAGGTCCAAGGGATACAGTAAACCTGAAGTGCAGCATCAGAATCTATAACTAGTGTCACAGGAATGGTTCAAAGCATAGTCAGTAAGAAGAGGCAGTCTTTTTGTACTTAAGTCGGCATTGTGCCTTTCGTGTTTAATTCCGATGCAATTTCTGTGTTTCATCGTCAATAAGAAGGTCCAAGGGATACAGTAAGCCTGAAGTGAAGCATCGAAATCTATAACTAGTGTCACAGGAATGGTTCAAAACATAGTCTGTAAGAAGAGTCAGTCATCTTGTACTTAAGTCAGCATTGTGCCTTTTGTATTTAATTCCGATGCAATTTCTGTGTTTCATCGTCAATAAGAAGATCATAGGGATACAGTAAACCTGAAGTGAAGCATCGGAATCTATAACTAGTTTTACAGGAATGGTTCAAAGCATAGACAGTAAGAAGAGTCAATCTTCTTGTACTTAAGTCGGTATTGTGCCTTTTGTATTTAATTCCGATGCAATTTCTGTGTTTCATCGTCAATATGAAGTCCAAGGGAGACAGTAAACCTGAAGTGAAGCATCGCAATCTATAACTAGTGTCACAGAAATGGTTCAAAACATAGACAGTAATAAGAGGCAGCATTCTTGAACTTAAGTCGGCATTGTGCCTTTTCTATTTAATTCCGGTGCAATCTCTGTGTTTCATCGTCAATTAGAAGGTCCAAGGTATACAGTAAACCTGAAGTGAAGCATCGGAATCTATAACTAGTGACACAGGAATGGTTCAAACATAGTCAGTAAGAAGAGTCAGTCTTCTTGTACTTAAGTCGGCATTGTGCCTTTTGTATTTAATTCCGATGCAATTTCTGTGTTTCATCGTCAATAAGAAGGCCCAAGGGAAACAGTAAACCTGGAGTGAAGCACCGGAATCTATAACTAGTGTCACAGGAATGGTTGAAAAACATAGTCAGTAAGAAGCGTCAGTCTTCTTGTACTTAAGTCGGCATTGTTCCTTTTCTATTTAATTCTGATGCAATTTCTGTGTTTCGTCGTCAATAAGAAGGTTCAAGGGAAACAGTAAACCTGGAGTGAAGCACCGGAATCTATAACTAGTGTCACAGGAATGGTTCAAAACATTGACAGTAGGAAGAGTCAGTCCTCTTGTACTTAAGTCGGCATTGTGCCTTTTCTATTTAATTCCGAGGCAATTTCTGTGTTTCATCGTCAATAAGAATGTCCAAGGGATACAGTAAACCTCGAGTGAAGCATCGGAATCTATAACTAGTGTCACAGGAATGGTTCAAAACATAGACAGTAAGAAGAGTCAGTCTTCTTGTCCATAAGTCGGCATTGTGCCTTTTGTATTTAAATCCGATGCAATTTCTGTTTTTCATCGTCTATACGAAGGTCCAAGGGATACAGTAAACTTGGAGTGTAGCATCGGAATCTATAACTAGTGTCACAGGAATGGTTCAAAACATAGGCAGTAAGAAGAGTCAGTCTTCGTGTACTTAAGTCGGCAATTTGCCCTTTGTATTTAATTCCGATGCAATTTCTGTGTTTCATCGTCAATAAGAAGTTCCAAGGGATACAGTAAACCTTTGGTGAAGCATCGGAATCTATGACTAGTGTCACCGGAATGGTTCAAAACATAGAAGGAAGAAGAGTCAGTACTCTTGTACTTAAGACGGCATTGTGCATTTTCTATTTAATTCCGATGCAATTTCTGTGTTTCATCGTCAATAAGAAGGTCCAAGGGATACAGTAAACCTGAAGTGAAGCATCTGAACCTATAACTAGTGTCACAGGAATGGCTCAAAACATAGACAGTAGGAAGAGTCAGTCTTCGTGTACTTAAGTCGGCATTGTGCCTTTTGTATTTAATTCCGATGCAAATTCTGTGTTTCATCGTCAATAAGAAGGTCAGAGGGATACAGCAAACCTGAAGTGAAGCATCGCAATCTATAACCAGTGTCACAGGAATGGTTCAAAACATAGTCTGTAAGAAGAGTCAGTCTTATTGTACTTAAGTCTGCATTGTGCCATTTGTATTTAATTCCGATGCAATTTTTGTGTTTGATCATCAATAAGAAGGTCAGAGGGTTACAGTAAACCTGAAGTGAAGCATCGGAATCTATAACTATTGTCCCAGGAATGGTTCAAAAATAGACAGTAAGAAGGATCAGTCCTCTTGTACTTATGTCGGGATTGTGCCTTTTGTATTTAATTCCGATGCAATTTCTGTGTTTCATCATCAATAAGAAGATCATAGGGATACAGTAAACCTGAAGTGAAGCATCGGAATCTATAACTAGTGTCACAGGAATGGTTCAAAACATAGACAGTAAGAAGAATCAGTCTTCTTGTACTTAAGTCGGTATTGTGCCTTTTGTATTTAATTCCGATGCAATTTCTGTGTTTCATCGTCAATAAGAAGGTCCAAGGGAGACAGTAAACCTGAAGTGAAGCATCGCAATGTATAACTAGTGTCACAGAAATGGTTCAAAACATAGACAGTAAAAAGAGGCAGCATTCGTGTACTTAAGTCGGCATTGTGCCTTTTCTATTTAATTCCGATGCAATCTCTGTGTTTCATCATCAATTAGAAGGTCCAAGGTATACAGTAAACCTGAAGTGAAGCATCGGAATCTATAACTAGTGACACAGGAATGGTTCAAACATAGTCAGTAAGAAGAGTCAGATTTCTTGTACTTAAGTCGGCATTGTGCCTTTTGTATTTAATTCCGATGCCATTTCTGTGTTTCATCGTCAATAAGAAGGTCCAAGGGAAACAGTAAACCTGGAGTGAAGCACCGGAATCTATAACTAGTGTCACAGGAATGGTTGAAAGACATAGTCAGTAAGAAGCGTCAGTCTTCTTGTCCTTAAGTCGGCATTGTTCCTTTTCTATTTAATTCTGATGCAATTTCTGTGTTTCATCGTCAATAAGAAGGTCCAAGGGATACAGTAAACTTGGAGTGTAGCATCGGAATCTATAACTAGTGTCACAGGAATGGTTCAAAACATAGGCAGTAAGAAGAGTCAGTCTTCGTGTACTTAAGTCGGCAATTTGCCCTTTGTATTTAATTCCGATGCAATTTCTGTGTTTCATCGTCAATAAGAATGTCCAAGGGATACAGTAAACCTGTGGTGAAGCATCGGAATCTATGACTAGTGTCACCGGAATGGTTCAAAACATAGAGGGAAGAAGAGTCAGTACTCTTGTACTTAAGACGGCATTGTGCCCTTTCTATTTAATTCCGATGCAATTTCTGTGTTTCATCGTCAATAAGAAGGTCCAAGGGATACAGTAAACCTGGAGTGAAGCATCGGAATCTATAACTAGTGTCAATGGAATGGTTCAAAGCGTAGACAGTAAGAAGAGTCAGTCTTCTTGTACTGAAGTCGGCATTGTGCCTTTTGTATTTAATTTCGATGCAATTTCTGTGTTTCATCGTCAATAAGAAGGTCAGAGGGATACAATAAACCTGAAGTGAAGCATCGGAATCTATAGCTAGTGTCACAGGAATGGTTCAAATCATTGTCAGTAAGAAGAGTTAGTCTTCTTGTCCTTAAGTCGGCATTGTGCCTTTTGTATTTAATTCCGATGCAATTTCTGTGTTTCATCGTCAATAAGAAGGTCCAAGGGATACAGTCAACCTGGAGAGAGGAATCGGAATGTGTAACTACTGTCACAGGAATGGTTCAAAGCATAGACTGTAAGAAGAGTCAGTCTTCTTGTACTTAAGTTGGCATTGTGCCTTTTGTATTTAATTCCGATGCAATTTCTGTGTTTCATCGTTAATAAGAAGGTCGAAGGGATACAGTAAACCTGAAGTGAAGCATCGGAATCTATAACTAGTGTCACAGGAATAGTTCAAAGCATAGTCAGCAGAAAGAGTCCGTCTTCATGTACTTAAATCGGCATTGTGCCTTTTGTATTTAAGTCCGATGCAATTTCTGTGTTTCATCGTCAATAAGAAGGTCCAAGGGATACAGTAAACCTGAAGTGAAGCATCTGAACCTATAACTAGTGTCACAGGAATGGCTCGAAACATAGACAGTAGGAAGAGTAAGTCTTCTTGTACTTAAGTCGGCATTGTGCCTTTTGTATTTAAATCCGATGCAATTTCTGTTTTTCATCGTCTATACGAAGGTCCAAGGGATACAGTAAACTTGGAGTGTAGCATCGGAATCTATAACTAGTGTCACAGGAATGGTTCAAAACGTAGGCAGTAAGAAGAGTCAGTCTTCGTGTACTTAAGTCGGCAATTTGCCCTTTGTATTTAATTCCGATGCAATTTCTGTGTTTCATCGTCAATAA
Organism: Schistocerca serialis cubense; assembly: GCF_023864345.2. Lineage (NCBI taxonomy): Eukaryota > Metazoa > Arthropoda > Insecta > Orthoptera > Acrididae > Schistocerca > Schistocerca serialis. The sequence continues at coordinate 10,112,811 of NW_026047584.1, read as the reverse complement.
GAAGGTCTAAGGGATACAGTAAACCTTTGGTGAAGCATCGGAATCTATGACTAGTGTCACCGGAATGGTTCAAAACATAGAGGGAAGAAGAGTCAGTACTCTTGTACTTAAGACGGCATTGTGCATTTTCTATTTAATTCCGATGCAATTTCTGTGTTTCATCGTCAATAAGAAGGTCCAAGGGATACAGTAAACCTGGAGTGAAGCATCGGAATCTATAACTAGTGTCAATGGAATGGTTCAAAGCATAGACAGTAAGAAGAGTCAGTCTTCTTGTACTGAAGTCAGCATTGTGCCTTTTGTATTTAATTCCGATGCAATTTCTGTGTTTCATCGTCAATAAGAAGGTCAGAGGGATACAGTAAACCTGAAGTGAAGCATCGGAATCTATAGCTAGTGTCATAGGAATGGTTCAAATCATTGTCAGTAAGAAGAGTTAGTCTTCTTGTCCTTAAGTCGGCATTGTGCCTTTTGTATTTAATTCCGATGCAATTTCTGAGTTTCATCGTCAATAAGAAGGTCCAAGGGATACAGTCAACCTGGAGAGAGGAATCGGAATGTGTAACTACTGTCACAGGAATGGTTCAAAGCATAGACTGTAAGAAGAGTCAGTCTTCTTGTACTTAAGTTGGCATTGTGCCTTTTGTATTTAATTCCGATGCAATTTCTGTGTTTCATCGTCAATAAGAAGGTCGAAGGGATACAGTAAACCTGAAGTGAAGCATCGGAATCTATAACTAGTGTCACAGGAATAGTTCAAAAGCATAGTCAGCAGAAAGAGTCCGTCTTCATGTACTTAAATCGGCATTGTGCCTTTTGTATTTAAGTCCGATGCAATTTCTGTGTTTCATCGTCAATAAGAAGGTCCAAGGGATACAGTAAACCTGAAGTGAAGCATCTGAACCTATAACTAGTGTCACAGGAATGGCTCGAAACATAGACAGTAGGAAGAGTAAGTCATCTTGTACTTAAGTCGGCATTGTGCCTTTTGTATTTAAATCCGATGCAATTCCTGTTTTTCATCGTCTATACGAAGGTCCAAGGGATACAGTAAACTTGGAGTGTAGCATCGGAATCTATAACTAGTGTCACAGGAATGGTTCAAAACATAGGCAGTAAGAAGAGTCAGTCTTCGTGTACTTAAGTCGGCAATTTGCCCTTTGTATTTAATTCCGATGCAATTTCTGTGTTTCATCGTCAATAAGAAGGTCCAAGGGATACAGTAAACCTTTGGTGAAGCATCGGAATCTATGACTAGTGTCACCGGAATGGTTCAAAACATAGAAGGAAGAAGAGTCAGTACTCTTGTACTTAAGTCGGGATTGTGCCTTTTGTATTTAATTCCGATGCAATTTCTGTGTTTCATCATCAATAAGAAGATTATAGGGATACAGTAAACCTGAAGTGAAGCATCGGAATCTATAACTAGTGTCACAGGAATGGTTCAAAACATAGACAGTAAGAAGAATCAGTCTTCTTGTACTTAAGTCGGTATTGTGCCTTTTGTATTTAATTCCGATGCAATTTCTGTGTTTCATCGTCAATAAGAAGGTCCAAGGGAGACAGTAAACCTGAAGTGAAGCATCGCAATGTATAACTAGTGTCACAGAAATGGTTCAAAACATAGACAGTAAAAAGAGGCAGCATTCGTGTACTTAAGTCGGCATTGTGCCTTTTCTATTTAATTCCGATGCAATCTCTGTGTTTCATCGTCAATCAGAAGGTCCAAGGTATACAGTAAACCTGAAGTGAAGCATCGGAATCTATAACTAGTGACACAGGAATGGTTCAAACATAGTCAGTAAGAAGAGTCAGATTTCTTGTACTTAAGTCGGCATTGTGCCTTTTGTATTTAATTCCGATGCCATTTCTGTAGTTCATCGTCAATAAGAAGGTCCAAGGGAAACAGTAAACCTGGAGTGAAGCACCGGAATCTATTACTAGTGTCACAGGAATGGTTGAAAGACATAGTCAGTAAGAAGCGTCAGTCTTCTTGTCCTTAAGTCGGCATTGTTCCTTTTCTATTTAATTCTGATGCAATTTCTGTGTTTCATCGTCAATAAGAAGGTCCAAGGGAAACAGTAAACCTGGAGTGAAGCACCGGAATCTATAACTAGTGTCACAGGAATGGTTCAAAACATTGACAGTAGGAAGAGTCAATCCTCTTGTACTTAAGTCGGCATTGTGCCTTTTCTATTTAATTCCGAGGCAATTTCAGTCTTTCATCGTCAATAAGAAGGTCCAAGGGATACAGTAAACCTGTGGTGAAGCATCGGAATCTATGACTAGTGTCACCGGAATGGTTCAAACATAGTCAGTAAGAAGAGTCAGTCCTCTTGTACTTAAGTCGGCATTGTGCCTTTTGTATATAATTCCGATGCAATTTCTGTGTTTCATCGTCAATAAGAAGGTACAAGGGAAACAGTAAACCTGGAGTGAAGCACCGGAATCTATAACTAGTGTCACAGGAATGGTTGAAATACATAGTCAGTAAGAAGCGTCAGTCTTCTTGTACCTAAGTCGGCATTGTTCCTTTTCTATTTAATTCTGATGCAATTTCTGTGTTTCATCGTCAATAAGAAGGTCCAAGGGAAACAGTAAACCTGGAGTGAAGCACCGGAATCTATAACTAGTGTCACAGGAATTGTTCAAAACATTGACAGTAGGAAGAGTCAGTCCTCTTGTACTTAAGTCGGCATTGTGGCTTTTCTATTTAATTCCGAGGCAATTTCTGTGTTTCATCGTCAATAAGAAGGTCCAAGGGATACAGTAATCCTGGAGTGAAGCATCAGAATCTATAACTAGTGTCACAGGAATGGTTCAAAACATAGACAGTAAGAAGAGTCAGTCTTCTTGTCCATAAGTCGGCATTGTGCCTTTTGTATTTAAATCCGATGCAATTTCTGTTTTTCATCGTCTATACGAAGGTCCAAGGGATACAGTAAACTTGGAGTGTAGCATCGGAATCAATAACTTGTGTCACAGGAATGGTTCAAATCATAGGCAGTAAGAAGAGTCAGTCTTCGTGTACTTAAGGCGGCAATTTTCCCTTTGTATTTAATTCCGATGCAATTTCTGTGTTTCATCGTCAATAAGAAGGTCCAAGGGATACAGTAAACCTGTGGTGAAGCATCGGAATCTATGACTAGTGTCACCGGAATGGTTCAAAACATAGATGGAAGAAGAGTCCGTACTCTTGTACTTAAGACGGCATTGTGCCTTTTCTATTTAATTCCGATGCAATTTCTGTGTTTCATCGTCAATAAGAAGGTCCAAGGGATACAGTAACCCTGGAGTGAAGCATCGGAATCTATAACTAGTGTCAATGGAATGGTTCAAAGCGTAGACAGTAAGAAGAGTCAGTCTTCTTGTACTGAAGTCGGCATTGTGCCTTTTGTATTTAATTCCGATGCAATTTCTGTGTTTCATCGTCAATAAGAAGGTCAGAGGGATACAGTAAACCTGAAGTGAAGCATCGGAATCTATAGCTAGTGTCACAGGAATGGTTCAAATCATTGTCAGTAAGAAGAGTTAGTCTTCTTGTCCTTAAGTCGGCATTGTGCCTTTTGTATTTAATTCCGATGCAATTTCTGTGTTTCATCGTCAATAAGAAGGTCCAAGGGATACAGTAAACCTGGAGAGAGGAATCGGAATGTGTAACTACTGTCACAGGAATGGTTCAAAGCATAGACTGTAAGAAGAGTCAGTCTTCTTGTACTTAAGTTGGCATTGTGCCTTTTGTATTTAATTCCGATGCAATTTCTGTGTTTCATCGTCAATAAGAAGGTCGAAGGGATACAGTAAACCAGAAGTGAAGCATCGGAATCTATAACTAGTGTCACAGGAATAGTTCAAAAGCATAGTCAGCAGAAAGAGTACGTCTTCATGTACTTAAATCGGCATTGTGCCTTTTGTATTTAAGTCCGATGCAATTTCTGTGTTTCATCGTCAATAAGAAGGTCCAAGGGATACAGTAAACCTGAAGTGAAGCATCTGAACCTATAACTAGTGTCACAGGAATGGCTCGAAACATAGACAGTAGGAAGAGTAAGTCTTCTTGTACTTAAGTCGGCATTGTGCCTTTTGTATTTAATTCCGATGCAAATTCTGTGTTTCATCGTCAATAAATAGGTCAGAGGGATACAGCAAACCTGAAGTGAAGCATTGCAATCTATAACCAGTGTCACAGGAATGGTTCAAAACATAGTCTGTAAGAAGAGTCAGTCTTATTGTACTTAAGTCTGCATTGTGCCTTTTGTATTTAATTCCGTTGCAATTTCTGTGTTTGATCATCAATAAGAAGGTCAGAGGGTTACAGTAAACCTGAAGTGAAGCATCGGAATCTATAACTAGTGTCTCAGGAATGGTTCAAAACATAGACAGTAAGAAGGATCAGTCCTCTTGTACTTAAGTCGGGATTGTGCCTTTTGTATTTAATTCCGATGCAATTTCTGTGTTTCATCATCAATAAGAAGATCATAGGGATACAGTAAACCTGAAGTGAAGCATCGGAATCTATAACTAGTGTCACAGGAAAGGTTCAAAACATAGACAGTAAGAAGAGTCAGTCTTCTTGTACTTAAGTCGGTATTGTGCCTTTTGTATTTAATTCCGATACAATTTCTGTGTTTCATCGTCAATAAGAAGGTCCAAGGGAGACAGTAAACCTGAAGTGAAGCATCGCAATCTATAACTAGTGTCACAGAAATGGTTCAAAACATAGACAGTAAAAAGAGGCAGCATTCGTGTACTTAAGTCGGCATTGTGCCTTTTCTATTTAATTCCGATGCAATCTATGTGTTTCATCGTCAATTAGAAGGTGCAAGGTATACAGTAAACCTGAAGTGAAGCATCGGAATCTATAACTAGTGACACAGGAATGGTTCAAACATAGTCAGTAAGAAGAGTCAGTCTTCTTGTACTTAAGTCGGCATTGTGCCTTTTGTATTTAATTCCGACGCAATTTCTGTGTTTCATCGTCAATAAGAAGGTCCAAGGGGAACAGTAAACCTGGAGTGAAGCACCGGAATCTATAACTAGTGTCACAGGAATGGTTGAAAAACATAGTCAGTAAGAAGCGTCAGTCTTCTTGTACTTAAGTCGGCATTGTTCCTTTTCTATTTAATTCTGATGCAATTTCTGTGTTTCATCGTCAATAAGAAGGTCCAAGGGATACAGTAAGCCTGAAGTGAAGCATCGGAAACTATAACTAGTGTCACAGGAATGGTTCAAAACATAGACTGTAAGAAGAGTCAGTCTTCCTGTACTTAAGTCAGCATTGTGCCTTTTGTATTTAATTCCGATGCAATTTCTGTGTTTCATTGTCATTAAGAAGATCATAGGGATACAGTAAACCTGATGTGAAGCATCGGAATCTATAACTAGTGTCACAGGAATGGTTCAAAACATAGACAGTAAGAAGAGTCAGTCTTCTTGTACTTAAGTCGGTATTGTGCCTTTTGTATTTAAATCCGATGCAATTTCTGTGTTTCATCGTCAATAAGAAGGTCCAAGGGATACAGTAATCCTGGAGTGAAGCATCGGAATCTATAACTAGTGTCACAGGAATGGTTCAAAACATAGACAGTAAGAAGAGTCAGTCTTCTTGTCCATAAGTCGGCATTGTGCCTTTTGTATTTAAATCCGATGCAATTTCTGTTTTTCATCGTCTATACGAAGGTCCAAGGGATACAGTAAACTTGGAGTGTAGCATCGGAATCTATAACTAGTGTCCCAGGAATGGTTCAAAACATAGGCAGTAAGAAGAGTCAGTCTTCGTGTACTTAAGTCGGCAATTTGCCCTTTGTATTTAATTCCGATGCAATTTCTGTGTTTCATCGTCAACAAGAAGGTCCAAGGGATACAGTAAACCTGTGGTGAAGCATCGGAATCTATGACTAGTGTCACCGGAATGGATCAAAACATAGAAGGAAGAAGAGTCAGTACTCTTGTACTTAAGACGGCATTGTGCCTTTTCAATTTAATTCCGATGCAATTTCTGTGTTTCATCGTCAATAAGAAGGTCCAAGGGATACAGTAAACCTGGAGTGAAGCATCGGAATCTATAACTAGTGTCAATGGAATGGTTCAAAGCGTAGACAGTAAGAAGAGTCAGTCTTCTTGTACTGAAGTCGGCATTGTGCCTTTTGTATTTAATTCCGATGCAATTTCTGTGTTTCATCGTCAATAAGAAGGTCAGAGGGATACAGTAAACCTGAAGTGAAGCATCGGAATCTATAGCTAGTGTCACAGGAATGGTTCAAATCATTGTCAGTAAGAAGAGTTAGTCTTCTTGTCCTTAAGTCGGCATTGTGCCTTTTGTATTTAATTCCGATGCAATTTCTGTGTTTCATCGTCAATAAGAAGGTCCAAGGGAAACAGTAAACCTGGAGAGAGGAATCGGAATGTGTAACTACTGTCACAGGAATGGTTCAAAGCATAGACTGTAAGAAGAGTCAGTCTTGTTGTACTTAAGTTGGCATTGTGCCTTTTGTATTTAATTCCGATGCAATTTCTGTGTTTCATCGTCAATAAGAAGGTCGACGGGATACAGTAAACCTGAAGTGAAGCATCGGAATCTATAACTAGTGTCACAGGAATAGTTCAAAACATAGTTAGCAGAAAGAGTCCGTCTTCATGTACTTAAATCGGCATTGTGCCTTTTGTATTTAAGTCCGATGCAATTTCTGTGTTTCATCGTCAATAAGAAGGTCCAAGGGATACAGTAAACCTGAAGTGAAGCATCTGAACCTATAACTAGTGTCACAGGAATGGCTCGAAACATAGACAGTAGGAAGAGTAAGTCTTCTTGAACTTAAGTCGGCATTGTGCTTTTTGTATTGAATTCCGATGCAAATTCTGTGTTTCATCGTCAATAAGAAGGTCAGAGGGATACAGCAAACCTGAAGTGAAGCATCGCAATCTATAACCAGTGTCACAGGAATGGTTCAAAACATAGTCTGTAAGAAGAGTCAGTCTTATTGTACTTAAGTCTGCATTGTGCCTTTTGTATTTAATTCCGATGCAATTTCTGTGTTTGATCATCAATAAGAAGGTCAGAGAGTTACAGTAAACCTGAAGTGAAGCATCGGAATCTATAACTAGTGTCTCAGGAATGGTTCAAAACATAGACAGTAAGAAGGATCAGTCCTCTTGTACTTAAGTCGGGATTGTGCCTTTTGTATTTAATTCCGATGCAATTTCTGTGTTTCATCATCAATAAGAAGATCATAGGGATACAGTAAACCTGAAGTGAAGCATCGGAATCTATCACTAGTGTCACAGGAATGGTTCAAAACATAGACAGTAAGAAGAGTCAGTCTTCTTGTACTTAAGTCGGTATTGTGCCTTTTGTATTTAATTCCGATGCAATTTCTGTGTTTCATCGTCAATAAGAAGGTCCAAGGGAGACAGTAAACCTGAAGTGAAGCATCGCAATCTATAACTAGGGTCACAGAAATGGTTCAAAACATAGACAGCTAAAGGAGGCAGCATTCGTGTACTTAAGTCGGCATTGTGCCTTTTCTATTTAATTCCGATGCAATCTATGTGTTTCATCGTCAATTAGAAGGTCGAAGGTATACAGTAAACCTGAAGTGAAGCATCGGAATCTATAACTAGTGACACAGGAATGGTTCAAACATAGTCAGTAAGAAGAGTCAGTCTTCTTGTACTTAAGTCGGCATTGTGCCTTTTGTATTTAATTCCGATGCAATTTCTGTGTTTCATCGTCAATAAGAAGGTCCAAGGGAAACAGCAAACCTGGAGTGAAGCACCGGAATCTATAACTAGTGTCACAGGAATGGTTGAAAAACATAGTCAGTAAGAAGCGTCAGTCTTCTTGTACTTAAGTCGGCATTGTTCCTTTTCTATTTAATTCTGATGCAATTTCTGTGTGTCATCGTGAATAAGAAGGTCCAAGGGAGACAGTAAACCTAGAGTGAAGCACCGGAATCTCTATCTAGTGTCACAGGAATAGTTCAAAACATTGACAGTAGGAAGAGTCAGTCCTCTTGTACTTAAGTCGGCATTGTGCCTTTTCTATTTAATTCCGAGGCAATTTCTGTGTTTCATCGTCAATAAGAAGGTAAAAGGGATACAGTAAACATGTGGTGAAGCATCGGAATCTATGACTAGTGTCACCGGAATGGTTCAAACATAGTCAGTAAGAAGAGTCAGTCTTCTTGTTCTTAAGTCGGCATTGTGCCTTTTGTATTTAATTCCGATGCAATTTCTGTGTTTCATCGTCAATAAGAAGGTCCAAGGGAAACAGTAAACCTGGAGTGAAGCACCGGAATCTATAACTAGCGTCACAGGAATGGTTGAAAAACATAGTCAGTAAGAAGCGTCAGTCTTCTTGTACTTAAGTCGGCATTGTTCCTTTCCTATTTAATTCTGATATAATTTCTGTGTTTCATCGTCAATAAGAAGGTCCAAGGGAAACAGTAAACCTGGAGTGAAGCACCGGAATCTATAACTAGTGTCACAGGAATGGTTCAAATCATTGACAGTAGGAAGAGTCAGTCCTCTTGTACTTAAGTCGGCATTGTGGCTTTTCTATTTAATTCCGAGGCAATTTCTGTGTTTCATCGTCAATAAGAAGGTCCAAGGGATACAGTAAACCTGGAGTGAAGCATCGGAATCTATAACTAGTGTCACAGGAATGGTTCAAAACATAGACAGTAGAAAGAGTCAGTCTTCTTGTCCATAAGTCGGCATTGTGGCTTTTGTATTTAAATCCGATGCAATTTCTGTTTTTCATCGTCTATACGAAGGTCCAAGCGATACAGTAAACCTGAAGTGAAGCATCGGAACCTATTACTAGTGTCACAGGAATGGCTCAAAACATAGACAGTAGGAAGAGTCAGTCTTCTTGTACTTAAGTCGGCATTGTGCCTTTTGTATTTAATTCCGATGCAGATTCTGTGTTTCATCGTCAATAAGAAGGTCTGAGGGATACAGCAAACCTGAAGTGAAGCATCGCAATCTATAACCAGTGTCACAGGAATGGTTCAAAGCATAGTCTGTAAGAAGAGTCAGTCTTATTGTACTTAAGTCTGCATTGTGCCTTTTGTATTTAATTCCGATGCAATTTCTGTGTTTGGTCATCAATAAGAAGGTCAGAGGGTTACAGTAAACCTGAAGTGAAGCATCGGAATCTATAACTAGTATCCCAGGAATGGTTCAAAACATAGACAGTAAGAAGGATCAGTCCTCTTGTACTCAAGTCGGGATTGTGCCTTTTGTATTTAATTCCGATGCAATTTCTGTGTTTCATCATCAATAAGAAGATCATAGGGATACAGTAAACCTGAAGTGAAGCATCGGAATCTATAACTAGTGTCACAGGAATGGTTCAAAACATAGACAGTAAGAAGAGTCAGTCTTCTTGTACTTAAGTCGGTATTGTGCCTTTTGTATTTAATTCCGATGCAATTTCTGTGTTTCATCGTCAATAAGAAGGTCCAAGGGAGACAGTAAACCTGAAGTGAAGCATCGCAATCTATAACTAGTGTCACAGAAATGGTTCAAAACATAGACAGTAAAAAGAGGCAGCATTCGTGTACTTAAGTCGGCATTGTGCCTTTTCTATTTAATTCCGATGCAATCTCTGTGTTTCATCGTCAATTAGAAGGTCCAAGGTATACAGTAAACCTGAAGTGAAGCATCGGAATCTATAACTAGTGACACAGGTATGGTTCAACATAGTCAGTAAGAAGAGTCGGTCTTCTTGTACTTAAGTCGGCATTGTGCCTTTTGTATTTAATTCCGATGCAATTTCTGTGTTTCATCGTCAATAAGAAGGTCCAAGGGAAACAGTAAACCTGGAGTGAAGCACCGGAATCTATAACTAGTGTCACAGGAATGGTTGAAAAACATAGTCAGTAAGAAGCGTCAGTCTTCTTGTACTTAAGTCGGCATTGTTCCTTTTCTATTTAATTCTGATGCAATTTCTGTGTTTCATCGTCAATAAGAAGGTCCAAGGGAAACAGTAAACCTGGAGTGAAGCACCGGAATCTGTAACTAGTGTCACAGGAATGGTTCAAAACATTGACAGTAGGAAGAGTCAGTCCTCTTGTACTTAAGTCGGCATTGTGCCTTTTCTATTTAATTCCGAGGCAATTTCTGTGTTTCATCGTCAATAAGAAGGTCCAAAGGATACAGTAAACATGTGGTGAAGCATCGGAATCTATGACTAGTGTCACCGGAATGGTTCAAACATAGTCAGTAAGAAGAGTCAGTCTTCTTGTACTTAAGTCGGCATTGTGCCTTTTGTATTTAATTCCGATGCAATTTCTGTGTTTCATCGTCAATAAGAAGGTCCAAGGGAAACAGTAAACCTGGAGTGAAGCACCGGAATCTATAACTAGTGTCACAGGAATGGTTGAAAAACATAGTCAGTAAGAAGCGTCAGTCTTCTTGTACTTAAGTCGGCATTGTTCCTTTTCTATTTAATTCTGATGCAATTTCTGTGTTTCATCGTCAATAAGAAGGTCCAAGGGAAACAGTAAACCTGGAGTGAAGCACCGGAATCTATAACTAGTGTCACAGGAATGGTTCAAAACATTGACAGGAGGAAGAGTCAGTCCTCTTGTACTTAAGTCGGCATTGTGGCTTTTCTATTTAATTCCGAGGCAATTTCTGTGTTTCATCGTCAATAAGAAGGTCCAAGGGATACAGTAAACCTGGAGTGAAGCATCGGAATCTATAACTAGTGTCACAGGAATGGTTCAAAACATAGACAGTAAGAAGAGTCAGTCTTCTTGTCCATAAGTCGGCATTGTGCCTTTTGTATTTAAATCCGATGCAATTTCTGTTTTTCATCGTCTATACTAAGGTCCAAGGGATACAGTAAACTTGGAGTGTAGCATCGGAATCTATAACTAGTGTCACAGGAATGGTTCAAAACATAGGCAGTAAGAAGAGTCAGTCTTCGTGTACTTAAGTCGGCAATTTGCCCTTTGTATTTACTTCCGATGCAATTTCTGTGTTTCATCGTCAATAAGAAGGTCCAAGGGATACAGTAAACCTGTGGTGAAGCATCGGAATCTATGACTAGTGTCACCGGAATGGTTCAAAACATAGAAGGAAGAAGAGTCAGTACTCTTGTACTTAAGACGGCATTGTGCCTTTTCTATTTAATTCCGATGCAATTTCTGTGTTTCATCGTCAATAAGAAGGTCCAAGGGATACTGTAAACCTGGAGTGAAGCATCGGAATCTATAACTAGTGTCAATGGAATGGTTCAAAGCATAGACAGTAAGAAGAGTCAGTCTTCTTGTACTGAAGTCGGCATTGTGCCTTTTGTATTTAATTCCGATGCAATTTCTGTGTTTCTTCGTCAATAAGAAGGTCAGAGGGATACAGTAAACCTGATGTGAAGCATCGGAATCTATAGCTAGTGTCACAGGAATGGTTCAAATCATTGTCAGTAAGAAGAGTTAGTCTTCTTGTCCTTAAGTCGGCATTGTGCCTTTTGTATTTAATTCCGATGCAATTTCTGTGTTTCATCGTCAATAAGAAGGTCCAAGGGATACAGTAAACCTGGAGAGAAGAATCGGAATGTGTAACTACTGTCACAGGAATGGTTCAAAGCATAGACTGTAAGAAGAGTCAGTCTTCTTGTACTTAAGTTGGCATTGTGCCTTTTGTATTTAATTCCGATGCAATTTCTGTGTTTCATCGTCAATAAGAAGGTCGAAGGGATACAGTAAACCTGAAGTGAAGCATCGGAGTCTATAACTAGTGTCACAGGAATAGTTCAAAAGCATAGTCAGTAGAAAGAGTCCGTCTTCATGTACTTAAATCGGCATTGTGCCTATTGTATTTAATTCCGATGCAATTTCTGTGTTTCATCGTCAATAAGAAGGTCAGAGGCATACAGTACACCTGAAGTGAAGCATCGGAATCTATAACTAGTGACACAGGAATGGTTCAAACATAGTCAGTAAGAAGAGCCAGTCTTCTTGTACTTAAGTCGGCATTGTGCCTTTTGTATTTAATTCCGATGCAATTTCTGTGTTTCATCGTCAATAAGAAGGTCCAAGGGAAACAGTAAACCTGGAGTGAAGCACCGGAATCTATAACTAGTGTCACAGGAATGGTTGAAAAACATAGTCAGTAAGAAGCATCAGTCTTCTTGTACTTAAGTCGGCATTGTTCCTTTTCTATTTAATTCTGATGCAATTACTGTGTTTCATCGTCAATAAGAAGGTCCAAGGGAAACAGTAAACCTGGAGTGAAGCACCGGAATCTGTAACTAGTGTCACAGGAATGGTTCAAAACATTGACAGTAGGAAGAGTCAGTCCTCTTGTACTTAAGTCGGCATTGTGGCTTTTCTATTTAATTCCGAGGCAATTTCTGTGTTTCATCGTCAATAAGAAGGTCCAAGGGATACAGTAAACCTGGAGTGAAGCATCGGAATCTATAACTAGTGTCACAGGAATGGTTCAAAACATAGACAGTAAGAAGAGTCAGTCTTCTTGTCCATAAGTCGGCATTGTGCCTTTTGTATATAAATCCGATGCAATTTCTGTTTTTCATCGTCTATACGAAGGTCCAAGGGATACAGTAAACTTGGAGTGTAGCATCGGAATCTATAACTAGTGTCACAGGAATGGTCCAAAACATAGGCAGTAAGAAGAGTCAGTCTTCGTGTACTTAAGTCGGCAATTTGCCCTTTGTATTTAATTCCGATGCAATTTCTGTGTTTCATCGTCAATAAGAAGGTCCAAGGGATACAGTAAACCTGTGGTGAAGCATCGGAATCTATGACTAGTGTCACCGGAATGGTTCAAAGCATAGAAGGAAGAAGAGTCAGTACTCTTGTACTTAAGACGGCATTGTGCCTTTTCTATTTAATTCCGATGCAATTTCTGTGTTTCATCGTCAATAAGAAGGTCCAAGGGATACAGTAAACCTGGAGTGAAGCATCGGAATCTATAACTAGTGTCAATGGAATGGTTCAAAGCATAGACAGTAAGAAGAGTCAGTCTTCTTGTACTGAAGTCGGCATTGTGCCTTTTGTATTTAATTCCGATGCAATTTCTGTGTTTCATCGTCAATAAGAAGGTCAGAGGGATACAGTAAACCTGAAGTGAAGCATCGGAATCTATAGCTAGTGTCACAGGAATGGTTCAAATCATTGTCAGTAAGAAGAGTTAGTCTTCTTGTCCTTAAGTCGGCATTGTGCCTTTTGTATTTAATTCCGATGCAATTTCTGTGTTTCATCGTCAATAAGAAGGTCCAAGGGATACAGCAAACCTGGAGAGAAGAATCGGAATGTGTAACTACTGTCACAGGAATGGTTCAAAGCATAGACTGTAAGAAGAGTCAGTCTTCTTGTACTTAAGTCGGATTTGTGCCTTTTGTATTTAATTCCGATGCAATTTCTGTGTTTCATCGTCAATAAGAAGGTCCAAGGGAAACAGTAAACCTGGAGTGAAGCACCGGAATCTATTACTAGTGTCACAGGAATGGTTGAAAATCATAGTCAGTAAGAAGCGTCAGTCTTCTTGTACTTAAGTCGGCATTGTTCCTTTTCTCTTTAATTCTGATGCAATTTCTGTGTTTCATCGTCAATAAGAAGGTCCAAGGGAAACAGTAAACCTGGAGTGAAGCACCGGAATCTATAACTAGTGTCACAGGAATGGTTCAAAACATTGACAGTAGGAAGAGTCAGTCCTCTTGTACTTAAGTCGGCATTGTGGCTTTTCTATTTAATTCCGAGGCAATTTCTGTGTTTCATCGTCAATAATAAGGTCCAAGGGATACAGTAAACCTGGAGTGAAGCATCGGAATCTATAACTAGTGTCACAGGAATGGTTCAAAACATAGACAGTAAGAAGAGTCAGTCTTCTTGTCCATTAGTCGGCATTGTGCCTTTTGTATTTGAATCCGATGCAATTTCTGTTTTTCATCGTCTATACGAAGGTCCAAGGGATACAGTAAACTTGGAGTGAAGCATCGTAATCTATAACTAGTGTCGCAGGAATGGTTCAAAACATAGACAGTAAGAAGAGTCAGTCTTCTTGTCCATAAGTCGGCATTGTGCCTTTTGTATTTAAATCCGATGCAATTTCTGTTTTTCATCGTCTATACGAAAGTCCAAGGGATACAGTAAACTTGGAGTGTAGCATCATAATCTATAACTAGTGTCAATGGAATGGTTCAAAGCATAGACAGTAAGAAGAGTCAATCTTCTTGTACTGAAGTCGGCATTGTCCCTTTTGTATTTAATTCCGATGCAATTTCTGTGTTTCATCGTCAATAAGAAGGTCAGAGGGATACAGTAAACCTGAAGTGAAGCATCGGAATCTATAGCTAGTGTCACAGGAATGGTTCAAATCATTGTCAGTAAGAAGAGTTAGTGTTCTTGTCCTTAAGTCGGCATTGTGCCTTTTGTATTTAATTCCGATGCAATTTCTGTGTTTCATCGTCAATAAGAAGGTCCAAGGGATACAGTAAACCTGGAGAGAAGAATCGGAATGTGTTACTACTGTCACAGGAATGGTTCAAAGCATAGACTGTAAGAAGAGTCAGTCTTCTTGTACTTAAGTTGGCATTGTGCTTTTGTATTTAATTCCGATGCACTTTCTGTGTTTCATCGTCAATAAGAAGGTCGAAGGGATACAGTAAACCTGAAGTGAAGCATCGGAATCTATAACTAGTGTCACAGGAATAGTTCAAAAGCATAGTCAGTAGAAAGAGGCTGTCTTAATGTACTTAAATCGGCATTGTGCCTTTTGTATTTAATTCCGATGCAATTTCTGTGTTTCATCGTCAATAAGAAGGTCCAAGGGATACAGTAAACCTGAAGTGAAGCATCGGAACCTATAACTAGTGTCACAGGAATGGCTCAAAACATAGCCAGTAGGAAGAGTCAGTCTTCTTGTACTTAAGTCGGCATTGTGCCTTTTGTATTTAATTCCGATGCTAATTCTGTGTTTCATCGTCAATAAGAAGGTCAGAGGGATACAGCAAACCTGAAGTGAAGCATCGCAATCTATAACCAGTGTCACAGGAATGGTTCAAAACATAGTCTGTAAGAAGAGTCAGTCTTATTGTACTTAAGTCTGCATTGTGCCTTTTGTATTTAATTCCGATGCAATTTCTGTGTTTGATCATCAATAAGAAGGTCAGAGGGATACAGTAAACCTGAAGTGAAGCATCGGAATCTATAACTAGTGTCTCAGGAATGGTTCAAAACATAGACAGTAAGAAGGATCAGTCCTCTTGTACTTAAGTCGGGATAGTGCCTTTTGTATTTAATTCCGATGCAATTTCTGTGTTTCATCATCAATAAGAAGATCATAGGGATACAGTACACCTGAAGTGAAGCATCGGAATCTATAACTAGTGTCACAGGAATGGTTCAAAACATAGACAGTAAGAAGAGTCAGTCTTCTTGTACTTAAGTCGGTATTGTGCCTTTTGTATTTAATTCCAATGCAATTTCTGTGTTTCATCGTCAATAAGAAGGTCCAAGGGAGACAGTAAACCTGAAGTGAAGCATCGCAATCTATAACTAGTGTCACAGAAATGGTTCAAAACATAGACAGTAAAAAGAGGCAGCATTCGTGTACTTAAGTCGGCATTGTGCCTTTTCTATTTAATTCCGATGCAATCTCTGTGTTTCATCGTCAATTAGAAGGTCCAAGGTATACAGTAAACCTGAAGTGCAGCATCGGAATCTATAACTAGTGACACAGGAATGGTTCATACATAGTCAGTAAGAAGAGTCAGTCTTCTTGTACTTAAGTCGGCATTGTGCCTTTTGTATTTAATTCCGATGCAATTTCTGTGTTTCATCGTCAATAAGAAGGTCCAAGGGAAACAGTAAACCTGGAGTGAAGCACCGGAATCTGTAACTAGTGTCACAGGAATGGTTGAAACACATAGTCAGTAAGAAGCGTCAGTCTACTTGTACTTAAGTCGGCATTGTTCCTTTTCTATTTAATTCTGATGCAATTTCTGTGTTTCATCGTCAATAAGAAGGTCCAAGGGATACAGTAAGCCTGAAGTGAAGCATCGGAATCTATAACTAGTGTCACAGGAATGGTTCAAACACATAGTCAGTAAGAAGCGTCAGTCTTCTTGTACTTAAGTCGGCATTGTGCCTTTTCTACTTAATTCTGATACAATTTCTGTGTTTCATCGTCAATAAGAAGGTCCAAGGGAAACAGTAAACCTGGAGTGAAGCACCGGAATCTATAACTAGTGTCACAGGAATGGTTCAAAACATAGACTGTAAGAAGAGTCAGTCTTCTTGTACCTAAGTCAGCATTGTGCCTTTTGTATTTAATTCCGATGCAATTTCTGTGTTTCATTGTCAATAAGAAGATCATAGGGATACAGTAAATCTGATGTGAAGCATCGGAATCTATAACTAGTGTCACAGGAATGGTTCAAAACATAGACAGTAAGAAGAGTCTTTTTTAATTGTACTTAGGTCTGCATTGTGCCTTTTGTATTTAATTCCGATGCAATTTCTGTGTTTGATCATCAATAAGAAGGTCAGAGGGTTACAGTAAACCTGAAGTGAAGCATCGGAATCTATAACTAGTGTCTCAGGAATGGTTCAAAAATTAGACAGTACGAAGGATCAGTCCTCTTGTACTTAAGTCGGTATTGTGCCTTTTGTATTTAATTCCGATGCAATTTCTGTGTTTCATCGTCAATAAGAAGATCATAGGGATACAGTAAACCTGAAGTGAAGCATCGGAATCTATAACTAGTGTCACAGGAATGGTTCAAAACATAGACAGTAAGAAGAGTCAGTGTTCTTGTACTTTAGTTGGTATTGTGCCTTTTGTATTTAATTCCGATGCAAGTTCTGTGTTTCATCGTCAATAAGAAGGTCCAAGGGAGACAGTAAACCTGAAGTGAAGCATCGCAATCTATAACTAGTGTCACAGAAATGGTTCAAAACATAGACAGAAAAAAGAGGCAGCATTCGTGTACTTAAGTCGGCATTGTGCCTTTTCTATTTAATTCCGATGCAATCTCTGTGTTTCATCGTGAATTACAAGGTCCACGGTATACAGTAAACCTGAAGTGAAGCATCGGAATCTATAACTAGTGTCACAGGAATGGTTCAAAAACATAGACTGTAAGAAGAGTCAGTCTTCTTGTACTTAAGTCAGCATTGTGCCTTTTGTATTTAATTCCGATGCAATTTCTGTGTTTCATTGTCATTAAGAAGATCATAGGGATACAGTAAACCTGATGTGAAGCAGCGGAATCTAAAACTAGTGTCACAGGAATGGTTCAAAACATAGACAGTAGGAAGAGTCAGTCTTCTTGTACTTAAGTCGGCATTGTGCCATTTGTATTTAATTCCGATGCAAATGCTGTGTTTCATCGTCAATAAGAAGGTCAGAGGGATACAGCAAACCTGAAGTGAAGCATCGCAATCTATAACTACTGTCACAGGAATGTTTCAAAACATAGTTTGTAAGAAGAGTCAGTCTTCTTGTACTTAAGTCTGCATTGTGCCTTTTATATTTAATTCCGATGCAATTTCTGTGTTTCATCGTCAATAAGAAGGTCAGAGGGATACAGTAAACCAGAAGTAAAGCATCCGAATCCATAACTAGTGTCACAGGAATGGTTCAAAACATAGTCAGTAAAAAGAGTCAGTCTTCTTGTCCTTAAGTCGGCATTGTGCCTTTTGTATTTAATTCCGATGCAATTCTGTGTTTCATCGTCAATAAGAAGGTCAGAGGGGTACAGTAAACCTGAAGTGAAGCATCAGAATCTATAACCAGTGTCACAGGAATGGTTCAAAACATAGTCAGTAAGAAGAGTCTGTCTATTTGTACTTAAGTCGGCATTGTGCCTTTTCTATTTAATTCCGAGGCAATTTCTGTGTTTCATCGTCAATAAGAAGGTCCAAGGGATACAGTAAGCCTGAAGTGAAGCATCGGAAACTATAACTAGTGTCACAGGAATGGTTCAAAACATAGACAGTAAGAAGAGTCAGTCTTCTTGTACTTAAGTCGGCATTGTGCCTTTTGTATTTAATTCCGATGCAATTTCTGTGATTCATCGTCAATAGGAAGATCAGAGGGATACAGTAAACCTGAAGTGAAGCATCGGAATCTATAACTAGTGTCACAGGAATGGTTCAACACATAGACAGTAAGAAGAGTCAGTCTTCTTGTACTTAAGTCGGTATTGTGCCTTTTGTATTTAATTCCGATGCAATTTCTGTGTTTCATCGTCAATAAGAAGGTCCAAGGGATACAGTAAGCCTGAAGTGAAGCATCGGAATCTATAACTAGTGTCACAGGAATGGTTCAAAACATAGACTGTAAGAAGAGTCAGTCTTCTTGTACTTAAGTCAGCATTGTGCCTTTTGTATTTAATTCCGATGCAATTTCTGTGTTTCATTGTCATTAAGAAGATCATAGGGATACAGTAAACCTGATGTGAAGCAGCGGAATCTATAACTAGTGTCACAGGAATGGTTCAAAACATAGACAGTAAGAAGAGTCAGTCTTCTTGTACTTAAGTCGGTATTGTGCCTTTTGTATTTAATTCCGATGCAGTTTCTGTGTTTCATCGTCAATAAGAAGGTCCAAGGGAGACAGTAAACCGAAGTGAAGCATCGCAATCTGTAACTAGTGTCACAGAAATGGATCAAAACATAGACAGTAAAAAGAGGCAGCGTTCTTGTACTTAAGTCGGCATTGTGCCTTTTCTATTTCATTCCGATGCAATATCTGTGTTTTGTCGTCAATAAGAAGGTCCAAGGGATACAGTAAACCTGAAGTGAAGCATCGGAATCTATAACTAGTGTCACAGGAATGGTTCAAAAACATAGTCAGTAAGAAGCGTCAGTCTTCTTGTACTTAAGTCGGCATTGTGCCTTTTCTATTTAATTCTGATGCAATTTCTGTGTTTCATCGTCAATAAGAAGGTCCAAGGGAAACAGTAAACCTGGAGTGAAGCACCGGAATCTGTAACTAGTGTCACAGGAATGGTTCAAAACATAGACTGTAAGAAGAGTCCGTCTTCTTGTACTTAAGTCAGCATTGTGCCTTTTGTATTTAATTCCGATGCAATTTCTGTGTATCATTGTCAATAAGAAGATCATAGGGATACAGTAAATCTGATGTGAAGCATCGGAATCTATAACAAGTGTCACAGGAATGGTTCAAAACATAGACAGTAAGAAGAGTCAGCCTTCTTGTACTTAAGTCGGTATTGTGCCTTTTCTATTTAATTCCGATGCAATTTCTGTGTTTCATCGTCAATAAGAAGGTCCAAGGGACACAGTAAACCTGAAGTGAAGCATCGCAATCTGTAACTAGTGTCACAAAAATGGTTCTAAACATAGACAGTAAAAAGAGGCAGCCTTCTTGTACTTAAGTTGGCATTGTGCCTTTTCTATTTAATTCCGATGCAATCTCTGTGTTTCATCGTCAATTATAAGGTCCAAGGTATAAAGTAAACCTGAAGTGAAGCATCGGAATCTATAACTAGTGACACAGGAATGGTTCAAACATACTCAGTAAGAAGAGGCAGTCTTCTTGTACTTAAGTCGGCATTGTGCCTTTTGTATTTAATTCCGATGCAATTTTTGTGTTTCATCGACAATAAGAAGGTTTAAGGGATACAGTAAACCTGAAGTGAAGCATCGGAATCTATAACTAGTGTCACGAGAATGGTTCAAAACATAGTCAGTAAGAAGAGTCAGTCTTCCTATACTTAAGTCGGCATTGTGCCTTTTGTATTTAATTCCGATGCAATTTCTGAGTTTCATCGTCAATAAGAAGGTCAGAGGGATACAGTAAACCTGAAGTGTAGCATCGAAATCTATAACTAGTGTCACAGGAATGGTTCAAAACATAGACAGTAGGAAGAGTCAGTCTTCTTGTACTTAAGTCGATATTGTGCCTTTTGTATTTAATTCGGATGCAATTTCTGTGTTTCATCGTCTATAGGAAGGTCAGAGGGATAGAGTAAACCTGAAGTGCAGCATCGGAATCTATAACTAGTGTCACAGGAATGGTTCAAACATAAACAGTAAGAAGAGTCAGTCTTCTTGTACTTAAGTCGGCATTGTGCCTTTTCTATTTCATTCCGATGCAATATCTGTGTTTCATCGTCAATAAGAAGGTCCAAGGGATACAGTAAACCTGAAGTGAAGCATCGGAATCTATAACTAGTGTCACAGGAATGGTTCAAAATCATAGTCAGTAAGAAGCGTCAGTCTTCTTGTACTTAAGTCGGCATTGTGGCTTTTCTATTTAATTCTGATGCCATTTCTGTGTTTCATCGTCAATAAGATGGTCCAAGGGAAACAGTAACCCTGGAGTGAAGCACCGGAATTTATAACTAGTGTCACAGGAATGGTTCAAAACATTGGCAGTAGGAAGAGTCAGTCCTCTTGTACTTAAGTCGGCATTGTGCCTTTTCTATTTAATTCCGATGCAATTTCTGTGTTTCATCGTCAATAAGAAGGTCCAAGGGATACAGTAAACCTGCAGTGAAGCATCGGAATCTATAACTAGTGTCACAGGAATAGTTCAAAACATAGACAGTGAGAAGAGTTAGTCTTCTTGTACTTAAGTCGGCATTGTGCCTTTTGTATTTAATTCCGATGCAATTTCTGTGTTTCATCGTCACGAAGAAGGTCCAAGGGATACAGTAAACCTGAAGTGAAGCATCGGAATCTATAACTAGTGTCACAGGAATGGTTCAAAACATAGTCAGTAGAAAGAGTCGGTCTTCATGTACTTAAATCGGCATTGTGCATTTTGTATTTAATTCCGATGCAATTTCTGTGTTACATCCTCAATAAGAAGGTCCAAGGGATACAGTAAACCTGAAGTGAAGCATCGGAATCTATAACTAGTGTAACAGGAATGGTTCAAAACATAGACAGTAGGAAGAGTCAGTCTTCTTGTACTTAAGTCGGCATTGTGCCATTTGTATTTAATTCCGATGCAAATGCTGTGTTTCATCGTCAATAAGAAGGTCAGAGGGATACAGCAAACCTGAAGTGAAGCATCGCAATCTATAACTACTGTCACAGGAATGTTTCAAAACATAGTCTGTAAGAAGAGTCAGTCTTCTTGTACTTAAGTCTGCATTGTGCCTTTTATATTTAATTCCGATGCAATTTCTGTGTTTCATCGTCAATAAGAAGGTCAGAGGGATACAGTAAACCAGAAGTAAAGCATCCGAATCCATAACTAGTGTCACAGGAATGGTTCAAAACATAGTCAGTAAAAAGAGTCAGTCTTCTTGTCCTTAAGTCGGCATTGTGCCTTTTGTATTTAATTCCGATGCAATTCTGTGTTTCATCGTCAATAAGAAGGTCAGAGGAGTACAGTAAAATTGAAGTGAAGCATCAGAATCTATAACCAGTGTCACAGGAATGGTTCAAAACATAGTCAGTAAGAAGAGTCTGTCTATTTGTACTTAAGTCGGCATTGTGCCTTTTCTATTTAATTCCGAGGCAATTTCTGTGTTTCATCGTCAATAAGAAGGTCCAAGGGATACAGTAAGCCTGAAGTGAAGCATCGGAATCTATAACTAGTGTCACAGGAATGGTTCAAAACATAGACAGTAAGAAGAGTCAGTCTTCTTGTACTTAAGTCGGCATTGTGCCTTTTGTATTTCATTCCGATGCAATTTCTGTGATTCATCGTCAATAGGAAGATCAGAGGGATACAGTAAACCTGAAGTGAAGCATCGGAATCTATAACTAGTGTCACAGGAATGGTTCAACACATAGACAGTAAGAAGAGTCAGTCTTCTTGTACTTAAGTCGGTATTGTGCCTTTTGTATTTAATTCCGATGCAATTTCTGTGTTTCATCGTCAATAAGAAGGTCCAAGGGAGACAGTAAACCTGAAATGGAGCATCGGAAACTATAACTAGAGTCACAGAAATGGTTCAAAACATAGAGAGTAAGAAGAGTCAGTCTTCTTGTACTTAAGTCGGCATTGTGCCTTTTCTATTTAATTCCGATGCAATTTCTGTGTTTCATCGTCAATTAGGAAGTCCAAGGTATACAGTTAACCTGAAGTGAAGCATTGGAATCTATAAGTAGTGACACAGAAATGGTTCAAAACATAGTCAGTAAGAAGAGTCAGTCTTCTTGTACTTAAGTCGGCATTGTGCCTTTTGTATTTAATTCCGATGCAATTTCTGTGTTTCATCGTCAATAAGAAGGACCAAGGGATACAGTAAACCTGGTGTGAAGAATCGGAATGTGTAACTACTGTCACAGGAATGGTTCAAAGCATAGACAGTAAGAAGAGTCAGTCTTCTTGTACTTAAGTCGGCATTGTGCCTTTTGTATTTATTCCGATGCAATTTCTGTGTTTCATCGTCAATAAGAAGGACCAAGGGATACAGTAAACCAGGAGTGAAGAATCGGAATGTGTAACTACTGTCACAGGAATGGTTCAAAGCATAGACAGTAAGAAGAGTCAGTCTTCTTGTACTTAAGTCGGCATTGTGCCTTTTGTATTTAATTCCGATGCAATTTTTGTGTTTCATCGTCAATAAGCAGGTCCAAGGGATACAGTAAACCTGAAGTGAAGCATCGGAATCTATAACTAGTGTCACAGGAATGGTTCAAAACACAGATAGTAAAAAGAGGCAGCCTTCTTGAATTTAAGTCGGCATTGTGCCTTTTCTATTTAATTCCGATGCAATCTCTGTGTTTCATCGTCAATTATAAGGTCCAAGGTATACAGTAAACCTGAAGTGAAGCATCGGAATCTATAACTAGTGACACAGGAATGGTTCAAACACACTCAGTAAGAAGAGTCAGTCTTCTTGTACTTAAGTCGGCATTGTGCCTTTTGTCTTTAATTCCGATGCAATTTCTGTGTTTCATCGTCAATATGAAGGTTTATTGGATACAGTAAACCTGAAGTGAAGCATCGGAATCTATAACTAGTGTCACGAGAATGGTTCAAAACATAGTCAGTAAGAAGAGTCACTCTTCCTGTACTTAAGTCGGCATTGTGCATTTTGCATTTAATTCCGATGCAATTTCTGTGTTTGATCGTCAATAAGAAGGTCCAAGGGATACAGTAAACCTGAAGGGTAGCATCGAAATCTATAACTAGTGTCACAGGAATGGTTCAAATCATAGACAGTAGGAAGACTCAGTCTTCTTGTGCTTAAGTCGATATTGTGCCGTTTGTATTTAATTCGGATGCAATTTCTGTGTTTCATCGTCTATAGGAAGGTCAGAGGGATACAATAAACCTGAAGTGAAGCATCGGAATCTATAACTAGTGTCACAGGAATGGTTCAAACATAAACAGTAAGAAGAGTCAGTCTTCTTGTACTTAAGTCGGCATTGTGCCCTTTCTATTTCATTCCGATGCAATATCTGTGTTTCATCGTCAATAAGAAGGTCCAAGGGAAACAGAAAACCATGAGTGAAGCACCGGAATCTATAACTAGTGTCACAGGAATGGTTCAAAACATAGACTGTAAGAAGAGTCAGTCTTCTTGTACTTAAGTCTGCATTGTGCCTTTTGTATTTAATTCCGATGCAATTTCTGTGTTTCATTGTCAATAAGAAGATCATAGGGATACAGTAAACCTGATGTGAAGCATCGGAATCTATAACTAGTGTCACAGGAAAGGTTCAAAGCATAGACAGTAAGAAGAGTCAGTCTTCTTGTACTTAAGTCGGTATTGTGCCTTTTGTATTTAATTCCGATGCAATTTCTGTGTTTCATCGTCAATAAGATGGTCCAAGGGAGACAGTAAACCTGAAGTGAAGCATCGCAATCTGTAACTAGTGTCACACAAAAGGTTCAAAACATAGACACTAAAAAGAGGCAGCCTTCTTGTACTTAAGTCGCCATTGTGCCTTTTCTATTTAATTCCGATGCAATCTCTGTGTTTCATCGTCAATTATAAGGTCCAAGGTATACAGTAAACCTGAAGTGAAGCATCGGAATCTATAACAAGTGATACAGGAATGGTTCAAACATACTCAGTAAGAAGAGTCAGTCTTCTTGTACTTAAGTCGGCATTGTGCCTTTTGTATTTAATTCCGATGCAATTTCTGTGTTTCATCGTCAATGAGAAGGTTTAAGGGATACAGTATACCTGAAGTGAAGCATCGGAATCTATAACTAGTGTCACAGGAATGGTTCAAGAACATAGTCAGTAAGAAGCGTCAGTCTTCTTGTACTTAAGTCGGCATTGTGCCTTTTCTATTTAATTCTGATGGAATTTCTGTTTTTCATCGTCAATAAGAAGGTCCAAGGGAAACAGTAAACCTGGAGTGAAGCACCAGAATCTATAACTAGTGTCACAGGAATGGTTCAAAGCATTGACAGTAGGAAGAGTCAGTCCTCTTGTACTTAAGTTGGCATTGTGCCTATTCTATTTAATTCCAATGCAATTTCTGTGTTTCATCGTTAATAAGAGGGTCCAAGGGATACAGTAAACCTGGAGTGAAACAACGGAATCTATAACTAGTGTCAATGGAATGGTTCAAAGCATAGACAGTAATAAGAGTCAGTCTTCTTGTACTTAAGTCGGCATTGTGCCTTTTGTATTTAATTCCGATGCAATTTCTGTGTTTCATCGTCAATGAGAAGGTTTAAGGGATACAGTATACCTGAAGTGAAGCATCGGAATCTATAACTAGTGTCACAGGAATGGTTCAAGAACATAGTCAGTAAGAAGCGTCAGTCTTCTTGTACTTAAGTCGGCATTGTGCCTTTTGTATTTAATTCCGATGCAAATGCTGTGTTTCATCGTCAATAAGAAGGTCAGAGGGATACAGCAAACCTGAAGTGAAGCATCGCAATCTATAACTACTGTCACAGGAATGTTTCAAAACATAGTCTGTAAGAAGAGTCAGTCTTCTTGTACTTAAGTCTGCATTGTGCCTTTTATATTTATCTCCGATGCAATTTCTGTGTTTCATCGTCAATAAGAAGGTCAGAGGGGTACAGTAAACCTGAAGTGAAGCATCAGAATCTATAACCACTGTCACAGGAATGGTTCAAATCATAGTCAGTAAGAAGAGTCAGTCTATTTGTACTGAAGTCGGTATTGTGCCTTTTGTGTTTAATTCCGATGCAATTTCTGTGTTTCATCGTCAATAAGAAGGTCCAAGGGGTACAGTAAGCCTGAAGTGAAGCATCGGAATCTATAACTAGTGTAACAGGAATGGTTCAAACATAGACAGTAAGAAGAGCAGTCTTCTTGTACTTAAGTCGGCATTGTGCCTTTTGTATTTAATTCCGATGCAATTTCTGTGATTCATCGTCAATAAGAAGATCAGAGGGATACAGTAAACCTGAAGTGAAGCATTGGAATCTATAACTAGTGTCACAGGAATGGTTCAAAATAGACAGTAAGAAGAGTCAGTCTTCTTGTACTTAAGTCGGTATTGTGCCTTTTGTATTTAATTCCGATGCAATTTCTGTGTTTCATTGTCAATAAGAAGGTCCAATTGATACAGTAAACCTGAAGTGAAGCATCGGAATCCATAACTAGTGTCACAGGAATGGTTCAAAACATAGACAGTAAGAAGAGACAGTCTGCTTGTACTTAAGACGGCATTGTGCCTTTTCTATTTAATTCCGATGCAATTTCTGTGTTTCATCGTCAATAAGAAGGTCAGAGGGATACAGTGGACCTGAGGTGAAGCATCGGAATCTATAACTAGTGTCACAGCAATGGTTCGAAACATAGACAGTAAGAACAGTCAGTCTTCTTGTACTTAAGTCGGCATTGTGCATTTTCTATTTAATTCCGATGCAATTTCTGTGTTTCGTCGCCAATAAGAAGGTCCAAAGGATACAGTAACCCTGAAGTGAAGCATCGGAATCTATAACTAATGTCACAGGAATGGTTCAAACATAGACAGCAGTAAAGAGTCCGTCTTCTTATACTTAAGTCGGCATTGTGCCTTTTGTATTTAGTTCCGATGCAATTTCGGTGTTTCATCGTCAATAAGAAAGTCCTAGGGATACAAAAAACCTGAAGTGAAGCCTCGGAATCTACAACTAGTGTCACAGGAATGGTTCAAAACATACTCAGTAAGAAGAGCCAGTCATCTTGTACTTAAGGGGATACGGAATCGGATTTTGGGTTAAAAAATCGAATTTTTTTTTAGTGGCGTATTATATTCTGCCATGTTTCCTCTTTAAAATGACGTATCATACATAGCTCTACTACAATTATAACTATTTTATTTTTATATATTTGTGAGATCGGGTATTGCGCTTTAGTTATACACGTCTCTCGTGGCTGACCATGAACTTTTTGGCAGTACCTTTAAAGTGACATGAATTCAAATATCCCGGTTTCCAGCGACTATTTATACACTAGTTGCCCGAAAATGTTTCTCTCTGGTTTCCTCAAGTTACTCTTTGACTTTGTGGCGGGACTGTTTTGTAAACAGTGTGATATAAGAAAGTAGTTGTTGTTGAGTTATTTCGTATTTAGTGCTTCATTTTTCGCAGTGAAAATGCCTAGAGCTAAAGCAAAAGTATTTAAAAAGCGTGTGAACTGGCAAAAGAAAAGAAATAATGATTCATTAGCAAAGCAAAGCAGTTCATCATCATCACTGTTGGAAAATGTGAATCCACTTATTACTGAATTGCCGAACGAACTTACACCAAATGAAAACAGTGCTTCTCATAAAAAACTAAGAGATTTGGAAGAGAAATATAATTTACTTGATAGAGGGAATGAAGTTTTTGAACTCATTGATACGAATATATTGTGTGAAGCTCTTGAAAACAGTTTGTGCTGCAAAAAATGTCATGGAAACGTTTCTCTGAAAGTAGAATCCCATGTTGGCCTGGCTGCCCAGTTTAATTTAATATGCAGTGTTTGTAAATACAGCTGTAAGTTTCCAAGTTCGGTTTCAGTAACTGTAAATAATGGATACAAGAAAACTGAACTTTACAGTGTAAATATTAGGTTAGTTTATGGATTGCGAGCAATTGGTAAGGGCAAAGCAGCTGGTGATATGCTATGTGGTGTTCTAAATCTTCCAAGTGCACCTTCAAAGTTTGAAGCTTACAATTATGTACTAGGATCTGCAGTTGAAGATGTAGCACAGAAGTCAATGCAGGTTGCTGTGGAAGAAGCAGTGGAAGAAAATGACGGCAGTCGTGACCTCACAGTGGCGTTTGATGGCACGTGGCAGAAAAGGGGCCACACCTCCAACAATGGTGTTGTAACAGCAACTAGTGTTGATACTGGCAAGGTTATTGATGTTGCAATAATGTCTAAATACTGTAGGTGCACAGGCAGGCTGAAAAATGAACACAGTGATGACTGTATTGCTAATTATTATGGTAGTAGTGGTGGCATGGAGGTTGCTGGGGTGAAGAAAATTTTTCATCGCTCTTCACAGTGGTATAATGTTCGCTATGTCAAATATCTGGGAGATGGTGACTCTAAAGCATTCAAAGAAGTTTTGGAAAGCAAACCATATGGGAACAGTGTAAATATAAGCAAACTTGAATGTATAGGACATGTGCAGAAGAGAATGGGTGCCAGGCTGAGAAGGTTAAAATCAGTTATGAAAGGGAAAAAACTAGATGATGGGAAAACCTTGGATGGCAGAGGAAGATTGACTGATTCCATAATAGACCACATTCAGAACTGCTATGGCCTTGCAATCAGGCAAAATACAGGCAATCTTGAAGAAATGAGGAGAGCTATATGGGCTTTATATTTCCACACCGCATCCACGGATGAGCATCCACAACATGGTTTGTGCCCCAAAGGTGAAAACAGCTGGTGTAAATACAATAGGGGACTAACAACAGGAGAGAAATACATTCACCACCACAGTCTACCATCAGCCATCATGGCAGAAATAAAGCCCATTTTCAGAGATCTGGCTGACAGAAGTCTTCTGATGAAATGTCTTCACGGAAAAACGCAGAACCCCAACGAGTGCTTGAATAGTGTGATATGGCATCGTCTCCCAAAAACAGTGTTTGTCGGAATTAATACACTACATTTTGGTGTGTATGATGCTGTGGCAACCTTCAATCTTGGAAATATAACTAAATGCCAGGTACTTCAAAAGTTGGGTATGTGTGTTGGTTCCCGTACGGTACGTGCTATGTTCTTTTTAGATCAGCACAGACTAAGGCATGCTGATAATATAATCAAGACATTAGTGAAAAAAGCAAGACAGGTGCAGAGGGGTGCCAAAAGAAGACTTGAAGATGATTATGAAGACTGTGAAGGGGGTATTAGCTACGGATCAGGAATGTTTTAATCTTCTTTCTCCGTTTCCCGTAAGTTTACTTTTTACTTCATCTAGGAACATTATCTCAGGTACTGGTCAACCTAGACGTCTGAAATTTTTATGACGTAGTGACATAGGTCCCTATTACATACTGAAACAACGATTTTTTAATTACTTGATTTACAAAAGACTTAGGGGTGATAGTCTAGTAAAAAGCGATGGAAAAAATTTACTTAAAAATAAATGTACAATATCTCTGTAAGAAAATACTTTGACAATAAACTGTTGTTTC
Source organism: Schistocerca serialis cubense (assembly GCF_023864345.2). Lineage (NCBI taxonomy): Eukaryota > Metazoa > Arthropoda > Insecta > Orthoptera > Acrididae > Schistocerca > Schistocerca serialis. Next base: position 10,084,296 of record NW_026047584.1, on the reverse strand, counting down.
AGTATTGTTGTAACATATGAATGCACATACAGTAAAATTTTTACCTCTCTGTCTCCAGTAGTTTGTGAGAAAATGTTCCCTATAGTAGGCATATATTAACATTGCGGGGATAGGTGATTCCGTATCCCCTTAAGTAGGCATTGTGCCTTTTGTATTCAATTCCGATGCAATTTCTGTGTTTCATCGTCAATAAGAAGGTCCAACGGGTACAGTAAACCTGAAGTCAAGCATCGGAATCTTTAAGTAGCGTCACAGGAATGGTTCAAAACATAGACACTAAGAAGAGTCAGTCTGCTTGTACTTAAGGCGGCATTGTGCCTTTTCTATTTAATTCCGATGCAATTTCTGTGTTTCATCGTCAATACGAAGGTCCAAGGGATACAGTAAACCGGAAGTGAAGCATCGTAATCTATAACTAGTGGCACAGGAATGGTTCAAAACATAGTCAGTAAGAAGAGTCAGTCTTCTTGTACTTAAGTCAGCAATGTGCGTTTTGTATTTAATTCCGATGCAATATCTGTGTTTCATCGTTAATAAGAACGTCAGAGGGATACAGTAAACCTGAAGTGAAGCATCGGGATCTACAACTAGTGTCACAGGAATTGTTCCAATCATAGTCAGTAAGAAGAGTCAGTCTTCTTGTACTTAAGTCGGCATTGTGCCTTTTGTATTTAATTCCGATGCAATTTCTGTGTTTCGTCGTCAATAAGAAGGTCCAAGGTATACAGTAAACCTGAAGTGAAGCATCCGAATCTATAACTAGTGTCACAGGAATGGATCAATATATAGTCAGTAAGAAGAGTCAGTGTTCTTGTACTTAAGTTGCATTGTGCCTTTTGTATTTAATTCCGATACAATTTCTGTGTTTCATCGTCAATAAGAAGATCCAAGGGATACAGTTAACCTGAAGTGAAGCATCGGAATCCATAACTAGTGTCACAGGAATGGTTCAAAACATAGACAGTAAGAAGAGACAGTCTTCTTGTACCTATGTCGGCATTGTGCCTTTTCTATTTAATTCCGATGCAATTTCGGTGTTTCATCGTCAATAAGAAGGTCCAAGGGATACAGTAAACCTTGTGTGAAGCATCGGAATCTATAACTAGTGTCACAGGAATGGTTCAAAACATAGACAGTAAGAAGAGTCAGTCTTCTTGCACTTAAGTCGGCATTGTGCCTTTTGTATTTAATTCAGATGCAATTTCTGTGTTTCATCGTCAATGAGAAGGTCAGAGGGATACAGTAAACCTGAAGTGAAGCATCGGAATCTGTAACTAGTGTCACAGGAATGGTTCAAAACATAGGCAGTAAGAAGATCCAGTCTTCTTGTCCTTTAGTCGGCATTGTGCCTTTTGTGTTTAATTCCGATGCAATTTCTGTGTTTCATCGTCAATAATAAGGTCCAAGGGATACAGTAAACCTGAAGTGAAGCATCGGAATCTATAACTAGTGTCACAGGAATGAATCAAGGTATGGTCAGTAAGAGGAGTCAGTCTTCTCGTACTTTGGTCGGCACTGTGCCTCTTGTATTTAATACCGATGCAATTTCAGTGTTTCATCGTCAATACGAAGGTCCAAGGGATACAGTAAACCTGAAGTGAAGCATCGGAATCCATAACTAGTGTCACAGGAATGGTTCAAAACATAGTCAGTAAGAAAAGTCAGTCTTCTTGTACTTCATTGGGTATTGTGCCTTTTGTATTTAATTCCCATGCAATTTCTGTGTTTCAACGTCAATACGAAGGTCCAAGGGATACAGTAAACCAGAAGTGAAGCATCGGAATCTATAACTAGTGACACAGGAATGGTTCAAAACATAGTCAGTATGAAGAGTCAGTCTTCTTGTACTTAAGTCGGCATTGTGCCTTTTGTATTTAATTCCGATGCAATATCTGTGTTTCATCGTTAATAAGAAGGTCAGAGGGATACAGTAAACCTGAAGTGAAGCATCGTAATCTATAACTAGTGTCACAGGAATGGTTCAAAACATTCAGTAAGAAGAGTCAGTCTTCTTGTACTTAAGTCGGCATTGTGCCTTTTGTATTTAACTCCGTTGCAATTTCTGTGTTTCATCGTCAATAAGAAGGTCCAAGGGATAGAGTGAACCTAAAGTGAAGCATCGGAATCTATAACTAGTGTCACAGGAAAGGTTCAAAATATATCCAGTGAGAAGAGTCAGTCTGCTTGTACTTAAGTCGGCATTGTGCCTTTTCTATTTAATTCCGATGCAATTTCTGTGTTTCGTCGCCAATAGGAAGGTCCAAAGGATACAGTAAACCTGAAGTGAAGCATCGGAATCTACAACTAATGTCACAGGATTCGTTCAAACATAGACAGTAGGAAGAGTCAGTCTTCTTGTACTTAAGTCGGCATTGTGCCTTTTGTATTTTGCTCCGATGCAATTTCTGTGTTTCGTTGCCAATAGGAAGGTCGAAAGGATACAGTAAACCTGAAGTGAAGCATCGGAAACAATAACTAATGTCACAGGATTCGTTCAAACATAGTCAGTAGGAAGAGTCAGTCTTCTTGTACTTGAGTCAGCATTGTGCCTTTTGTATTTAATTCCGATGCAATTTTTGTGTTTCGTCGTCAATACGAAGCTCCAAGGGATACAGTAAACCAGAAGTGAAGCATCGGAATCTATAACTAGTGTCACAGGAATGGATCAAAACATAGTCAGTAAGAAGAGTCAGTCTGCTTGTACTTAAGTCGGCATTGTGCCTTTTGTATTTAATTCCGATGCAATATCTGTGTTTCATCGTTAATAAGAAGGTCAGAGGGATACAATAAACCTGAAGTGAAGCATCGGAATCTACAACTAGTGTCACAGGAATGGTTCAAATCATAGTCAGTAAAAAGAGTCAGTCTTCTTGTACTTAAGTCGGCTTTGTGCCTTTTGTATTTAATTCCGATGCAATTTCTGTGTTTCCTCGTCAATAAGAAGGTCCAAGGGATACAGTAAACCCGAAGTGAAGCATCGGAATCTATAACTAGTGTCACAGGAATGGATCAAGATTGAGTCAGTAAGAAGAGTCAGTCATCTTGTACTTAAGTCGACATTGTGCCTTTTGTATTTAATTCCGATGCAATTTCTGTGTTTCACCGTCAATTAGAAGGTCCAAGGGATACGGTAAACCTGAAGTGAAGCATCGGAATCCAAAACTAGTGTCACAGGAATGGTTCAAAACATAGTCAGTAAGAAGAGTAAGTCTTCTTAAGTAGGCATTGTGCCTTTTGTATTTAATTCCGATGCAATTTCTGTGTTTCGTCGTCAATAAGAAGGTCAGAGGGATACAGTAAGCCTGAAGTGAAGCATCGGAATCTAAAAGTAGTGTCACAGGAATTGTTCAAAACATAGGCAGTAAGAAGATTCAGGCCTCTTGTCCTGAAGTCAGCATTGTGCCTTTTGTATTTAATTGCGATGTAATTTCTGTGTTTCATCGTCAATAAGAAGGTTCAAGGGATACAGTGAACCAGGAGTGAAGCATCGGACTCTATAACTAGTGTCACAGGAACGGTTCAAAACATAGACAGTAAGAAGAGTCAGACTTCTTGTACTTAATTCGGCATTGTTTCTTTTGTATTTAATTCCGATGCAATTTCTGTGTTTCATCGTCAATAAGAACCTCCAAGGGATACAGTAAACCTGAAGTGAAGCATCGGAATCTATAACTAGTGTCACAGGAATGGAAAAAATTATAGTCAGCAAGAAGAGTCAGTCTTTTTGTACTTAAGTCGGCATTGTGCCTTTTGTATCTAATTCCGATGCAATTTCTGTGTTTCATCGTCAATAAGAAGGTCCATGGGATACAGTAAACCTGAAGTGAAGCATCGGAATCCATAACTAGTGTCACAGGAATGGTTCGATACATAGTCAGTAAGAAGAGTCAGTCTTCTTGTACGAAAGTCGGCATTGTGCCTTTTGTATTTATTTCCGATGAAATTTCTGTGTTTCATCATCAATACGACGGTCCAAGGGATACAGTAAACCAGAAGTGAACCATCGGAATCTATAACTAGTGTCACAGGAATGGTTCAAAACATAGTCAGTAAGAAGAGTCAGTCTTCTTGTACTTAAGTCGGCATTGTGCCTTTTGTTATTAATTCCGATGCAATATCTGCGTTTCATCGTTAATAAGAACGTCAGAGGGATACAGTAAACCTGAAGTGAAGCATCGGAATCTAAATCTAGTGTCACAGGAATGGTTCAAAACTGTCAGTAAGAAGAGTCAGTCTTCTTGTACTTAAGTCGCCATTTTGCCTTTTGTATTTAATTCCGATGCAATATCTGTGTTTCATCGTCAATAAGAAGGTCCAAGGGACACAGTAAACCTGAAGTGAAGCATCGGAATCTGTAACTAGCGTCACAGGAATGGTTCAAAACATAGACACTAAGAAGAGTCAATCTGCTTGTACGTAAGTCGGCATTGTGCCTTTTGTATTTAATTCCGATGCAATTTCTGTGTTTCGTCGTCAATAAGAAGGTCCAAGGTATACAGTAAACCTGAAGTGAAGCATCCGAATCTATAACTAGTGTCACAGGAATGGATCAATATATAGTCAGTAAGAAGAGTCAGTGTTCTTGTACATAAGTCGGCAATGTGCCTTTTGTATTTAATTCCGATGCAATTTCTGTGTTTCATCGTCAATAAGAAGGTCCAGGGGATACAGTAAACCTGAAGTGAAGCATCGGAATCCATAACTAGTGTCACAGAAAATGGTTCAAATCATAGACAGTAAGAAGAGACAGTCGTCTTGTACCTAAGTCGGGATTGTGCCTTTTGTATTTAATTCCGATGCAATATCTGTGTCTCATCGTCAATAATAAGGTCCAAGGGATACAGTAACCTGAAGTGAAGCATCGGAATCCATAACTAGTATCACAGGAATGATTCAAAACATAGTCAGTAAGAAGAGTTAGTCTTCTTGTACTTCATTGGGCAATGCTTTTTGTATTCAATTCCCATGCAATTTCTGTGTTTCATCGTCAATACGAAGGTCCAAGGGATACAGTAAACCGGAAGTGAAGCATCGGAATCTATAACTAGTGACACAGGAATGGTTCAAAACATAGTCAGTAAGAAGAGTCAGTCTTCTTGTACTTAAGTCGGCATTGTGCCTTTTGTATTTAATTCCGATGCAATATCTGTGTTTCATCGTTAATAAGAAGGTCAGAGGGATACAGTAAACCTGAAGTGAAGCATCGTAATCTATAACTAGTGTCACAGGAATGGTTCAAAACAGTCAGTAAGAAGAGTCAGTCTTCTTGTACTTAAGTCGGCATTGTGCCTTTTGTATTTAACTCCGTTGCAATTTCTGTGTTTCATCGTCAGTAAGAAGGTCCAAGGGATAGAGTGAACCTGAGCTGAAGCATTGGAAACTATAACTAGTGTCACAGGAATGGTTCAAAACATAGACAGTAGGAAGAGTCAGTCTTCTTCTACTTAAGTTGGCAATGTCTCTTTTGTATTTAATTCCGATGCACTATCTGTGTTTCATCGTCATTAAGAAGGTCCGAGGGATGCAGTAATCCTGAAATGAAGCATCGGAATCTATAACTAGTGTCACAGGAATGGTTCAAAACATAGACAGTAGGAAGATTCAGTCTACATGTACTTAAGTCGGTATTGTGCCTTTTGTATTTATTTCCGATGCAATTTCTGTGTTTCATCGTCAATAAGAAGGTCAGAGGGATACACTAAACCTGAAGTGTAGCATCGGAATCTATAACTAGTGTCACAGGAATGGTTCAAAACATATCCAGTAAGAAGAGTCAGTCTTGTTGTACTTAGGTCGGCATTGTGCCTTTTGTATTTATTTTCGATGCAATTTCTGTGTTTCATCGCCAATAAGAAGGTATAAGGGATACAGCAAACCTGAAGAGAAGCATCGGAATCTTTAACTAGTGTCACAGGAATGGTTCAAAACGTAGACACTAAGAAGAGTCAGTCTGCTTGTACTTAAGACGGCATTGTGCCTTTTCTATTCAATTCCGATGCAATTTCTGTGTTTCATCGTCAATAAGAAGGTCAGAGGGATACAGTGAACCTGAGGTGAAGCATCGGAATCTATAACTAGTGTCACAGGAATGGATCAAATCATAGTCAGTAAGAAGAGTCAGTCTGCTTGTACTTAAGTTGGCATTGTGCCTTTTGTATTTAATTCCGATGCAATATCTGTGTTTCATCGTTAATAAGAAGGTCAGAGGGATACAATAAACCTGAAGTGAAGCATCGGAATCTACAACTAGTGTCACAGGAATGGTTCAAATCATAGTCAGTAAGAAGAGTCAGTCTTCTTGTACTTAAGTCGGCATTGTGGCTTTTGCATTCAATTCCGATGCAATTCCTGTGTTTCATCGTCAATAAGAAGGTCCAAGGGATACAGTAATCCCCAAGTGAAGCATCGGAATCTATAACTAGTGTCACAGGAATGGATCAAGATATAGTCAGAAAGAAGAGTCATTCTTCTTGTACTTAAGTCGACATTGTGCCTTTTGTATTTAATTCCGATGCAATTTCTGTGTTTCATCGTCAATAAGAAGGTCCAAGGAATACAGTAAACCTGAAGTGAAGCATTGGAATCCAAAACTAGTGTCACAGGAATGGTTCAAATCATAGTCAGTAGGAAGGGTAAGTCTTCTTAAGTCGGCATTGTGCCTTTTGTATTTAATTCCGATGCAATTTCTGTGAATCATCGTCAATAAGAAGGTCAGAGGGATACAGTGAACCCGAGGTGAAGCATCGGAATCTATAACTAGTGTCACAGGAATGGTTCAAAACATAGACAGTAGGAAGAGTCAGTTTTCTTGTACTGAAGTCGGCATTGTGCCTTTTCTATTTAATTCCGATGCAATTTCTGTGTTTCATCGTCAATAAGAAGGTTCAAGGGATACAGTGAACCTGGAGTGAAGCATCGGACTCTGTAACTAGTGTCACAGGAACGGTTCAAAACATAGACAGTAAGAAGAGTCAGCCTTCTTGTACTTAATTCGCCATTGTTTCTTTTGTATTTAATTCCGATGCAATTTCTGTGTTTCATCGTCAATAAGAAGGTCCAAGGGATACAGTAAACCTGAAGTGAAGCATCGGAATCTATAACTAGTGTCACAGGAATGGAACAAGATATAGTCAGCAAGAAGAGTCAGTCTTTTTGTACTTAAGTCGGCATTGTGCCTTTTGTATCTAATTCCGATGCAATTTCTATGTTTCATCGTCAATAAGAAGGTCCATGGGATACAGTAAACCTGAAGTGAAGCATCGGAATCCATAACTAGTGTCACAGGAATGGTTCAAAACATAGTCAGTAAGAAGAGTCAGCCTTCTTGGACGAAAGTCGGCATTGTGCCTTTTGTATTTAATTCCGATGAAATTTCTGTGTTTCATCATCAATACGACGGTCCAAGGGATACAGTAAACCACAAGTGAAGCATCGGAATCTATAACTAGTGTCACAGGAATGGTTCAAAACATAGTCAGTAAGAAGAGTCAGTCTTCTTGTACTTAAGTCGGCATTGTGCCTTTTGTATTTAATTCCGATGCAATATCTGCGTTTCATCGTTAATAAGAACGTCAGAGGGATACAGTAAACCTGAAGTGAAGCATCGGAATCTATATCTAGTGTCACAGGAATGGTTCAAAACTGTCAGTAAGAAGAGTCTGTCTTCTTGTACTTAAGTCGCCATTTTGCCTTTTGTATTTAATTCCGATGCAATATCTGTGTTTCATCGTCAATAAGAAGGTCCTAGGGACACAGTAAACCTGAAGTGAAGCATCGGAATCTGTAACTAGCGTCACAGGAATGGTTCAAAACATAGACACTAAGAAGAGTCAGTCTGCTTGTACTTAAGACGGCATTGTGCCTTTTCTATTTAATTCCGATGCAATTTCTTTGTTTCATCGTCAATAAGAAGGTCAGCGGGATACAGTGGACCTGAGGTGAAGCATCGGAATCTATAACTAGTGTCACAGCAATGGTTCGAAACATAGACAGTAAGAACAGTCATTCTTCTTGTACTTAAGTCGGCATTGTGCATTTTCTATTTAACTAGGATGGAATTTCTGTGTTTCGTCGCCAATAAGAAGGTCCAAAGGATACAGTAACCCTGAAGTGAAGCATCGGAATCTATAACTAATGACACAGGAATGGTTCAAACATAGACAGCAGTAAAGAGTCAGTCTTCTTATACTTAAGTCGGCATTGTGCCTTTTGTATTTAGTTCCGATGCAATTTCTGTGTTTCATCGTCAATGAGAACGTCCTAGGGATACAGTAAACCTGAAGTGAAGCCTCGGAATCTACAACTAGTGTCACAGGAATGGTTCAAAACATACTCAGTAAGAAGAGCCAGTCATCTTGAACTTAAGTAGGCATTGTGCCTTTTGTATTCAATTCCGATGCAATTTCTGTGTTTCATCGTCAATAAGAAGCTCCAACGGATACAGTAAACCTGAAGTGAAGCATCGGAATCTTTAACTAGCGTCACAGGAATGGTTCAAAACATAGACACTAAGAAGAGTCAGTCTGCTTGTACTTAAGACGGCATTGTGCCTTTTCTATTTAATTCCGATGCAATTTCTGTGTTTCATCGTCAATACGAAGGTCCAAGGGATACAGTAAACCGGAAGTGAAGCATCGTAATCTATAACTAGTGTCACAGGAATGGTTCAAAACATAGTCAGTAAGAAGAGTCAGTCTTCTTGTACTTAAGTCAGCATTGTGCCTTTTGTATTTAATTCCGATGCAATATCTGTGTTTCATCGTTAATAAGAACGTCAGAGGGATACAGTAAACATGAAGTGAAGCATCGGGATCTACAACTAGTGTCACAGGAATTGTTCAAATCATAGTCAGTAAGAAGAGTCAGTCTTCTTGTACGTAAGCCGGCATTGTGCCTTTTGTATTTAATTCCGATGCAATTTCTGTGTTTCGTCGTCAATAAGAAGGTCCAAGGTATACAATAAACCTGAAGTGAAGCATCCGAATCTATAACTAGTGTCACAGGAATGGATCAATATATAGTCAGTAAGAAGAGTCAGTGTTCTTGTACCTAAGTCGGGATTGTGCCTTTTCTATTTAATTCCGATGCAATTACGGTGTTTCATCGTCAATAAGAAGGTCCAAGAGATACAGTAAACCTTGTGTGAAGCATCGGAATCCATAACTAGTGACACAGGAATGGTTCAAAACATAGTCAGTAAGAAGAGTCAGTCTTCTTGTACTTAAGTCGGCATTGTGCCTTTTGTATTTAATTCCGATGCAATTCCTGTGTTTCATCGTCAATAATAAGGTCCAAGGGATACAGTAAACCTGAAGTGAAGCATCGGAATCCATAACTAGTGTCACAGAAAATGGTTCAAAACATAGACAGTAAGAAGAGACAGTCGTCTTGTACCTAAGTCGGCATTGTGCCTTTTCTATTTAATTCCGATGCAATTACGGTATTTCATCGTCAAAAAGAAGGTCCAAGGGATACAGTAAACCTTGTGTGAAGCATCGGAATCTATAACTAGTGTCACAGGAATGGTTCAAAACACAGACAGTAAGAAGAGTCAGTCTTCTTGCACTTAAGTCGGCATTGTGCCTTTTGTATTTAATTCAGATGCAATTTCTGTGTTTCATCGTCAATGAGAAGGTCAGTGGGATACAGTAAACATGAAGTGAAGCATCGGAATCTATAACTAGTGTCACAGGAATGGTTCAAAACATAGGCAGTAAGAAGATCCAGTCTTCTTGTCCTTTAGTCGGCATTGTGCCTTTTGTATTTAATTCCGATGCAATTTCTGTGTCTCATCGTCAATAATAAGGTCCAAGGGATACAGTAAACCTGAAGTGAAGCATCGGAATCTATAACTAGTGTCACAGGAATGAATCAAGGTATAGTCGGTAAGAGGAGTCAGTCTTCTCGTACTTAGGTCGGCACTGTGCCTTATGTATTTAATACCGATGCAATTTCAGTGTTTCATCGTCAATACGAAGGTCCAAGGGATACAGTAAACCTGAAGTGAAGCATCGGAATCCATAACTAGTATCACAGGAATGGTTCAAAACATAGTCAGTAAGAAGAGTCAGTCTTCTTGTACTTCATTGGGCATTGTGCCTTTTGTATTTAATTCCCATGCAATTTCTGTGTTTCATCGTCAATACGAAGGTCCAAGGGATACAGTAAACCAAAAGTGAAGCATCGGAATCTATAACTAGTGACACAGGAATGGTTCAAAACATAGTCAGTAAGAAGAGTCAGTCTTCTTGTACTTAAGTCGGCATTGTGCCTTTTGTATTTAATTCCGATGCAATATCTGTATTTCATCGTTAATAAGAAGGTCAGAGGGATACAGTAAACCTGAAGTGAAGCATCGTAATCTATAACTAGTGTCACAGGAATGGTTCAAAATAGTCAGTAAGAAGAATCAGTCTTCTTGTACTTAAGTCGGCATTGTGCCTTTTGTATTTAACTCCGTTGCAATTTCTGTGTTTCATCGTCATTAAGAAGGTCCAAGGGATAGAGTGAACCTGAGGTGAAGCATCGGAAACTATAACTAGTGTCACAGGAATGGTTCAAAACATAGACAGTAGGAAGAGTCAGTCTTCTTCTACTTAAGTTGGCATTGTACCTTTTGTATTTAATTCCGATGCACTATCTGTGTTTCATCGTCATTAAGAAGGTCCGAGGGATGCAGTAATCCAGAAATGAAGCATCGGAATCTATAACTAGTGTCACAGGATTGGTTCAAAACATAGACAGTAGGAAGATTCAGTCTACATGTACTTAAGTCGGTATTGTGCCTTTTGTATTTATTTCCGATGCAATTTCTGTGTTTCATCGTCAATAAGAAGGTCAGAGGGATACAGTAAACCAGAAGTGAAGCATCGGAATCTATAACTAGTGACACAGGAATGGTTCAAAACATAGTCAGTAAGAAGAGTCAGTCTTCTTGTACTTAAGTCGGCATTGTGCCTTTTGTATTTAATTCCGATGCAATTCCTGTGTTTCATCGTCAATAAGAAGGTCCAAGGGATACAGTAATCCCGAAGTGAAGCATCGGAATCTATAACAAGTGTCACAGGAATGGATCAAGATATAGTCAGTAAGAAGAGTCATTCTTCTTGTACCTAAGTCGACATTGTGCCTTTTGTATTTAATTCCGATGCAATTTCTGTGTTTCATCGCCAATAAGAAGGTCCAAGGAATACAGTAAACCTGAAGTGAAGCATCGGAATCCAAAACTAGTGTCACAGGAATGGTTCAAATCATAGTCAGTAAGAAGGATAAGTCTTCTTAAGTCGGCATTGTGCCTTTTGTATTTAATTCCGATGCAATTTCTGTGTTTCATCGTCAATAAGAAGGTCAGAGGGATACAGTAAGCCTGAAGTGAAGCATCGGAATCTATAACTAGTGTTACAGGAATGGTTCAAAACATATCCAGTGAGAAGAGTCAGTCTTGTTGTACTTAAGTCGGCATTGTGCCTTTTGTATTTATTTTCGATGCAATTTCTGTGTTTCATCGTCAATAAGAAGGTCCAAGGGATACAGTAAACCTGAAGTGAAACATCGGAATCTTTAACTAGTGTCACAGGAATGGTTCAAAACATACACATTAAGAAGAGTGAGTCTGCTTGTACTTAAGACGGCATTGTGCCTTTTGTATTTAATTCCGATGCAATTTCTGTGTTTCATCGTCAATAAGAAGGTCAGAGGGATACAGTGAACCTGAGGTGAAGCATCGGAATCTATAACTAGTGTCACAGGAATGGTTCAAAACATAGACAGTAGGAAGAGTCAGTCTTCTTGTACTTAAGTCGGCATTGTGCCTTTTCTATTTAATTCCGATGCAATTTCTGTGTTTCATCGTCAATAAGAAGGTCCAAGGGATACAGTAAACCTGGAGTGAAGCATCGGACGCTATAACTAGTGTCACAGGAACGGTTCAAAACATAGACAGTAAGAAGAGTCAGCCTTCTTGTACTTAAGTCGGCATTCATTCTTTTGTATTTAATTCTGATGCAATATCTGTGTTTCATCGTCAATAAGAAGGTCCAAGGGATACAGTAAACCTGAAGTGAAGCATCGGAATCTGTAACTAGTGTCACAGGTATAGATCAAGATGTAGTCAGTAAGAAGATTCAGTCTTGTTGTACTTAAGTCGGCATTGTGCCTTGTGTATCTAATTCCGATGCTATTTCTGTGTTTCATCGTCAATGAGAAGGTCCATGGGACACAGTAAACCTGAAGTGAAGCATCGGAATCCATAACTAGTGTCACAGGAATGGTTCAAAACATAGTCAGTAAGAAGAGTCAGTCTTCTTGTACGTAAGTCGGCATTGTGCCTTTTGTATTTAATTCCGATGAAATTTCTGTGTTTCATCATCAATACGACGGTCCAAGAGAGACTTTAAACCAGAAGTGAAGCATCGCAATCTACAACTAGTGTCACAGGAATGGTTCAAAACATAGTCAGTAAGAAGAGTCATTCTTCTTGTACTTAAGTTGGCATTGTGCCTTTTGTATTTAAATCCGATGCACTATCTGTGTTTCATCGTCATTAAGAAGGTCCAAGGGATACAGTAAAACTGAAATGAAGCGTCGGAATCTATAACTAGTGTTACAGGAATGGTTCAAAACATAGACAGTAGGAAGATTCAGTCTACATGTACTTAAGTCAGTATTGTGCCTGTTGTATTTATTTCCGATGCAATTTCTATGTTTCATCGTCAATAAGAAAGTCAGAGGGATACAGTTAACCTGAAGTGAAGCATCGGAATCTATAACTAATGTCACACGAATGGTTCAAAACATAGTCAGTAAGAAGAGTCAGTCTTCTTGTACTTAAGTCGGCATTGTGCCTTTTGTATTTAATTTCGGTGAAATTTCTGTGTTTCATCGTCAATAAGAAGGTCCAAGAGATACAGTAAACCTTGAAGTGGAGCATCGGAAACAATAACTAGTGTCACTGGAATGGTTCAAACACAGACAGTAAGTAGAGTCAGTCTTCTTGTACTTAACTCGGCATTGTGCCTTTTCTATTTAATTCCGATGCAATTTCTGTGTTTCACCGTCAATAAGAGGGTCAGAGGGATACAGTGAACATGAAGTGATGCAACGGAATCTATAACTAGTGTCACCGGAATGGTTCAGAACATAGTCAGTAAAAAGAGTCAGTCTACTTGTTCTTAAGTCGGCATTGTGCCATTTGTATTTAATTCCGATGCAATTTCTGTGTTTGATCGTCAATAAGAAGGTCCAAGGGATACAGTAAACCTGAAGTGAAGCGTCGGGATCTACAACCAGTGTCACAGGAATTGTTCAAATCATAGTCAGTAAGAAGAGTCAGTCTTCTTGTACGTAAGTCGGCATTGTGACTTTTCTATTTAATTCCGATGCAATTTCGGTGTTTCATCGTCAATAAGAAGGTCCAAGGAATACAGTAAACCTTGTGTGAAGCATCGGAATCTATATCTAGTGTCACAGGAATGGTTCAAAACACAGACAGTAAGAAGAGTCAGTCTTCTTGCACTTAAGTCGGCATTGTGCCTTTTGTATTTAATTCAGATGCAATTTCTGTGTTTCATCGTCAATGAGAAGGTCAGAGGGATACAGTAAACATGAAGTGAAGCATCGGAATCTATAACTAGTGTCACAGGAATGGTTCAAAACATAGACAGTAGGAAGAGTCAGTCTTCTTGTACTTAAGTCGGCATTGTGACTTTTCTATTTAATTCCGATGCAATTTCTGTGTTTCATCGTCAATAAGAAGGTCCAAGGGATACAGTAAACCTGGAGTGAAGCATCGGACGCTATAACTAGTGTCACAGGAACGGTTCAAAACATAGACAGTAAGAAGAGTCAGCCTTCTTGTACTTAAGTCGGCATTCATTCTTTTGTATTTAATTCTGATGCAATATCTGTGTTTCATCGTCAATAAGAAGGTCCAAGGGATACAGTAAACCTGAAGTGAAGCATCGGAATCTGTAACTAGTGTCACAGGTATAGATCAAGATGTAGTCAGTAAGAAGATTCAGTCTTGTTGTACTTAAGTCGGCATTGTGCCTTGTGTATCTAATTCCGATGCAATTTCTGTGTTTCATCGTCAATAAGAAGGTCCAAGGGATACAGTAAACCTGGAGTGAAGCATCGGACGCTATAACTAGTGTCACAGGAACGGTTCAAAACATAGACAGTAAGAAGAGTCAGCCTTCTTGTACTTAAGTCGGCATTCATTCTTTTGTATTTAATTCTGATGCAATATCTGTGTTTCATCGTCAATAAGAAGGTCCAAGGGATACAGTAAACCTGAAGTCAAGCATCGGAATCTGTAACTAGTGTCTCAGATATAGATCAAGATGTAGTCAGTAAGAAGAGTCAGTCTTGTTGTACTTAAGTCGGCATTGTGCCTTTTGTATCTAATTCCGATGCAATTTCTGTGTTTCATCGTCAATGAGAAGGTCCGTGGGACACAGTAAACCTGAAGTGAAGCATCGGAATCCATAACTAGTGCCACAGCAATGGTTCAAAACATAGTCAGTAAGAAGAGTCAGTCTTCTTGTACGTAAGTCGGCATTGTGCCTTTTGTATTTAATTCCGATGAAATTTCTGTGTTTCATCATCAATACGACGGTCCAAGAGATACATTAAACCAGAAGTGAAGCATCGCAATCTACAACTAGTGTCACAGGAATGGTTCAAAACATAGTCAGTAAGAAGAGTCATTCTTCTTGTACTTAAGTTGGCATTGTGCCTTTTGTATTTAAATCCGATGCACTATCTGTGTTTCATCGTCATTAAGACGGTCCAAGGGATACAGTAAAACTGAAATGAAGCGTCGGAATCTATAACTAGTGTTACAGGAATGGTTCAAAACATAGACAGTAGGAAGATTCAGTCTACATGTACTTAAGTCGGTATTGTGCCTGTTGTATTTATTTCCGATGCAATTTCTATGTTTCATCGTCAATAAGAAGGTCAGAGGGATACAGTTAACCTGAAGTGAAGCATCGGAATCTATAACTAATGTCACACGAATGGTTCAAAACATAGTAAGAAGAGTCAGTCTTCTTGTACTTAAGTCAGCATTGTGCCTTTTGTATTTAATTTCGGTGAAATTTCTGTGTTTCATCGTCAATAAGAAGGTCCAAGAGATACAGTAAACCTGAAGTGGAGCATCGGAAACTATAACTAGTGTCACTGGAATGGTTCAAACACAGACAGTAAGTAGAGTCAGTCTTCTTGTACTTAACTCAGCATTTTGCCTTTTCTATTTAATTCCGATGCAATTTCTGTGTTTCACCGTCAATAAGAGGGTCAGAGGGATACAGTGAACATGAAGTGATGCAACGGAATCTATAACTAGTGTCACCGGAATGGTTCAGAACATAGTCAGTAAGAAGAGTCACTCTACTTGTTCTTAAGTCGGCATTGTGCCTTTTGTATTTAATTCCGATGCAATTTCTGTGTTTCATCGTCAATAAGAAGGTCCAAGGGATACAGTAATCCTGAAGTGAAGCATCGGGATCTACAACTAGTGTCACAGGAGTTGTTCAAATCATAGTCAGTAAGAAGAGTCAGTCTTCTTGTACGTAAGTCGGCGTTGTGCCTTTTGTATTTAATTAAGATGCAATATCTGTGTTTCGTCGTCAATAAGATGGTCCAAGGTATAAAGTAAACCTGAAGTGAAGCATCCGAATCTTTAACTAGTGTCACAGGAATTGATCAATATATAGTCAGTAAGAAGAGTCAGTGTTCTTGTACTTAAGTCGGCATTGTGCCTTTTGTATTTAATTCCGATGCAATTTCTGTGTTTCATCGTCAATAAGAAGGTCCAAGGGATACAGTAAACCTGAAGTGAAGCATCGGAATCCATAACTAGTGTCACAGAAAATGGTTCAAAACATAGACAGTAAGAAGAGACAGTCGTCTTGTACCTAAGTCGGCATTGTACCTTTTCTATTTAATTCCGATGCAATTTCGGTGTTTCATCGTCAATAAGGAGGTCCAAGGGATACAGTAAACCTTGTGTGAAGCATCGGAATCTATATCTAGTGACACAGGAATGGTTCAAAACACAGACAGTAAGAAGAGTCAGTCTTCTTGCACTTAAGTCGGCATTGTGCCTTTTGTATTTAATTCCGATGCAATTTCTGAGTTTCATCGTCAATAAGAAGGTCCAAGGGATACAGTAAACCTGGAGTGAAGCATCGGACACTATAACTAGTGTCACAGGAACGGTTCAAAACATAGACAGTAAGAAGAGTCAGTCTTCTTGTACTTAAGTCGGCATTGTGCCTTTTGTATTTAATTCCGATGCAATTTCTGTGTTTCATCGTCAATAAGAAGGTCAGAGGGATACAGTGAACCTGAGGTGAAGCATCGGAATCTATAACAAGTGTCACAGGAATGGTTCAAAACATAGACAGTAGGAAGAGTCAGTCTTCTTGTACTTAAGACGGCATTGTGCCTTTTCTATTTAATTCCGATGAAATTTCTGTGTTTCATCGTCAATAAGAAGGTCCAAGGGATACAGTAAACCTGGAGTGAAGCATCGGACACTATAACTAGTGTCACAGGAACGGTGCAAAACATAGACAGTAAGAAGAGTCAGCCTTCTTGTACTTAAGTCGGCATTGTTTCTTTTGTATTTAATTCCGATGCAATTTCTGTGTTTCATCGTTAATGAGAAGGTCCATGGGATACAGTAAACCTGAAGTGAAGCATCGGAATCCATAACTAGTGTCACAAGAATGGTTCAAAACATAGTCAGTAAGAATAGTCAGTCTTCTTGTACGTAAGTCGGCATTGTGCCTTTTGTATTTAATTCCGATGAAATTTCTGTGTTTCATCATCAATACGACGGTCCAAGAGATACATTAAACCAGAAGTGAAGCATCGCAATCTATAACTAGTGTCACAGGAATGGTTCAAAACATAGTCAGTAAGAGGAGTCATTCTTCTTGTACTTAAGTTGGCATTGTTCCTTTTGTATTTAAATCCGATGCACTATCTGTGTTTCATCGTCATTAAGAAGGTCCAAGGGATACAGTAAACCTGAAATGAAGCATCGGAATCTATAACTAGTGTTACAGGAATGGTTCAAAACATAGACAGTAGGAAGATTCAGTCTACATGTACTTAAGTCGGTATTGTGCCTGTTGTATTTATTTCCGATTCAATTTCTGTGTTTCATCGTCAATAAGAAGGTCAGAGGGATACAGTTAACCTGAAGTGAAGCATCGGAATCAATAACTAATGTCACACGAATGGTTCAAAACATAGTCTGTAAGAAGAGTCAGTCTTCTAGTACTTAAGTCGGCATTGTGCCTTTTGTATTTAATTTCGGTGAAATTTCTGTTTTTCATCGTCAATAAGAAGGTCCAACATATACAGTAAACCTGAAGTGGAGCATCGGAAACTATAACTAGTGTCACTGGAATGGTTCAAACACAGACAGTAAGAAGAGTCAGTCTTCTTGTACTTAACTCGGCATTGTGCCTTTTCTATTTAATTCCTATGCAATTTCTGTGTTTCACCATCAATAAGAGGGTCAGAGGGATACAGTGAACATGAAGTGATGCAACGGAATCTATAACTAGTGTCACCGGAATGGTTCAGAACATAGTCAGTAAGAAGAGTCAGTCTTCTTGATCTTAAGTCGGCATTGTGCCTTTTGTATTTAATTCCGATGCAATTTCTGTGTTTCGTCGCCAATAAGAAGGTCCCCCCCCATGAACCATGGACCTTGCCGTTGGTGGGGAGGCTTGCGTGCCTCAGCGTTACAGATAGCCGTACCGTAGGTGCAACCACAACGGAGGGGTATCTGTTGAGAGGCCAGACAAACGTGTGGTTCCTGAAGAGGGGCAGCAGCCTTTTCAGTAGTTGCAAGGGCAACAGTCTGGATGATTGACTGATCTGGCCTTGTAACAATAACCAAAACGGCCTTGCTGTGCTGGTACTGCGAACGGCTGAAAGCAAGGGGAAACTACAGCCGTAATTTTTCCCGAGGGCATGCAGCTTTACTGTATGATTACATGATGATGGCGTCCTCTTGGGTAAAATATTCCGGAGGTAAAATAGTCCCCCATTCGGATCTCCGGGCGGGGACTACTCAAGAGAATGTCGTTATCAGGAGAAAGAAAACTGGCATTCTACGGATCGGAGCGTGGAATGTCAGATCCCTTAATCGGGCAGGTAGGTTAGAAAATTTAAAAAGGGAAATGGATAGGTTGAAGTTAGATATAGTGGGAATTAGTGAAGTTCGGTGGCAGGAGGAACAAGACTTCTGGTCAGGTGACTACAGGGTTATAAACACAAAATCAAATAGGGGTAATGCAGGAGTAGGTTTAATAATGAATAGGAAAATAGGAATGCGGGTAAGCTACTACAAACAGCATAGTGAACGCATTATTGTGGCCAAGATAGATACAAAGCCCACACCTGCTACGGTAGTACAAGTTTATATGCCAACTAGCTCTGCAAATGACGAAGAAATTGAAGAAATGTATGATGAAATAAAAGAAATTGTTCAGATTGTGAAGGGAGACGAAAATTTAATAGTCACGGGTGACTGGAATTCGAGTGTAGGAAAAGGGAGAGAAGGAAACATAGTAGGTGAATATGGATTGGGGGACAGAAATGAAAGAGGAAGCCGCCTGGTCGAATTTTGCACAGAGCACAACATAATCATAACTAACACTTGGTTTAAGAATCATGAAAGAAGGTTGTATACATGGAAGAACCCTGGAGATACTAAAAGGTATCAGATAGATTATATAATGGTAAGACAGAGATTTAGGAACCAGGTTTTAAATTGTAAGACATTTCCAGGGGCAGATGTGGACTCTGACCACAATCTATTGGTTATGACCTGTAGATTAAAACTGAAGAAACTGCAAAAAGGTGGGAATTTAAGGAGATGGGACCTGGATAAACTAAAAGAACCAGAGGTTGTACAGAGATTCAGGGAGAGCATAAGGGAGCAATTGACAGGAATGGGGGAAATAAATACAGTAGAAGAAGAATGGGTAGCTTTGAGGGATGAAGTAGTGAAGGCAGCAGAGGATCAAGTAGGTAAAAAGACGAGGGCTAGTAGAAATCCTTGGGTAACAGAAGAAATATTGAATTTAATTGATGAAAGGAGAAAATATAAAAATGCAGTAAGTGAAACAGGCAAAAAGGAATACAAACGTCTCAAAAATGAGATCGACAGGAAGTGCAAAATGGCTAAGCAGGGATGGCTAGAGGACAAATGTAAGGATGTAGAGGCCTATCTCACTAGGGGTAAGATAGATACCGCCTACAGGAAAATTAAAGAGACCTTTGGAGATAAGAGAACGACTGGTATTAATATCAAGAGCTCAGATGGAAACCCAGTTCTAAGCAAAGAAGGGAAAGCAGAAAGGTGGAAGGAGTATATACAGGGTCTATACAAGGGCGATGTTCTTGAGGACAATATTATGGAAATGGAAGAGGATGTAGATGAAGATGAAATGGGAGATACGATACTGCGTGAAGAGTTTGACAGAGCACTGAAAGACCTGAGTCGAAACAAGGCCCCCGGAGTAGACAATATTCCATTGGAACTACTGACGGCCTTGGGAGAGCCAGTCCTGACAAAACTCTACCATCTGGTGAGCAAGATGTATGAAACAGGCGAAATACCCTCAGACTTCAAGAAGAATATAATAATTCCAATCCCAAAGAAAGCAGGTGTTGACAGATGTGAAAATTACCGAACTATCAGCTTAATAAGTCACAGCTGCAAAATACTAACGCGAATTCTTTACAGACGAATGGAAAAACTAGTAGAAGCCAACCTCGGGGAAGATCAGTTTGGATTCCGTAGAAACACTGGAACACGTGAGGCAATACTGACCTTACGACTTATCTTAGAAGAAAGATTAAGGAAAGGCAAACCTACGTTTCTAGCATTTGTAGACTTAGAGAAAGCTTTTGACAATGTTGACTGGAATACTCTCTTTCAAATTCTGAAGGTGGCAGGGGTAAAATACGGGGAGCGAAAGGCTATTTACAATTTGTACAGAAACCAGATGGCAGTTATAAGAGTCGAGGGACATGAAAGGGAAGCAGTGGTTGAGAAGGGAGTAAGACAGGGTTGTAGCCTCTCCCCGATGTTGTTCAATCTGTATATTGAGCAAGCAGTAAAGGAAACAAAAGAAAAATACGGGGTAGGTATTAAAATTCATGGAGAAGAAATAAAAACTTTGAGGTTCGCCGATGACATTGTAATTCTGTCAGAGACAGCAAAGGACTTGGAAGAGCAGTTGAATGGAATGGACAGTGTCTTGAAAGGAGGATATAAGATGAACATCAACAAAAGCAAAACGAGGATAATGGAATGTAGTCTAATTAAGTCGGGTGATGCTGAGGGAATTAGATTAGGAAATGAGGCACTTAAAGTAGTAAAGGAGTTTTGCTATTTGGGGAGCAAAATAACTGATGATGGTCGAAGTAGAGAGGATATAAAATGTAGACTGGCAATGGCAAGGAAAGCGTTTCTGAAGAAGAGAAATTTGTTAACATCCAGTATTGATTTAAGTGTCAGGAAGTCATTTCTGAAAGTATTCGTATGGAGTGTAGCCATGTATGGAAGTGAAACATGGACGATAAATAGTTTGGACAAGAAGAGAATAGAAGCTTTCGAAATGTGGTGCTACAGAAGAATGCTGAAGATTAGATGGGTAGATCACATAACTAATGAGGAAGTATTGAATAGGATTGGGGAGAAGAGAAGTTTGTGGCACAACTTGACCAGAAGACGGGATCGGTTGGTAGGACATGTTCTGAGGCATCAAGGGATCACCAGTTTAGTATTGGAGGGCAGCGTGGAGGGTAAAAATCGTAGAGGGAGACCAAGAGATGAATACACTAAGCAGATTCAGGAGGATGTAGGTTGCAGTAGGTACTGGGAGATGAAAAAGCTTGCACAGGATAGAGTGGCATGGAGAGCTGCATCAAACCAGTCTCAGGACTGAAGACCACAACAACAACAACAAGAAGGTCCAAAGGATACAGTAACCCTGAAGTGAAGCATCTGAATCCATAACTAATGTCACAGGAATGGGTCAAAACATAGACAGTAGGAAGATTCAGTCTTCTTATACTTAAGTCGGCATTGTGCCTTTAGTATTTAGTTCCAATGCAATTTCTGTGTTTCATCGTCAATAAGAAGGTCCAAGGGATACAGTAAACCTGAAGCGAAGCATCGGAATCTATAACTAGTGTCACAGGAATGGTTCAAAACCTAGTCAGTAAGAAGAATCAGTCTCCTAGTACTTTAGTCGGCATTGGGCCTTTTCTATTTAATTCCGATGCAATTTCTGTGTTTCATCGTCAAAAAGAAGGTCAGAGTGATACAGTAAACCTGACGTGAAGCATCGGAATCCATAACTAGTGTCACAGGAATGGTCTAAAACATAAACAGTAAGAAGAGTCAGTCTTCTTGTACTTCAGTCGGCATTGTGCCTTTTCTATTTAATTCCGATGCAATTTCTGTGTTTCACCGTCAATAAGAGGGTCAGAGGGATAGAGTGAACATGAAGTGGAGCAACGGAATCTATAACTAGTGTCACCGGAATGGTTCAAAACATAGTCAGTAAGAAGAGTCAGTCTACTTGTCCTTAAGTCGGCATTGTGCCTTTTGTATTTAATTCCGATGCAATTTCTGTGTTTCGTCGTCAATAAGAAGGTCCAAGGGATACAGTAAACCTGAAGTGAAGCATCGGAATCTATAACTAGTGTCACAGGAACGGTTCAATGCAGTCAGTAAGATGAGTCAGTCTTCTTGTACTTAAGTCGGCATTGTGCCTATTGTATTTAATTCTGATGCAATTTCTGTGTTTCATCGTCAATAAGAAGGTCCAAGGGATACTGTAAACCTGAAGTGAAGCATCGGAATCTGTAACTAGCGTCACAGGAATGGTTCATAACATAGACACTAAGAAGAGTCAGTCTGCTTGTACTGAAGTCGGCATTGAGCCTTTTCTATTTAATTCCGATGCAATTTCTGTGCTTCATCGTCAATAAGAGGGTTAGAGGGATACAGTGAACCTGAGGTGAAGCATCGGAATCTATAACTAGTATCATAGGAATGGTTCAAAACATAGACAGTAAGAAGAGTCCGTCTTCTTGTACTTAAGTAGGCATTGTGCCTTTTCTATTTAATTCCGATGCAATTTCTGTGTTTCGTCGCCAATAAGAAGGTCCTAAGGATACAGTAAACCTGAAGTGAAGCATCGGAATGTGAACTAGTGTCACAGGAATGGTTCAAAGCATAGTCAGTAAGAAGACTCAGTCTTCTTGTACTTAAGTAGGCATTGTACCTTTTGTATTTAATTCCGATGCAATTTCTGTGTTTCATCGTCAATCAGAAGGTCCAAGGGGTAAAGTAAACCTGAAGTGAAGCATAGGAATCAATAACTACTGTAACAGGAATGGATCAAGATATAGTCAGTAAGAAGACTCGGTCTTCTTGTACTTAAGTAGGCATTGTACCTTTTGTATTTAATTCCGATGCAATTTCTGTGTTTCATCGTCAGTAAGAAGGTCCAAGAGATACAGTAAACCTGAAGTGGAGCATCGGAATCTGTAACCTGCGTCACAGGAATGGTTCAAAACATAGACACTAAGATGAGTCAGTCTGCTCGTACTTAAGACGGCATTGTGCCTTTTCTATTTAATTCGGATGCAATTTCTGTGTTTCATCGTCAATAAGATGGTCAGAGGGATACAGTGAACCTGAGGTGATGCATCGGAATCTATAACTAGGGTCACAGGAATGGTTCAAAACATAGACAGTAAGAAGAGTCAGTCTTCTTGTACTTTAGTCGGCATTGTGCCTTTTCTATTTAATTCCGATGCAATTTCTGTGTTTCGTCGCCAATAAGAAGGTCCAAAGGATACAGTAACCCTGAAGTGAAGCTTCGGAATCCATAACTAATGTCACAGGAATGGTTCAAAACATAGACAGTAGGAAGAGTCAGTCTTCTTGTACTTAAGTCGGCATTGTGCCTTTTCTATTTAATTCCGATGCAATTTCTGTGTCTCATCGTCAATAAGAAGGTCCAAGGGATACAGTAAACCTGCAGTGAAGCATCGGACGCTATAACTAGTGTCACAGGAACGGTTCAAAACATAGACAGTAAGAAGAGTCAGCCTTCTTGTACTTAAGTCGGCATTCATTCTTTTGTATTTAATTCTGATGCAATATCTGTGTTTCATCGTCAATAAGAAGGTCCAAGGGATACAGTAAACCTGAAGTGAAGCATCGGAATCTGTAACTAGTGTCACAGGTATAGATCAAGATGTAGTCAGTAAGAAGATTCAGTCTTGTTGTACTTAAGTCGGCATTGTGCCTTGTGTATCTAATTCCGATGCAATTTCTGTGTTTCATCGTCAATGAGAAGGTCCATGGGACACAGTAAACCTGAAGTGAAGCATCGGAATCCATAACTAGTGTCACAGGAATGGTTCAAAACATAGTCAGTAAGAAGAGTCAGTCTTCTTGTACGTAAGTCGGCATTGTGCCTTTTGTATTTAATTCCGATGAAATTTCTGTGTTTCATCATCAATACGACGGTCCAAGAGAGACTTTAAACCAGAAGTGAAGCATCGCAATCTACAACTAGTGTCACAGGAATGGTTCAAAACATAGTCAGTAAGAAGAGTCATTCTTCTTGTACTTAAGTTGGCATTGTGCCTTTTGTATTTAAATCCGATGCACTATCTGTGTTTCATCGTCATTAAGAAGGTCCAAGGGATACAGTAAAACTGAAATGAAGCGTCGGAATCTATAACTAGTGTTACAGGAATGGTTCAAAGCATAGACAGTAGGAAGATTCAGTCTACATGTACTTAAGTCGGTATTGTGCCTGTTGTATTTATTTCCGATGCAATTTCTATGTTTCATCGTCAATAAGAAGGTCAGAGGGATACAGTTAACCTGAAGTGAAGCATCGGAATCTATAACTAATGTCACACGAATGGTTCAAAACATAGTCAGTAAGAAGAGTCAGTCTTCTTGTACTTAAGTCGGCATTGTGCCTTTTGTATTTAATTTCGGTGAAATTTCTGTGTTTCATCGTCAATAAGAAGGTCCAAGAGATACAGTAAACCTGAAGTGGACCATCGGAAACTATAACTAGTGTCACTGGAATGGTTCAAACACAGACAGTAAGAAGAGTCAGTCTTCTTGTACTTAACTCGGCATTGTGCCTTTTCTATTTAATTCCGATGCAATTTCTGTGTTTCACCGTCAATAAGAAGGTCAGAGGGATACAGTGAACATGAAGTGATGCAACGGATTCTATAACTAGTGTCACCGGAATGGTTCAGAACATAGTCAGAAAAAAGAGTCAGTCTACTTGTTCTTAAGTCGGCATTGTGCCTTTTGTATTTAATTCCGATGCAATTTCTGTGTTTCATCGTCAATAAGAAGGTCCAAGGGATACAGTAAACCTGAAGTGAAGCATCGGAATCTACAACTAGTGTCACAGGAATTGTTCAAATCATAGTCAGTAAGAAGAGTCAGTCTTCTTGTACGTAAGTCGGCATTGTGCCTTTTGTATTTAATTCCGATGCAATTTCTGTGTTTCGTCGTCAATAAGATGGTCCAAGGTATAAAGTAAACCTGAAGTGAAGCATCCGAATCTTTAACTAGTGTCACAGGAATTGATCAATATATAGTCAGTAAGAAGAGTCAGTGTTCTTGTACTTAAGTCGGCATTGTGCCTTTTGTATTTCATTCCGATGCAATTTCTGTGTTTCATCGTCAATAAGAAGGTCCAAGGGATAAAGTAAACCTGAAGTGAAGCATCGGAATCCATAACTAGTGTCACAGAAAATGGTTCAAAACATAGACAGTAAGATGAGACAGTCGTCTTGTACCTAAGTCGGCATTGTGCCTTTTCTATTTAATTCCGATGCAATTTCGGTGTTTCATCGTCAATAAGAAGGTCCAAGGGATACAGTAAACCTTGTGTGAAGCATCGGAATCTATATCTAGTGTCACAGGAATGGTTCAAAACACAGTCAGTAAGAAGAGTCAGTCTTCTTGCACTTAAGTCGGCATTGTGCCTTTTGTATTTAATTCAGATGCAATTTCTGTGTTTCATCGTCAATGAGAAGGTCAGAGGGATACAGTAAACATGAAGTGAAGCATCGGAATCTATAACTAGTGTCACAGGAATGGTTCAAAACATAGACTGTAGGAAGAGTCAGTCTTCTTGTACTTAAGTCGGCATTGTGACCTTTCTATTTAATTCCGATTCAATTTCTGTGTTTCATCGTCAATAAGAAGGTCCAAGGGATACAGTAAACCTGGAGTGAAGCATCGGACGCTATAACTAGTGTCACAGGAACGGTTCAAAACATAGACAGTAAGAAGAGTCAGCCTTCTTGTACTTAAGTCGGCATTCATTCTTTTGTATTTAATTCTGATGCAATATCTGTGTTTCATCGTCAATAAGAAGGTCCAAGGGATACAGTAAACCTGAAGTGAAGCATCGGAATCTGTAACTAGTGTCACAGATATAGATCAAGATGTAGTCAGTAAGAAGAGTCAGTCTTGTTGTACTTAAATCGGCATTGTGCCTTTTGTATCTAATTCCGATGCAATTTCTGTGTTTCATCGTCAATGAGAAGGTCCATGGGACACAGTAAACCTGAAGTGAAGCATCGGAATCCATAACTAGTGCCACAGCAATGGTTCAAAACATAGTCAGTAAGAAGAGTCAGTCTTCTTGTACGTAAGTCGGCATTGTGCCTTTTGTATTTAATTCCGATGAAATTTCTGTGTTTCATCATCAATACGACGGTCCAAGAGATACATTAAACCAGAAGTGAAGCATCGCAATCTACAACTAGTGTCACAGGAATGGTTCAAAACATAGTCAGCAAGAAGAGTCATTCTTCTTGTACTTAACTTGGCATTGTGCCTTTTGTATTTAAATCCGATGCACTATCTGTGTTTCATCGTCATTAAGAAGGTCCAAGGGATACAGTAAAACTGATATGAAGTGTCGGAATCTATAACTAGTGTTACAGGATTGGTTCAAAACATAGACAGTAGGAAGATTCAGTCTACATGTACTTAAGTCGGTATTGTGCCTGTTGTATTTATTTCCGATGCAATTTCTATGTTTCATCGTCAATAAGAAGGTCAGAGGGATATAGTTAACCTGAAGTGAAGCATCGGAATCTATAACTAATGTAACACGAATGGTTCAAAACATAGTAAGAAGAGTCAGTCTTCTTGTACTTAAGTCAGCATTGTGCCTTTTGTATTAAATTTCGGTGAAATTTCTGTGTTTCATCGTCAATAAGAGGGTCAGAGGGATACAGTGAACATGAAGTGATGCAACGGAATCTATAACTAGTGTCACCGGAATGGTTCAAAACACAGACAGTAAGAAGAGTCAGTCTTCTTGCACTTAAGTCGGCATTGTGCCTTTTGTATTTAATTCAGATGCAATTTCTGTGTTTCATCGTCAATGAGAAGGTCAGAGGGATACAGTAAACATGAAGTGAAGCATCGGAATCTATAACTAGTGTCACAGGAATGGTTCAAATCATAGGCAGTAAGAAGATCCAGTCTTCTTGTCCTTTAGTCGGCATTGTGCCTTTTGTATTTAATTCCGATGCAATTTCTGTGCCTCATCGTCAATAATAAGGTCCAAGGGATACAGTAAACCTGAAGTGAAGCATCGGAATCTATAACTAGTGTCACAGGAATGAATCAAGGCATAGTCAGTAAGAGGAGTCAGTCTGCTCGTACTTAGGTCGGCACTGTGCCTTTTGTATTTAATACCGATGCAATTTCAGTGTTTCATCGTCAATACAAAGGTCCAAGGGATACAGTAAACCTGAAGTGAAGCATCGGAATCCATAACTAGTATCACAGGAATGGTTCAAAACATAGTCAGTAAGAAGAGTCAGTCTTCTTGTACTTCATTGGGCATTGCGCCTTTTGTATTTTATTCCCATGCAATTTCTGTGTTTCATCGTCAATACGAAGGTCCAAGGGATACAGTAAACCAGAAGTGAAGCATCGGAATCTATAACTAGTGACACAGGAATGGTTCAAAACATAGTCAGTAAGAAGAGTCAGTCTTCTTGTACTTAAGTCGGCATTGTGCCTTTTGTATTTAATTCCGATGCAATTTCTGTGTTTCATCGTCAATAAGAAGGTCAGAGGGATACAGTGAACCTGAGGTGAAGCATCGGAATCTATAACAAGTGTCACAGGAATGGTTCAAAACATAGACAGTAGGAAGAGTCAGTCTTCTTGTACTTAAGACGGCATTGTGCCTTTTCTATTTAATTCCGATGCAATTTCTGTGTTTCATCGTCAATAGGAAGGTCCAAGGGATACAGTAAACCTGGAGTGAAGCATCGGACACTATAACTAGTGTCACAGGAACGGTTCAAAACATAGACAGTAAGAAGAGTCAGCCTTCTTGTACTTAAGTCGGCATTGTTTCTTTTGTATTTAATTCCGATGCAATATCTGTGTTTCATCGTCAATAAGAAGGTCCAAGGGATACAGTAAACCTGAAGTGAAGCATCGGAATCTGTAACTAGTGTCACAGGTATAGATCAAGATGCAGTCAGTATGAAGAGTCAGTCTTGTTGTACTTAAGTCGGCATTGTGCCTTTTGTATCTAATTCCGATGCAATTTCTGTGTTTCATCGTCAATGAGAAGGTCCATGGGATACAGTAAACCTGAAGTGAAGCATCGGAATCCATAACTAGTGTCACAGGAATGGTTCAAAACATAGTCAGTAAGAATAGTCAGTCTTCTTGTACGTAAGTCGGCATTGTGCCTTTTGTATTTAATTCCGATGAAATTTCTGTGTTTCATCATCAATACGACGGTCCAAGAGATACATTAAACCAGAAGTGAAGCATCACAATCTATAACTAGTGTCACAGGAATGGTTCAAAACATAGTCAGTAAGAAGAGTCATTCTTCTTGTACTTAAGTTGGCATTGTTCCTTTTGTAATTAAATCCGATGCACTATCTGTGTTTCATCGTCATTAAGAAGGTCCAAGGGATACAGTAAACCTGAAATGAAGCATCGGAATCTATAACTAGTGTTACAGGAATGGTTCAAAACATAGACAGTAGGAAGATTCAGTCTACATGTACTTAAGGCGGTATTGTGCCTGTTGTATTTATTTCCGATTCAATTTCTGTGTTTCATCGTCAATAAGAAGGTCAGAGGGATACAGTTAACGTGAAGTGAAGCATCGGAATCTATAACTAATGTCACACGAATGGTTCAAAACAGAGTCAGTAAGAAGAGTCAGTCTTCTTGTACTTAAGTCGGCATTGTGCCTTTTGTATTTAATTTCGGTGAAATTTCTGTTTTTCATCGTCAATAAGAAGGTCCAACATATACAGTAAACCTGAAGTGGAGCATCGGAAACTATAACTAGTGTCACTGGAATGGTTCAAACACAGACAGTAAGAAGTGTCAGTCTTCTTGTACTTAACTCGGCATTGTGCCTTTTCTATTTAATTCCGATGCAATTTCTGTGTTTCACCATCAATAAGAGGGTCAGAGGGATACAGTGAACATGAAGTGATGCAACGGAATCTATAACTAGTGTCACCGGAATGGTTCAGAACATAGTCAGTAAGAAGAGTCAGTCTTCTTGATCTTAAGTCGGCATTGTGCCTTTTGTATTTAATTCCGATGCAATTTCTGTGTTTCGTCGCCAATAAGAAGGTCCAAAGGATACAGTAACCCTGAAGTGAAGCATCGGAATCCATAACTAATGTCACAGGAATGGGTCAAAACATAGACAGTAGGAAGATTCAGTCTTCTTATACTTAAGTCGGCATTGTGCCTTTTGTATTTAATTCCGATGCAATTTCTGTGTTTCACCGTCAATAAGAGGGTCAGAGGGATAGAGTGAACATGAAGTGGTGCAACGGAATCTATAACTAGTGTCACCGGAATGGTTCAAAACATAGTCAGTAAGAAGAGTCAGTCTACTTGTCCTTAAGTCGGCATTGTGCCTTTTGTATTTAATTCCGATGCAATTTCTGTGTTTCGTCGTCAATAAGAAGGTCCAAGGGATACAGTAAACCTGAAGTGAAGCATCGGAATCTATAACTAGTGTCACAGGAACGGTTCAATGCAGTCAGTAAGATGAGTCTGTCTTCTTGTACTTAAGTCGGCATTGTGCCTTTTCTATTTAATTCCGATGCAATTTCTGTGTTTCATCGTCAAAAAGAAGGTCAGAGTGATACAGTAAACCTGACGTGAAGCATCGGAATCCATAACTAGTGTCACAGGAATGGTCTAAAACATAAACCGTAAGAAGAGTCACTCTTCTTGTACTTCAGTCGGCATTGTGCCTTTTCTATTTAATTCCGATGCAATTTCTGTGTTTCACCGTCAATAAGAGGGTCAGAGGGATAGAGTGAACATGAAGTGGTGCAACGGAATCTATAACTAGTGTCACCGGAATGGTTCAAAACATAGTCAGTAAGAAGAGTCAGTCTACTTGTCCTTAAGTCGGCATTGTGCCTTTTGTATTTAATTCCGATGCAATTTCTGTGTTTCGTCGTCAATAAGAAGGTCCAAGGGATACAGTAAACCTGAAGTGAAGCATCGGAATCTATAACTAGTGTCACAGGAACGGTTCAATGCAGTCAGTAAGATGAGTCAGTCTTCTTGTACTTAAGTCGGCATTGTGCCTATTGTATTTAATTCCGATGAAATTTCTGTGTTTCATCGTCAATAAGAAGGTCCAAGGGATACTGTAAACCTGAAGTGAAGCATCGGAATCTGTAACTAGCGTCACAGGAATGGTTCATAACATAGACACTAAGAAGAGTCAGTATGCTTGTACTGAAGTCGGCATTGTGCCTTTTCTATTTAAATCCGATGCAATATCTGTGCTTCATCGTCAATAAGAGGGTTAGAGGGATACAGTGAACCTGAGGTGAAGAATCGGAATCTATAACTAGTATCATAGGAATGGTTCAAAACATAGACAGTAAGAAGAGTCCATCTTCTTGTACTAAGTAGGCATTGTGCCTTTTCTATTTAATTCCGATGCAATTTCTGTGTTTCGTCGCCAATAAGAAGGTCCTAAGGATACAGTAAACCTGAAGTGAAGCATCGGAATCTGAACTAGTGTCACAGGAATGGTTCAAAGCATAGTCAGTAAGAAGACTCAGTCTTCTTGTACTTAAGTAGGCATTGTACCTTTTGTATTTAATTCCGATGCAATTTCTGTGTTTCATCGTCAATCAGAAGGTCCAAGGGGTAAAGTAAACCTGAAGTGAAGCATAGGAATCAATAACTACTGTAACAGGAATGGATCAAGATATAGTCAGTAAGAAGACTCAGTCTTCTTGTACTTAAGTAGGCATTGTACCTTTTGTATTTAATTCCGATGCAATTTCTGTGTTTCATCGTCAGTAAGAAGGTCCAAGAGATACAGTAAACCTGAAGTGGAGCATCGGAATCTGTAACCAGCGTCACAGGAATGGTTCAAAACATAGACACTAAGAAGAGTCAGTCTGCTCGTACTTAAGACGGCATTGTGCCTTTTCTATTTAATTCGGATGCAATTTCTGTGTTTCATCGTCAATAAGATGGTCAGAGGGATACAGTGAACCTGAGGTGAAGCATCGGAATCTATAACTAGGGTCACAGGAATGGTTCAAAGCATAGACAGTAAGAAGAGTCAGTCTTCTTGTACTTTAGTCGGCATTGTGCCTTTTCTATTTAATTCCGATGCAATTTCTGTGTTTCGTCGCCAATAAGAAGGTCCAAAGGATACAGTAACCCTGAAGTGAAGCTTCGGAATCCATAACTAATGTCACAGGAATGGTTCAAAACATAGACAGTAGGAAGAGTCAGTCTTCTTATACTTAAGTCGGCATTGTGCCTTTTGTATTTAGTTCCGATGCATTTTCTGTGGTTCATCGTCAATTAGAAGGTCCTAGGGATACAGTAAACCTGAAGTGAAGCATCGGAATCTACAACTAGTGTCACAGGAATGGTTCAAAGCATAGTCCGTAAGAAGTGTCAGTCTTCTTGTACTTAGGTAGGCATTGTACCTTTTGTATTGAATTCCGATGCAATATCTGTGTTTCATCGTCAACAAGAAGGTCCAAGGGATACAGTAAACCTGAAGTGAAGCATCGGATTCAATAACTAGTGTCACAGGAATGGATCAAGATATGGTCAGCAAGAAGAGTCAGTCTTCTTGTACCTAAGTCGGCATTGTGCGTTTTCTATTTAATTAAGATGCAATTTCTGTGTTTCATCGTCAAAAAGAAAGTCAGAGGGACACAGTAAACCTGAAGTGAAGCATGGGAATTTAAGACTAGCGTCACAGGAACGGTTCAAAGCAGTCAGTAAGAAGAGTCAGTCTTCTTGTACTTAAGTCGGCATTGTGCCTTTTGTATTTAGTTCCGATGCAATTTCTGTGGTTCATCGTCAATAAGAAGGTACTAGGGATACAGTAAACCTGAAGTGAAGCATCGGAATCTACAACTAGTGTCACAGGAATGGTTCAAAGTATAGTCAGTAAGAAGTGTCAGTCTTCTTGTACTTAAGTTGGCATTGTGACTTTTGTACTAAATTCCGATGCACTGGCTGTGTTTCATCGTTATTAAGAAGGTCCAAGGGATACAGTAAACCTGAAATGAAGCATCGGAATCAATAACTAGTGTCACTCGAATGGTTCAAAACATAGACAGTAAGAAGAGTCAGTCTTCTTGTACTTAAGTCGGCATTGTGTCTTTCGTATTTAATTCCGATGCAATTTCTGTGTTTCATCGTCAATAAGAACGTCCACGGGATACAGTAACCCAGAAGTGAAGCTTCGGAATCCATAACTAATGTCACAGGAATGGTTGAAAACATAGTCAGTATGAAGAGTCAGTCTTCTTGCACTTAAGTTGGCATTGTGACTTTTGTATTTAATTCCGATGCACTGTCTGTGTTTCATCGTCATTAAGAAGGTCGAAGCTATACAGTAAACCTGAAATGTAGCATCGGAATCTATAACTAGTGTCACAGGAATGGTTCAAAACATAGTCAGTAGGAAGAGTCAGTCTTCTTGTACTTAATTTGGCATTGTGACTTTTGTACTAAATTCCGACGCACTGGCTGTGTTTCATCGTCATTAAGAAGGTCCAAGGGATACAGTAAACCTGAAATGAAGCATCGGAATCTATAACTAGTGTCACTCGAATGGTTCAAAACATAGACAGTAAGAAGAGTCCGGCTTCTTGTACTTAAGTCGGTATTGTGCCTTTTCTATTTAATTCCGATGCAATTTCTGTGTTTCACCGTCAATAAGAGTGTCAGAGGGATACAGTGAACATGAAGTGAAGCATTGGAATCTATAACTAGTGTCATCGGAATGGTTCAAAACATAGTCAGTATGAAGAGTCAGTCTTTATGTCCTTAAGTCAGCATTGTGCCTTTTGTATTTAATTCCGATGCATTTTCTGTGTTTCATCGTAAATAAGAAGGTCAGAGGGATACAGTAAACCTGAAGTGAAGCATCGGAATCAATAACTAGTGTCACAGTAATGGTTCTAAGCAGTCAGTAAGAAGAGTCAGTCTTCTTGTACTTAAGTCGGCATTGTGCCTTTTGTATTTAATTCCGATGCAATTTCTGTGTTTCATCGTCAATAAGAAGGTCCAAGGGATACAGTACACCTGAAGTGAAGCATCGTAATCTGTAACTATAGTCACAGGAATGGTTCATAACATAGACACTAAGAAGAGTCAGTCTGCTTGTACTGATGTCGGCATTGTGCCTTCTCTATTAATTTCCGATGCAATTTCTGTGCTTCATCGTCAATAAGAGGGTTAGAGGGATACAGTGAACCTGAGGTGAAGCATCGGAATCTATAACTAGTATCATAGGAATGGTTCAAAACATAGACAGTAAGAAGAGTCTGTCTTCTTGTACTTAAGTAGGCATTGTGCCTTTTCTATTTAATTCCGATGCAATTTCTGTGTTTCGTCGTCAATAAGAAGGTCCAAGGGATACAGTAAACCTGAAGTGAAGCATCGGAATCTATAACTAGTGTCACAGGAACGGTTCAATGCAGTCAGTAAGATGAGTCAGTCTTCTTGTACTTAAGTCGGCATTGTGCCTATTGTATTTAATTCCGATGAAATTTCTGTGTTTCATCGTCAATAAGAAGGTCCAAGGGATACTGTAAACCTGAAGTGAAGCATCGGAATCTGTAACTAGCGTCACAGGAATGGTTCATAACATAGACACTAAGAAGAGTCAGTATGCTTGTACTGAAGTCGGCATTGTGCCTTTTCTATTTAAATCCGATGCAATATCTGTGCTTCATCGTCAATAAGAGGGTTAGAGGGATACAGTGAACCTGAGGTGAAGAATCGGAATCTATAACTAGTATCATAGGAATGGTTCAAAACATAGACAGTAAGAAGAGTCCATCTTCTTGTACTAAGTAGGCATTGTGCCTTTTCTATTTAATTCCGATGCAATTTCTGTGTTTCGTCGCCAATAAGAAGGTCCTAAGGATACAGTAAACCTGAAGTGAAGCATCGGAATCTGAACTAGTGTCACAGGAATGGTTCAAAGCATAGTCAGTAAGAAGACTCAGTCTTCTTGTACTTAAGTAGGCATTGTACCTTTTGTATTTAATTCCGATGCAATTTCTGTGTTTCATCGTCAATCAGAAGGTCCAAGGGGTAAAGTAAACCTGAAGTGAAGCATAGGAATCAATAACTACTGTAACAGGAATGGATCAAGATATAGTCAGTAAGAAGACTCAGTCTTCTTGTACTTAAGTAGGCATTGTACCTTTTGTATTTAATTCCGATGCAATTTCTGTGTTTCATCGTCAGTAAGAAGGTCCAAGAGATACAGTAAACCTGAAGTGGAGCATCGGAATCTGTAACCAGCGTCACAGGAATGGTTCAAAACATAGACACTAAGAAGAGTCAGTCTGCTCGTACTTAAGACGGCATTGTGCCTTTTCTATTTAATTCGGATGCAATTTCTGTGTTTCATCGTCAATAAGATGGTCAGAGGGATACAGTGAACCTGAGGTGAAGCATCGGAATCTATAACTAGGGTCACAGGAATGGTTCAAAGCATAGACAGTAAGAAGAGTCAGTCTTCTTGTACTTTAGTCGGCATTGTGCCTTTTCTATTTAATTCCGATGCAATTTCTGTGTTTCGTCGCCAATAAGAAGGTCCAAAGGATACAGTAACCCTGAAGTGAAGCTTCGGAATCCATAACTAATGTCACAGGAATGGTTCAAAACATAGACAGTAGGAAGAGTCAGTCTTCTTATACTTAAGTCGGCATTGTGCCTTTTGTATTTAGTTCCGATGCATTTTCTGTGGTTCATCGTCAATTAGAAGGTCCTAGGGATACAGTAAACCTGAAGTGAAGCATCGGAATCTACAACTAGTGTCACAGGAATGGTTCAAAGCATAGTCCGTAAGAAGTGTCAGTCTTCTTGTACTTAGGTAGGCATTGTACCTTTTGTATTGAATTCCGATGCAATATCTGTGTTTCATCGTCAACAAGAAGGTCCAAGGGATACAGTAAACCTGAAGTGAAGCATCGGATTCAATAACTAGTGTCACAGGAATGGATCAAGATATGGTCAGCAAGAAGAGTCAGTCTTCTTGTACCTAAGTCGGCATTGTGCGTTTTCTATTTAATTAAGATGCAATTTCTGTGTTTCATCGTCAAAAAGAAAGTCAGAGGGATACAGTAAACCTGAAGTGAAGCATGGGAATTTAAGACTAGCGTCACAGGAACGGTTCAAAGCAGTCAGTAAGAAGAGTCAGTCTTCTTGTACTTAAGTCGGCATTGTGCCTTTTGTATTTAGTTCCGATGCAATTTCTGTGGTTCATCGTCAATAAGAAGGTACTAGGGATACAGTAAACCTGAAGTGAAGCATCGGAATCTACAACTAGTGTCACAGGAATGGTTCAAAGTATAGTCAGTAAGAAGTGTCAGTCTTCTTGTACTTAAGTTGGCATTGTGACTTTTGTACTAAATTCCGATGCACTGGCTGTGTTTCATCGTTATTAAGAAGGTCCAAGGGATACAGTAAACCTGAAATGAAGCATCGGAATCAATAACTAGTGTCACTCGAATGGTTCAAAACATAGACAGTAAGAAGAGTCAGTCTTCTTGTACTTAAGTCGGCATTGTGTCTTTCGTATTTAATTCCGATGCAATTTCTGTGTTTCATCGTCAATAAGAACGTCCACGGGATACAGTAACCCAGAAGTGAAGCTTCGGAATCCATAACTAATGTCACAGGAATGGTTGAAAACATAGTCAGTATGAAGAGTCAGTCTTCTTGCACTTAAGTTGGCATTGTGACTTTTGTATTTAATTCCGATGCACTGTCTGTGTTTCATCGTCATTAAGAAGGTCGAAGCTATACAGTAAACCTGAAATGTAGCATCGGAATCTATAACTAGTGTCACAGGAATGGTTCAAAACATAGTCAGTAGGAAGAGTCAGTCTTCTTGTACTTAATTTGGCATTGTGACTTTTGTACTAAATTCCGACGCACTGGCTGTGTTTCATCGTCATTAAGAAGGTCCAAGGGATACAGTAAACCTGAAATGAAGCATCGGAATCTATAACTAGTGTCACTCGAATGGTTCAAAACATAGACAGTAAGAAGAGTCCGGCTTCTTGTACTTAAGTCGGTATTGTGCCTTTTCTATTTAATTCCGATGCAATTTCTGTGTTTCACCGTCAATAAGAGTGTCAGAGGGATACAGTGAACATGAAGTGAAGCATTGGAATCTATAACTAGTGTCATCGGAATGGTTCAAAACATAGTCAGTATGAAGAGTCAGTCTTTATGTCCTTAAGTCAGCATTGTGCCTTTTGTATTTAATTCCGATGCATTTTCTGTGTTTCATCGTAAATAAGAAGGTCAGAGGGATACAGTAAACCTGAAGTGAAGCATCGGAATCAATAACTAGTGTCACAGTAATGGTTCTAAGCAGTCAGTAAGAAGAGTCAGTCTTCTTGTACTTAAGTCGGCATTGTGCCTTTTGTATTTAATTCCGATGCAATTTCTGTGTTTCATCGTCAATAAGAAGGTCCAAGGGATACAGTACACCTGAAGTGAAGCATCGTAATCTGTAACTATAGTCACAGGAATGGTTCATAACATAGACACTAAGAAGAGTCAGTCTGCTTGTACTGATGTCGGCATTGTGCCTTCTCTATTAATTTCCGATGCAATTTCTGTGCTTCATCGTCAATAAGAGGGTTAGAGGGATACAGTGAACCTGAGGTGAAGCATCGGAATCTATAACTAGTATCATAGGAATGGTTCAAAACATAGACAGTAAGAAGAGTCTGTCTTCTTGTACTTAAGTAGGCATTGTGCCTTTTCTATTTAATTCCGATGCAATTTCTGTGTTTCGTCGCCAATAAGAAGGTCCTAAGGATACAGTAAAGCTGAAGTGAAGCATCGGAATCTGGACTAGTGTCACAGGAATGGTTCAAAGCATAGTCAGTAAGAAGACTCAGTCTTCTTGTACTTAAGTAGGCATTGTACCTTTTGTATTTAATTCCGATGCAATTTCTGTGTTTCATCGACAATCAGAAGGTCCAAGGGGTAAGGTAAACCTGAAGTGAAGCATAGGAATCAATAACTTCTGTAACAGGAATGGATCAAGATATAGTCAGTAAGAAGACTCAGTCTTCTTGTACTTAAGTAGGCATTGTACCTTTTGTATTAAATTCCGAAGCAATTTCTGTATTTCATCGTCAATCAGAAGGTCCAAGGGGAAAGTAAACCTGAAGTGAAGCATCGGAATCTATAAGTAGTGTCACAGGAATGGTTCAAAACATAGACAGTAGGAAGAGTCAGTCTTCTTGTACTTTAGTCGGCATTGTGCCTTTTCTATTTAATTCCGATGCAATTTCTGTGTTTCGTCGCCAATAAGAAGGTCCAAAGGATACAGTAACCCTGAAGTGAAGCTTCGGAATCCATAACTAATGTCACAGGAATGGTTCAAAACATAGGCAGTAGGAAGAGTCAGTCTTCTTATACTTAAGTCGGCATTGTGCCTTTTGTATTTAGTTCCGATGCATTTTCTGTGGTTCATCGTCAATTAGAAGGTCCTAGGGATACAGTAAACCTGAAGTGGAGCATCGGAATCTACAACTAGTGTCACAGGAATGGTTCAAAGCATAGTCCGTAAGAAGTGTCAGTCTTCTTGTACCTAAGTAGGCATTGTACCTTTTGTATTGAATTCCGATGCAATTTCTGTGTTTCATCGTCAACAAGAAGGTCCAAGGGATACAGTAAACCTGAAGTGAAGCATCGGAATCAATAACTAGTGTCACAGGAATGGATCAAGATATGGTCAGTAAGAAGAGTCAGTCTTCTTGTACCTAAGTCGGCATTGTGCGTTTTCTATTTAATTAAGATGCAATTGCTGTGTTTCATCGTCAAAAACAAAGTCAGAGGGATACAGTAAACCTGAAGTGAAGCATGGGAATTTAAGACTAGCGTCACAGGAACGGTTCAAAGCAGTCAGTAAGAAGAGTCATTCTTCTTGTACTTAAGTCGGCATTGTGCCTTTTGTATTTAGTTCCGATGCAATTTCTGTGGTTCATCGTCAATAAGAAGGTCCTAGGGATACAGTAAACCTGAAGTGAAGCATCGGAATCTACAACTAGTGTCACAGGAATGGTTCAAATTATAGTCAGTAAGAAGTGTCAGTCTTCTTGTACTTAAGTTGGCATTGTGACTTTTGTACTAAATTCCGATGCACTGGCTGTGTTTCATCGTCATTAAGAAGGTCCAAGGGATACAGTAAACCTGAAATGAGGCATCGGAATCTATAACTAGTGTCACTCGAATGGTTCAAAACATAGACAGTAAGAAGAGTCAGTCTTCTTGTACTTAAGTCGGCATTGTGTCTTTTGTATTTAATTCCGATGCAATTTCTGTGTTTCATCGTCTATAAGAACGTCCACGGGATACAGTAACCCAGAAGTGAAGCTTCGGAATCCATAACTAATGTCACAGGAATGGTTGAAAACATAGTCAGTAGGAAGAGTCAGTCTTCTTGTACTTAAGTTGGCATTGTGACTTTTGTACTAAATTCCGATGCACTGGCTGTGTTTCATCGTCATTAAGAAGGTCCAAGGGATACAGTAAACCTGAAATGAAGCATCGGAATCTATAACTAGTGTCACTCGAATGGTTCAAATCATAGACAGTAAGAAGAGTCCGGCTTCTTGTACTTAAGTCGGCATTGTGCTTTTTCTATTTCATTCCGATGCAATTTCTGTGTTTGACCGTCAATAAGAGTGTCAGAGGGATACAGTGAACATGAAGTGAAGCATTGGAATCTATAACTAGTGTCACCGGAATGGTTCAAAACATAGTCAGTATGAAGAGTCAGTCTGTATGTCCTTAAGTCGGCATTGTGCCATTTGTATTTAGTTCCGATGCATTTTCTGTGTTTCATCGTCAATAAGAAGGTCAGAGGGATACAGTAAACCTGAAGTGAAGCATCGGAATCAATAACTAGTGTCACAGTAATGGTTCTAAGCAGTCAGTAAGAAGAGTCAGTCTTCTTGTACTTAAGTCGGCATTGTGCCTTTTGTATTTAATTCCGATGCAATTTCTGTGTTTCATCGTCAATAAGAAGGTCCAAGGGATACAGTACACCTGAAGTGAAGCATCGTAATCTGTAACTATAGTCACAGGAATGGTTCAAACCATAGACACTAAGAAGAGTCAGTCTTCTTGTACTTAAGTCGGCATTGTGCGTTTTCTATTTAATTCCGATGCTATTTCTGTGATTCATCGTCAATAAGAAGGTCAGAGGGATACAGTGAACCTGAGGTGAAGCATGGGAATCTATAACTAGTGTCATAGGAATGGTTCAAACATAGAGAGTAGGAAGAGTCAGTCTTCTTGTACTTAAGTAGGCAAAGTGCGTTTTCTATTTAGTTCCGATGCTATTTCAGTGTTTCGTCGAGAATACGAAGGTCCAAAGGATACAGCAACCCTTAATTGAAGCATCGGAATCCATAACTAATGTCACAGGTATGGTTCTAAACATAGACAGTGGGAAGAGTCAGTCTTCTTATACTTAAGTCGGCATTGTGCCTTTTGTATTCAGTTCCGATGCAATTTCTGTGTTTCATCGTCAATAAGAAGGTCCTAGGGATACAGTGAACCTGAAGTGAAGCATCGGAATCAATAACTAGTGTCACAGGAATGGATCAAGATATGGTCAGTAAGAAGAGTCAGTCTTCTTGTACCTAAGTCGGCATTGTGCGTTTTCTATTTAATTAAGATGCAATTTCTGTGTTTCATCGTCAAAAAGAAAGTCAGAGGGATACAGTAAACCTGAAGTGAAGCATGGGAATTTAAGACTAGCGTCACAGGAACGGTTCAAAGCAGTCAGTAAGATGAGTCAGTCTTCTTGTACTTAAGTCGGCATTGTGCCTTTTGTATTTAGTTCCGATGCAATTTCTGTGGTTCATCGTCAATAAGAAGGTACTAGGGATACAGTAAACCTGAAGCGAAGCATCGGAATCAATAACTAGTGTCACTCGAATGGTTCAAAACATAGACAGTAAGAAGAGTCAGTCTTCTTGTACTTAAGTCGGCATTGTGTCTTTTGTATTTAATTCCGATGCAATTTCTGTGTTTCATCGTCAATAAGAACGTCCACGGGATACAGTAACCCAGAAGTGAAGCTTCGGAATCCATAACTAATGTCACAGGAATGGTTGGAAACATAGTCAGTAGGAAGAGTCAGTCTTCTTGTACTTAAGTTGGCATTGTGACTTTTGTATTTAATTCCGATGCACTGTCTGTGTTTCATCGTCATTAAGAAGGTCGAAGCTATACAGTAAACCTGAAATGAAGCATCGGAATCTATAACTAGTGTCACAGGAATGGTTCAAAACATAGTCAGTAGGAAGAGTCAGTCTTCTTGTACTTAATTTGGCATTGTGACTTTTGTACTAAATTCCGATGCACTGGCTGTGTTTCATCGTCATTAAGAAGGTCCAAGGGATACAGTAAACCTGAAATGAAGCATCGGAATCTATAACTAGTGTCACTCGAATGGTTCAAAACATAGACAGTAAGAAGAGTCTGTCTTCTTGTACTTAAGTAGGCATTGTGCCTTTTCTATTTAATTCCGATGCAATTTCTGTGTTTCGTCGCCAATAAGAAGGTCCTAAGGATACAGTAAACCTGAAGTGAAGCATCGGAATCTGAACTAGTGTCACAGGAATGGTTCAAAGCATAGTCAGTAAGAAGACTCAGTCTTCTTGTACTTAAGTAGGCATTGTACCTTTTGTATTTAATTCCGATGCAATTTCTGTGTTTCATCGTCAATCAGAAGGTCCAAGGGGTAAGGTAAACCTGAAGTGGAGCATAGGAATCAATAACTACTGTAACAGGAATGGATCAAGATATAGTCAGTAAGAAGACTCAGTCTTCTTGTACTTAAGTAGGCAGTGTACCTTTTGTATTTAATTCCGATGCAATTTCTGTATTTCATCGTCAATCAGAAGGTCCAAGGGGAAAGTAAACCTGAAGTGAAGCATCGGAATCTATAACTAGTGTCACAGGAATGGTTCAAAACATAGACAGTAGGAAGAGTCAGTCTTCTTGTACTTAAGTTGGGATTGTGCATTTTGTATTTAATTCCGATGCACTATCTGTGTTTCATCGTCATTAAGAAAGTCGAAGGGATACAGTAAACCTGAAATGAAGCATCGGAAATTATAACTAGTGTCACAGCGATGGTTCAAATCATAGTCAGTAAGAAGAGTCAGTCTTCTTGTACTTATGTCGGCATTGTGCCTTTTGTATTTAATTTCGATGCAATTTCTGAGTTTCATCCTCAATAAGAATGTCCAAGTGATACACTAAACCTGAAGTGGAGCATCGGAATCTATAACTAGTGTCACAGGAATGGTTCAAAACATAGACATTAAGAAGAGTCAGTCTTCTTGTACTTAAGTCGGCATTGTGCCTTTTCCATTTAATTCCGATGCAATTACTGTGTTTCATCGTCCATAAGAGGGTCAGAGGGATACAGTAAACCTGAATTGAAGCATCGGAATCTATAACTAGTGTCACAGCAATGGTTCAAATCATAGACAGTAGGAAGAGTCAGTCTTCTTGTACTTAAGTCGGCATTGGGCCGTTTGTCTTTAATTCCGATGCACTATCTGTGTTTCATCGTCATTAAGAACGTCCAAGGGATACAGTAAACCTGAAATGAAGCATCAGAATTTATAACTAGTGTCACAGGAATGGTTCCAAACATAAACAGTAGGAAGATTCAGTATACATGTACTTAAGTCGGTTTTGTGCATTTTGTATTTATTTCCGATGCAATTTCTGTGTTTCATCGTCAATACGAAGGTCAGAGGGATACAGTAAACTTGAAGTGAAGCATCGGAATCTATAACTAGTGTAACAGGAATGATTCAAAGCATAGTCAGTAAGAAGAGTCAGTCCTCTTGTACTTAAGTCGGCATTGTGCCTTTTCTATTTAATTCCGATGCAATTTCTGTGTTTCATCGTCAATGAGAGGGTCAGAGGAATACAGTGAACATGAAGTGAAGCATCGGAATCTATAACTAGTGGCACAGGAATGGTTCAAAACATAGTCAGTAAGAAGAGTCAGTCTTCTTATCCTTAAGTCGGCATTGTGCCTTTTGTATTTAATTCCGATGCAATTTATGTGATTCATCGAAAATAAGAAGGTCAGAGGGATACAGTAAATCTGAAGTGAAGCATCGGAATCTATAACGTATGTTACTGGAATGGTTCAAAACAGTCAGTAAGAAGAGTCAGTCTCCTTGTACTTAAGTCGGCATTGTGCCTTTTGTAATTAATTCCGATGCAATTTCTGTGTTTCATCGTCAATAAGAAGGTCCAAGAGATACAGTAAACCTGAAGTGGAGCATCGGAATCTGTAACCAGCGTCACAGGAATGGTTCAAAACATAGACACTAAGAAGAGTCAGTCTGCTCGTACTTAAGACGGCATTGTGCCTTTTCTATTTAATTCGGATGCAATTTCTGTGTTTCATTGTCAATAAGATGTTCAGAGGGATACAGTGAACCTGAGGTGAAGCATCGGAATCTACAACTAGGGTCACAGGAATGGTTCAAAACATAGACAGTAAGAAGAGTCAGTCTTCTTGTACTTTAGTCGGCATTGTGCCTTTTCTATTTAATTCCGATGCAATTTCTGTGTTTCGTCGCCAATAAGAAGGTCCAAAGGATACAGTAACCCTGAAGTGAAGCTTCGGAATCCATAAGTAAAGTCACAGGAATGGTTCAAAACATAGACAGTAGGAAGAGTCAGTCTTCTTATACTTAAGTCGGCATTGTGCCTTTTGTATTTAGTTCCGATGCATTTTCTGTGGTTCATCGTCAATTAGAAGGTCCTAGGGATACAGTAAACCTGAAGTGAAGCATCGGAATCTACAACTAGTGTCACAGGAATGGTTCAAAGCATAGTCCGTAAGAAGTGTCAGTCTTCTTGTACTTAAGTAGGCATTGTACCTTTTGTATTGAATTCCGATGCAATTTCTGTGTTTCATCGTCAACAAGAAGGTCCAAGGGATACAGTAAACCTGAAGTGAAGCATCGGAATCAATAACTAGTGTCACAGGAATGGATCAAGATATGGTCAGTAAGAAGAGTCAGTCTTCTTGTACCTAAGTCGGCATTGTGCGTTTTCTATTTAATTAAGATGCAATTCTGTGTTTCATCGTCAAAAAGAAAGTCAGAGGGATACAGTAAACCTGAAGTGAAGCATGGGAATTTACGACTAGCGTCACAGGAACGGTTGAAAGCAGTCAGTAAGAAGAGTCATTCTACTTGTACTTAAGTCGGCATTGTGCCTTTTGTATTTAGTTCCGATGCAATTTCTGTGGTTCATCGTCAATAAGAAGGTCCTAGGGATACAGTAAACCTGAAGTGAAGCATCGGAATCTACAACTAGTGTCACAGGAATGGTTCAAAGTATAGTCAGTAAGAAGTGTCAGTCTTCTTGTACTTAAGTTGGCATTGTGACTTTTGTACTAAATTCCGGTGCACTGGCTGTGTTTCATCGTCATTAAG
The DNA here is from genome assembly GCF_023864345.2 of Schistocerca serialis cubense. Taxonomy (NCBI): domain Eukaryota; kingdom Metazoa; phylum Arthropoda; class Insecta; order Orthoptera; family Acrididae; genus Schistocerca; species Schistocerca serialis. Next base: position 10,041,147 of record NW_026047584.1, on the reverse strand, counting down.
AAGGTCCAAGGGATACAGTAAACCTGAAATGAAGCATCGGAATCTATAACTAGTGTCACTCGAATGGTTCAAAACATAGACAGTAAGAAGAGTCAGTCTTCTTGTACTTAAGTCGGCATTGTGTCTTTTGTATTTAATTCCGATGCAATTTCTGCGTTTCATCGTCAATAAGAACGTCCACGGGATACAGTAACCAAGAAGTGAAGCTTCGGAATCCATAACTAATGTCACAGGAATGGTTGAAAACATAGTCAGTAGGAAGAGTCAGTCTTCTTGTACTTAAGTTGGCATTGTGACTTTTGTACTAAATTCCGATCCACTGGCTGTGTTTCATCGTCATTAAGAAGGTCCAAGGGATACAGTAAACCTGAAATGAAGCATCGGAATCTATAACTAGTGTCACTCGAATGGTTCAAAACATAGACAGTAAGAAGAGTCCGGCTTCTTGTACTTAAGTCGGCATTGTGCTTTTTCTATTTAATTCCGATGCAATTTCTGTGTTTCACCGTCAATAAGAGTGTCAGAGGGATACAGTGAACATGAAGTGAAGCATTGGAATCTATAACTAGTGTCACCGGAATGGTTCAAAACATAGTCAGTATGAAGAGTCAGTCTTTATGTCCTTAAGTCGGCATTGTGCCTTTTGTATTTAGTTCCGATGCATTTTCTGTGTTTCATCGTCAATAAGAAGGTCAGAGGGATACAGTAAACCTGAAGTGAAGCATCGGAATCAATAACTAGTGTCACAGTAATGGTTCTAAGCAGTCAGTAAGAAGAGTCAGTCTTCTTGTACTTAAGTCAGCATTGTGCCTTTTGTATTTAATTCCGATGCAATTTCTGTGTTTCATCGTCAATAAGAAGGTCCAAGGGATACAGTACACCTGAAGTGAAGCATCGTAATCTGTAACTATAGTCACAGGAATGGTTCAAATCATAGACACTAAGAAGAGTCAGTCTTCTTGTACTTAAGTCGGCATTGTGCGTTTTCTATTTAATTCCGATGCAATTTCTGTGATTCATCGTCAATAAGAAGGTCAGAGGGATACAGTGAACCTGAGGTGAAGCATGGGAATCTATAACTAGTGTCATAGGAATGGTTCAAACATAGAGAGTAGGAAGAGTCAGTCTTCTTGTACTTAAGTAGGCAAAGTGCGTTTTCTATTTAGTTCCGATGCTATTTCTGTGTTTCGTCGAGAATACGAAGGTCCAAAGGATACAGTAACCCTGAATTGAAGCATCGGAATCCATAACTAATGTCACAGGTATGGTTCTAAACATAGAAAGTGGGAAGAGTCAGTCTTCTTATACTTAAGTCGGCATTGTGCCTTTTGTATTTAGTTCCGATGCAATTTCTGTGTTTCATCGTCAATAAGAAGGTCCTAGGGATACAGTGAACCTGAAGTGAAGCATCGGAATCTACAACTAGTGTCACAGGAATGGTTCAAAGCATAGTCAGTAAGAAGAGTCAGTCTTCTTGTACTTCAGTAGGCATTGTACGTTTTGTAATTAATTCCGATGCAATCTCTGTGTTTCATCGTCAATAAGAAGGTCCAAGGGATACAGTAAACCTGAAGTGAAGCATCGGAATCTATAACTAGTGTCACAGGGATGGATCAAGATATAGTCAGTAAGAAGAGTCAGTCTTCTTGTACTTAAGTCGGCATTGAGCCTTTTCTATTTAATTCCGATGCAATTTCTGTGTTTCATGGTCATTAAGAAGGTCCAATGGATACAGTAAATCTGAAATGAAGCATCGGAATCTATAACTAGTGTCTTTGGAATGGTTCAAAACATAGACAGTAGGAAGATTCAGTCTACATGTACTTAAGTCGGTATTGATCGTTTTGTATCTATTTCCGATGCAAATTCTGTGTTTCATCGTCAATAAGAAGGTCAGAGGCATACAGTAAACCTGAAGTGAAGCATCGGAATCTTTAACTAGTGTCACAGGAATGGTTCAAAACATAGTCAGTAAGAAGAGTCAGTCTTCTTGTACTTAAGTCGGCATTGTGGCTTTTGTATTTAATTTCGATGCAATTTCTGTGTTTCATCGTCAATAAGAAGGTCCAAGAGAAACAGTAAACCGTAAGTGGAGCATCGGAATCTATAACTAGTGTCACAGGAAAGGTTCAAAACAAAGATAGTAAGAAGAGTCAGTCTTCTTGTACTTAAGTCGGAATTGTGCCTTTTCTACTTAATTCCGATGCAATTTCTGTGTTTCATCGTCAATAAGAGGGTTAGAGGGATACAGTGAACATGAAGTGAAGCATCGGAATCTATAACTAGTGTCACTGGAATGGTTCAAAGCATAGTAAGTAAGAAGAGTTAGTCATCTTGTCCTTAAGTCGGCATTGTGCCTTTTGTATTTAATTCCGATGCAATTTCTGTGTTTCATCGTTAATAAGAAGGTCCAAGGTATACAGTAAAAATGAAGTGAAGCATCGGAATCCATAACTAGTGTCACAGCAATGGTTCAAAACATAGTCATCAACAAGAGTCAGTCTTCTTGCACTTAAGTCGGCATTGTGCTTTTTGTATTTAATTCCGATACATTTTCTGTGTTTCATCGTCAATAAGAAGGTCAGAGGGATACAGTAAACTTGAAGTGAAGCATCGGAGTCTATAACTAGTGACACTAGAATGGTTCAAAACATAGGCATTAAGAAGGTTCAGTCTTCTTGTCCTTAAGTCGGCATTGTGCTTTTGTATTTAATTCCGATGCAATTTCTGTGTTTCATCGTCAATAAGAAGGTCCAAGGTATAGAGTAAACCTGGAGTGAAGCATCGGAATCTATAACTAGTGTCACAGGAATGGTTCAAATCATAGACAGAAAGAAGAGTCAGCCATCTTGTACTTAAGTCGGCATTGTGCCTTTTGTATTTCATTCCGATGCAATTTCTGTGTTTCATCGTCACTAAGAAGGTCCAAGGGATACAGTAAACCTGAAGTGAAGCATCCGAATCTACAACTAGTGTCACAGGAGTGGTTAAAAACATAGTCAGTAATAACAGTCAGTCTTCATGTAATTAAGTCGGCATTGTGCCTTTTGTATTTAATTCCGATGCAATTTCATTGATTAGTCGTCAACACGAAGGTCCAAGGGAAACAGTAAACATGAAGTGAAGCATCGGAGTCTATAACTAGTGTCAATGGAATGGTTCAAACATAGACAGTAGGAAGAGTCAGTCTTCTTGTACTTAAGTCGGCATTGTGCCTTTTGTATTTAATTCCGAGGCTATATCGGTGTTTAATCTTGAATAAGAAGGTCCAAGGGATACAGTAAACCTGAAGTGAAGCATCGGAATCCATAACTAGTGTCACACGAATGGTTCAAAACATAGGCAGTAAGAAGATTCAGTCTTCTTGTCCTTAATTCGGCAATTGCCTTTTGTATTTAGTTTCGATGCAATTTCTCTGTTTCATCGTCAATATGAAGGTCCAAGGGATAAAGTAAACCTGAAGTGAAGCATCGGAATCTGTAACTAGCGTCACAGGAATGGTTCAAAACAGTCAGAAAGAAGAGTCAGTCTTCTTGTACTTAAGTCGGCATTGTGCCTTTTGTATTTAATTCCGATGCAATTTCTGTGTTTCATCGTCAATAAGAAGGTCCAAGGGATAAAGTAAACCTGAAGTGTAGCATCGGAATCTGTAACTAGCGTCACAGGAATGGTTCAAATCATAGACACTAAGAAGAGTCAGTCTGTTTGTACTTAAGACGGCATTGTGCCTTTTCTATTTAATTCCGATGCTATTTCTGTGTTTCATCGTCAATAAGAAGGTCAGAGGGATTCAGTGAACCTGAGGTGAAACATCGGAATCTATAACTAGTGTCACAGGAATGGTTCAAAACATAGACAGTAAGAAGAGTCAATTTTCTTGTACTTAAGTCGGCATTGTGCCTTTTCTAATTAATTCCGATGCAATTTCTCTGTTTCGTCGCCAATAAGAAGGTCCAAAGGATACAGTAAACCTGAAGTGAAGCATTGGAATCCATAAATAATGTCACAGGAATGGTTCAAAACATAGACAGTAGGAAGAGTCAGTCATCTTATACATAAGTCATCATTGTGCCTTTTGTATTTAGTTCCGATGCAATTTCTGTGTTTCATCGTCAATAAGAAGGTCCTAGGGATGCAGTAAACCTGAAGTGAAGCATGGAAATATACAACTAGTGTCACAGGAATGGTTCAAAACATAGTCAGTAAGAAGAGTCAGTCTTCTTGTACTTAAGTAGGCATTGTCCCTTTTGTATTTAATTCCAATGGAATTGCTGTGTTTCATCGTCAATAAGAAGATCCAAGGGATACAGTAAACCTGAAGTGAAGCATCGGAATCTATAACTAGTGTCACAGGAATGGATCAAGATATAGTCAGTAAGAAGAGTCAGTCTTCCTGTACTTAAGTCGGCATTGTGCCTTTTGTATTTATTTCCGATGCAATTTCTGTGTTTCATCGTCAATAAGAAGGTCAGAGGGATACAGTAAACCTGAAGTGAAGCATCGGAATCTATAACTAGTGTCACAGGAATGGTTCAAAACATAGTCGGTAAGAAGAGTCAGTCTTCTTTTACTTTAAGTCGGCATTGTGCCTTTTGTATTTAATTACGATGCAACTTCTGTGTTTCATCGTCAATAAGAAGGTCCAAGAGATACAGTAAACCTGAAGTGAAGCATCGGAATCTGTAACTAGCGTCACAGGAATGGTTCAAAAAATAGACACTAAGAAGAGTCAGTCTGCTTGTACTTAAGACGGCATTGTTCCTTTTCTATTTAATTCCGATGCAATTTCTGTGTTTCATCGTCAATAAGAAGGTCAGAGGGATACAGTGAACCTGAGGTGAAGCATCGGAATCTATAACTAGTGTCACAGGAATGGTTCAAAGCATAGACAGTTGGAAGAGTCGGTCTTCTTGTACTTAAGTCGGCATTGTGCCTTTTCTATTTAATTCCGATGCAATATCGGTGTTTCATCGTTAATAAGAAGGTCAGAGGGATACATTAAACATGAAATGAAGCATCGGAATCTACAACTAGTATCACTGGAATGGTTCAAATCATAGTCAGTAAGAAGAGTCAGTCTTCTTGTACTTAAGTCGGCATTGTGCCTTTTGTATTTAATTCCGATGCAATTTCTGTGTTTCATCGTCAATAAGAAGATCCAAGGGATACAGTAAACCTGAAGTGAAGCATCGGAATCTATAACTAGTGTCACAGGAATGGATCAAGATATAGTCAGTATGAAGGGTCAGTCTTCTTGTACATAAGTCGGCATTGTGCCTTTTCTATTTAATTCCGATGCAATTTCTGTGTTTCGTCATCAATAAGAAGGTCCAAGGGATACAGTAAACCTGAAGTGAAGCATCGGAATCAATAACTAGCGTCACAGGAATGGTTCAAAACATAGACATTAAGAAGAGTCAGTCTTCTTGTACTTAAGTAGGCATTTTGCCTTTTGTATTTAATTCCGATGCAATTTCTGTGTATCATCGTCAATAAGAGCGTCCAAGAGATACAGTAAACCTGAAGTGAAGCATCGGAATCTATAACTAGTGTCACAGGAATGGTTCAAAGCATAGTCAGTAAGAAGAGTCAGTTTTCTTGTATTTAAGTCAGCATTGTGCCTTTTGTATTTAATTCCGATGCTATTTCTGTGTTTCATCTTCAATACGAAGGTCAGAGGGACACAGTAGACTTGAAGTGAATCATCGGAATCTATAACTAGTGTCACAGGAATGGTTCCAATCATAGTCAGTTAGAAGAGTCAGTCTTCTTGTACTTGATTCGGCATTGTGCCTTTTCTATTTAATTCCGATGCTATTTCAGTGTTTGATCGTCAATAAGAAAGTCCAAGGGATACAGTTAAGCTGAAGTGAAGCATCGGAATCTATAACTAGTGTCACAGATATGGTTCAAAACATAGTCAGTAAGAAGAGTCAGTCTTCTTGTACTTAAGTCGGCATTGTGCCATTTTCAAATTAAGTCCGATGCAATTTCTGTGTTTCATCGTCAATACGAAGGTCAGAGTTATACAATAAACCTGAAATGAAGCATCGGAATCTCTAACTGGTGTCACAGGAATGGTTCAAATCATAGTCAGTAAGACGAGTCAGTCTTCTTGTACTTAAGACGGTATTGTGCCTTTTGTATTTCATTCCGATGCAATTTCTGTGTTTCATCGTCAATAAGAAGGCCAAAGGGATACAGTAAATCTGAAGTGAAGCATCAGAATCTATAACTAGTGTCACAGGAATGGTTCCAAACATAGACAGTAGGAAGAGTCAGTCTTGTTGTACTTAAGTCGGCATTGTGCCTTTTGTATTTAATCCCGATGCAATTTTTGTGTTCCATCGTCAATAAGAAGGTCCAATGGATTCAGTAAACCTGAAGTGAAGCATCAGAATCTATAACTAGTGTCACAGCAATGGTTCCAAACATAGACAGTAGGAAGAGTCAGTCTTCTTGTACTTATGTCGGCATGGTGCCTTTTGTATTTAATTCCGATGCAATTTATGTGTATCATCGTTAATAAGAAGGTCCAAGGTATAGAGTAAACCTGGAGTGAAGCATCGGAATCCATAACTAGTGTCACAGGAATGGTTCAAATCATAGGTAGTAAGAAGAGACAGCCATCTTGTACTTAAGTCGGCATTGTGCCTTTTGTATTTAATTCCGATGCAATTTCTGTGTTTCATCGTCACTAAGAAGGTCCAAGGGATACAGTAAACCTGAAGTGAAGCATCCGAATCTACAACTAGTGTCACAGGAGTGTTAAAAACATAGTCAGTAAGAAGAGTTAGTCTTCATGTACTTAAGTCGGCATTGTGCTTTTTGTATTTAATTCCGATGCAATTTCATTGATTAGTCGTCAATAAGAAGGTCCAAAGGAAACAGCAAACATGAAGTGAAGCATCGGAGTCTATAACTAGTGTCAATGGAATGGTTCAAACATAGACAGTAGGAAGAGTCAGTCTTCTTGTACTTAAGTCGGCATTGTGGCTTTTGTATGTAATTCCGAGGCAATATCGGTGTTTAATCGTCAATAAGAAGGTCCTAGGGATACAGTAAACCTGAAATGAAGCATCGGAATCCATAACTAGTGTCACACGAATGGTTCAAAACATAGGCAGCAAGAAGATTCAGTCTTCTTGTACTTAAGTCGGCATTGTGCCTTTTGTATTTAGTTTCGATGCAATTTCTGTGTTTCATCGTCAATAAGAAGGTCCAAAGTATACAGTAAACTTGGAGAGAAGCATCGGAAACTGTAACTAGTGTCACACGAATGGTTCAAAACATAGACAGTAAGAAGAGTCAGCTTTCTTGCACTTAATTCGGCATTGTGCCTTTTGTATTTAATTCCGATGCAGTTTCTGTGTTTCATAGTCAATAAGAAGGTCGGAAGGATACAGTAAACATGAAGTGAAGCATCGGAATCTATAACTAGTGTCACAGGAATGGTTCAAAACAGTCAGAAAGAAGAGTGAGCCTTCTTGTACTTAAGTCGGCATTGTGCCTTTAGTATTTAATTCCGATGCAATTTCTGTGTTTCATCGTCAATAAGAAGGTCAGAGGGATTCTGTGAAACTGAGGTGAAGCATCAGAATCTATAACTAGTGTCACAGGAATGGTTCAAGATATAGTCCGTAAGAAGAGTCAGTCTTCATGTACTTAAGACGGCATTGTGCCTTTTCTATTTAATTCCGATGCAATTTCTGTGTTTCATCGTCAATAAGAAGGTCAGATGGATTCAGTGAAACTGAGGTGAAGCATCGGAATCTATAACTAGTGTCACAGGAATGGTTCAAAACATAGACAGTAAGAAGAGGCAGTCTTCTTGTACTTAAGTCGGCATTGTGCCTTTTCTAATTAATCCGATGCAATTTCTGTGTTTCGTCGCCAATAAGAAGGTCAAAAGGATACAGTTAACCTGAAGTGAAGCATTGGAATCCATAAATAATGTCACAGGAATGGTTCAAAACATAGACAGTAGGAATAGTCAGTCATCTTATACATAAGTCGGCATTGTGCCTTTTGTATTTAGTTCCGATGCAATTTCTGTGTTTCATCGTCAACAAGAAGGTCCTAGGGATGCAGTAAACCTGAAGTGAAGCATCGAAATATACAACTAGTGTCACAGGAATGGTTCAAAACATAGTCAGTAAGAAGAGTCAGTCTCCTCGTACTTAAGTAGGCATTGTCCCTTTTGTATTTAATTCCGATGCAATTTCTGTGTTTTATCGTCAATAAGAAGGTCCAAGGGATACAGTAAACCTGAAGTGAAGCATCGGAATTTATAACTAGTGTCACAGGAATGGATCAAGATATAGTCAGTAAGAAGAGTCAGTCTTCCTGTACTTAAGTCGGCATTGTGCCTTTTCTATTTAATTCCGATGCAATTTCTGTGTTTCATCGTCAAAAAGAAGGTCAGAGGGATACAGTAACCCTGAAGTGAAGCATCGGAATCTATAACTAGTGTCACAGGAATGGTTCAAAACATACACAATAGGAAGAGTCAGTCTTTGTGTTCTTAAGTTGGCATTGTGCTTTTTGTATTTAATTCCGATGCAACTGCTGTGTTTCATCGTCAATAAGAAGGTCCAAGAGATACAGTAAACCTGAAGTGGAGCATCGGAATCTATAACTAGTGTCACCGGAATGGTTCAAAACATAGACAGTAAGAAGAGTCGGTCTTCTTGTACTTAAGTCGGCATTGTGCCCTTTTCAATTTAATTCCGATGCAATTACTGTGTTTAATCGACAATAAGAAGGTCAGAGGGATACAGTAAACTTGAAGAGAAGCATCGGGATCTCCAAATAGTGTCACAGGAATGGTTCAACACATAGTCTGTAAGAAGAGTCAGTCTTCTTGTACTTAAGTCGGCATTGTGCCTTTTCTATTTAATTCCGATACAATTTCTGTGTTTCATCGTCAATAAGAAGGTCAGAGGGATACAGTGAACCTGAGGTGAAGCATCGGAATCTATAACTAGTGTCACAGGAATGGTTCAAAACATAGACAGTTGGAAGAGTCGGTCTTCTTGTACTTAAGTTGGCATTGTGCCTTTTCTATTTAATTACGATGCAATATCGGTGTTTCATCGTTAATAAGAAGGTCAGAGGGATTCAGTTAAACTGAGGTGAAGCATCAGAATCTATAACTAGTGTCACAGGAATGGTTCAAGATATAGTCAGTACGAAGAGTCAGTCTTCCTGCACTTTAGTCGGCATTGTGCCTTTTCTATTTAATTCCGATGCAATTTCTGTGTTTCATCGTCAAAAAGAAGGTCAGAGGGATACAGTAACCCTGAAGTGAAGCATCGGCATCTATAACTAGTGTCACAGGAATGGTTCAAAACATACACAATAGGAAGAGTCAGCCGTCTTGTACTTAAGTCGGCATTGTGCCTTTAGTATTTAATTCCGATGTAATTTCTGTGTCTCATCGTCAATAAGAAGGTCAGAGGGATTCAGTGAAACTGAGGTGAAGCATCGGAATCTATAACTAGTGTCACAGGAATGGTTCAAGATATAGTCCGTAAGAAGAGTCAGTCTTCATGTACTTAAGACGGCATTGTGCCTTTTCTATTTAATTCCGATGCAATTTCTGTGTTTCATCGTCAATAAGAAGGTCAGAGGGATTCAGTGAAACTGAGGTGAAGCATCGGAATCTATAACTAGTGTCACAGGAATGGTTCAAAACATAGACAGTAAGAAGAGGCAGTCTTCTTGTACTTAAGTCGGCATTGTGCCTTTTCTAATTAATCCGATGCAATTTCTGTGTTTCGTCGCCAATAAGAAGGTCAAAAGGATACAGTTTAGCATTGGAATCCATAAATAATGTCACAGGAATGGTTCTAAACATAAACAGTAGGAATAGTCAGTCATCTTATACATAAGTCGGCATTGTGCCTTTTGTATTTAGTTCCGATGCAATTTCTGTGTTTCATCGTCAACAAGAAGGTCCTAGGGATGCAGTAAACCTGAAGTGAAGCATCGAAATATACAACTAGTGTCACAGGAATGGTTCAAAACATAGTCAGTAAGAAGAGTCAGTCTCCTCGTACTTAAGTAGGCATTGTCCCTTTTGTATTTAATTCCGATGCAATTTCTGTGTTTTATCGTCAATAAGAAGGTCCAAGGGATACAGTAAACCTGAAGTGAAGCATCGGAATCTATAACTAGTGTCACAGGAATGGATCAAGATATAGTCAGTGAGAAGAGTCAGTCTTCCTGTACTTAAGTTGGCATTGTGCCTTTTCTATTTAATTCCGATGCAATTTCTGTGTTTCATCGTCAAAAAGAAGGTCAGAGGGATACAGTAACCCTGAAGTGAAGCATCGGAATCTATAACTAGTGACACAGGAATGGTTCAAAACATACACAATAGGAAGAGTCAGTCTTTGTGTTCTTAAGTTGGCATTGTGCTTATTGTATTTAATTCCGATGCAACTGCTGTGTTTCATCGTCAATAAGAAGGTCCAAGAGATACAGTAAACCTGAAGTGGAGCATCGGAATCTATAACTAGTGTCACCGGAATGGTTCAAAACATAGACAGTAAGAAGAGTCGGTCTTCTTGTACTTAAGTCGGCATTGTGCCCTTTTCAATTTAATTCCGATGCAATTACTGTGTTTAATCGACAATAAGAAGGTCAGAGGGATACAGTAAACTAGAAGAGAAGCATCGGGATCTCCAAATAGTGTCACAGGAATGGTTCAACACATAGTCTGTAAGAAGAGTCAGTCTTCTTGTACTTAAGTCGGCATTGTGCCTTTTCTATTTAATTCCGATACAATTTCTGTGATTCATCGTCAATAAGAAGGTCAGAGGGATACAGTGAACCTGAGGTGAAGCATCGGAATCTATAACTAGTGTCACAGGAATGGTTCAAAACATAGACAGTTGGAAGAGTCGGTCTTCTTGTACTTAAGTCGGCATTGTGCCTTTTCTATTTAATTCCGATGCAACATCGGTGTTTCATCGTTAATAAGAAGGTCAGAGGGATACAGTAAACATGAAGTGAAGCATCGGAATCTACAACTAGTATCACTGGAATGGTTCAAATCATAGTCAGTAAGAAGAGTCAGTCTTCTTGTACTTAAGTCGGCATTGTGCCTGTTGTATTTAATTCCGATGCAATTTCTGTGTTTCATCGTCAATAAGAAGATCCAAGGGATACACTAAACCTGAAGTGAAGCATCGGAATCTATAACTAGTGTCACAGGAATGGATCAAGATATAGTCAGTATGAAGATCAGTCTTCTTGTACAAAAGTCGGCATTGTGCCTTTTGTATTCAATTCCAATGTAATTTCTGTGTTTCATTGTCAATAAGAAGGTCCAAGGGATACAGTAAACCTGAAGTGAAGCATCGGAATCCATAACTAGTGTCACAGGAATGGTTCAAAACATAGACAGTAGGAAGAGGCAATCTTCTTGTACGTAAGTCGGCATTGTGCCTTTTCTATTTAATTCCGATGCAATTTCTGTGTTTCATCGTCAATAAGACGGTCCAAGGGATACAGTAAACCTGAAGTGAAGCATCGGAACCTGTAACTAGCGTCATAGGAATGGTTCAAAACATAGACAGTAAGAAGAGTCAGTCTTCTTGTACTTAAGTCGGCATTGTGCCTTTTCTATTTAATTCAGTTGCAATTTCTGTGTTTCATCGTCAATAAGAAGGTCAGAGGGATACAGATAACCGGAGGTGAAGCATCGGAATGTATAACTAGTGTCACAGGAATGGTTCAAAACATAGACAGTAAGAAGAGTCAGTCTTCTTGTACTTAAGTCGGCATTGTGCCTTTTGTATTTAATTCCGATTCAATTTCTGTGTTTCATCGTCAATAGGATGGTCAGAGGGATACAGTAAACCAGAAGTGAAGCGTCGGAATCTAGAACTTTTGTCACATGAATGGTTCAGAACATAGTCAGTAAGAAGGGTCGGTCATCTTCTACTTAAGTCGGCATTGTGCCTTTTGTATTTAATTCCGATGCAATTTCTGTATTTCATCGTCAATAAGAAGGTCCAAGGGATACAGTAAACCTGAAGTGAAGCATCGGAATCTATAACTAGTGTCACAGGAATGGTTCAAAACATAGACAGTAAGAAGAGTCAGTCTTCTTGTACTTTAGTCGGCATTGTACCCTTTTCAAATTAAGTCCGATGCAATTACTGTGTTTCATCGTCAATACGAAGGTCAGAGGGATGCAATAAACCTGAAATGAAGCATCGGAATCTCTAACTGGTGTCACAGGAATGGTTCAAATAATAGTCAGTAAGACGAGTCAGTCTTCTTGTACTTAAGTCGGTATTGTGCCTTTTGTATTTCATTCCGATGCTATATCTGTGTTTCATCGTCAATAAGAAGGCCAAAGGGATACAGTAAACCTGAAATGAAGCATCGAAATCTATAACTAGTGTCACAGGAATGGTTCAAACATAGTCAGTAAGATGTGTCAGTCTTCTTGTACTTAAGTCGGCATTGTGACTTTTCTATTTAATTCCGATGCAATTTCTATGTTTCATCGTCAATAAGAAGGTGAGAGGGATACAGTAAACCTGACGTGAAGCGTCGGAATCTATAACTAGAATCACAGGAATGGTTGATAACATAGTCAGTAAGGACAATCAGTCTTCTTGTACTTATGTCGGCATTGTGCTTTTTCTATTTAATTGCGATGCAATTTCTGTGTTTCATCGCCAATAAGAATGTCCAAGGGATACAGTAAACCTGAAGTGAAGCATCCGAACCTGTAACTAGCGTCACAGGAATGGTTCAAAACATAGACAGTAAGAAGAGTCAGTCTTCTTGTACTTAAGTCGGCATTGTGCCTTTTCTATTTAATTCAGTTGCAATTTCTGTGTTTCATCGTCAATAAGAAGGTCAGAGGGATACAGATAACCAGAGGTGAAGCATCGGAATCTATAACTAGTGTCACAGGAATGGTTCAAAACATAGACAGTAAGAAGAGTCAGTCTTCTTGTACTTAAGTCGGCATTGTGCCTTTTGTATTTAATTCCGATGCAATTTTTGTGTTTCATCGTCAATAAGAAGGTCCAAGGGATTCAGTAAACCTGAAGTGAGGCATCGGAATCTATAACTAGTGTCACAGGAATGGTTCAAAACCTAGTCTGTAGGAAGAGTCAGTCTTCTTGTACTTAAGTCGGCATTGTGCTTTTGTATTTAATTTCGCTGCAATTTCTGTGTTTCATCACCAATAAGAATGTCAGAGGGATACAGTAAAGCTGAAGTGAAACATCGGAATCTAAAACTAGTGTCACAGGAATGGTTCAAAACATAGGCAGTTGGAAGAGTCGGTCTTCTTGTACTTAAGTCGGCATTGTGCCTTTTCTATTTAATTCCGATGCAATATCGGTGTTTCATCGTTAATAAGAAGGTCAGAGGGATACAGTAAACATGAAGTGAAGCATCGGAATCTACAACTAGTATCACTGGAATGGTTCAAATCATAGTCAGTAAGAAGAGTCAGTCTTCTTGTACTTAAGTCGGCATTGTGCCTGTTGTATTTAATTCCGATGCAATTTCTGTGTTTCATCGTCAATAAGAAGATCCAAGGGATACAGTAAACCTGAAGTGAAGCATCGGAATCTATAACTAGTGTCACAGAAATGGATCAAGGTATAGTCAGTATGAAGATCAGTCTTCTTGTACAAAAGTCGGCATTGTGCCTTTTGTATTCAATTCCAATGCAATTTCTGTGTTTCATTGTCAATAAGAAGGTCCAAGGGATACAGTAAATCTGGAGTGTAGCACCGGAATCTATAACTAGTGTCACAGGAATGGTTCAAAACATAGGCAGTAGGAAGAGTCAGTCTTCTTGTACTTAAGTCGGCATTGTGCCTTTTCTATTTAATTCCGATGCAATTTCTGTGTTTCATCGTCAATAAGACGGTCCAAGGGATACAGTAAACCTGAAGTGAAGCATCGGATTGTATAACTAGTGTCACAGGAATGGTTCAAAACATAGCCAGTGAGAAGAGTCAGTCTTCTTGTACTTAAGTCGGCATTGTGCCATTTCTATTTAATTCCGATGCAATTTCTGTGTTTCATCGTCAATTAGAAGGTCCAAGGGAAATAGTAAACCTGGAGTGAAGCATCGGACTCTATAACTAGTGTCACAGGAATGGTTCAAAACATAGACAGTATGAAGAGTCAGTCTTTTTGTACTTAAGTCAGCATTGTGTCTTTTCTATTTAATTCCGATGCAGTTTCTGTGTTCCATCGTCAATAAGAGTGTCAGAGGGATACAGTGAACATGAAGTGAAGCATCTGAATCTATAACTAGTGTCACAGGAATGGTTCAAAACATAGTCAGTGAGAAGAGTCTGTCTTCTTGTCCTTAAGTCGGCATTGTGCCTTTTGTATTTAATTCCGATGCAATTTATGTGTTTCATCGTCAATAAGACGGTAAAAGGGATACAGTAAACCGGAAGTGAAGCATCGGAATCTATAACTAGTGTCACAGGGATGGTTCAAAACATAGTCAGTAACAAGAGTCAGTCTTCTTGTACCTAAGTCGGCATTGTGCCTTTTCGATTTAAATCCGATGCTATTTCGGTGTTTCATCGTCAATAAGAAGGTCCAAGGGATACAGTAAACCTGGTGTGAAGAATCGGAATCTATAACTACTGTCACAGGAATGGTTCAAAACATAGACAGTAAGAACAGTCAGTCTTCTTGTACTTAAGTCGGCATTGTGCCTTTTGTATTTAATTCCGATGCAATTTCTGTGTTTTGTCGTCAATAAGAAGGTCCAAGGGATTCAGTAAACCTGAAGTGAAGCATCGGAATCTCTAACTACTGTCACAGGAATGGTTCGAAACTTAGTCTGTAGGAAGAGTCAGTCTTCTTGTACTTAAGTCGCCATTGTGCCTTTTGTATTTAATTCCAATGCAATTTCAGTGTTTCATCGTCAATAAGAAGGTCAGAGGGATACAGTAAACCTGGTGTGAAGAATCGGAATCTATAACTACTGTCACAGGAATGGTTCAAAACATAGTCAGTAAGAAGAGTCTGTCTTCTTGTCCTTAAGTCGGCATTGTGCCTTTTGTATTTAATTCCGATGCAATTTCTGTGTTTCATCGTCAATAAGAAGGTCAGAGGGATACAGTATACCTGAAGTGAAGCATCGGAATCTATAACTAGTGTCACGGAAATGGTTCAATGCATAGGCAGTAAGAAGATACATTTTCCTGTCCTTAAGTCGGCATTGTGCCTTTTGTATTTAATTCCAATGCAATTTCAGTGTTTCATCGTCAATAAGAAGGTGCAAGGGATACAGTAAACCTGGAGTGAAGCATCAGAACCTATAACTAGTGTATAAAGAATGGTTCAAAACATAGATAGTAAGAAGAATCAGTCTTCCTGCACTTAAGTCGGCATTGTGCCTTTTGTATTTAATTCCGTTGCAATTTCTGTGTTTCATCGTCAATAAGAAGGTCAGAGGGATACACTAAACCTGGAGTGAAGCATCGGAATCTATAACTAGTGGCACAGGAATGGTTCAAAACATAGACAGTAAGAAGAGTCAGTCTTCTTGTACTTAAGTCGGCATTGTCCCTTTTCTATTTAATTCCGAGGCAATTTCAATGTTTCATCGTCAATAAGAAGGTCAGAGGGATACAGTAAACCTGAAGTGAAGCATCTAAATCTATAACTAGTGTCACAGGAACGGTTCAAAACATAGTAACTAATACGAGTCAGTCTTCTTGTCCTTAAGTCGGCGTTGTGCCTTTTGTATTTAATTCCGGTGCAATTTCTGTGTTTCATCGTCAATAAGAAAGTCAGAGGGATACAGTAAACCGAAAGTGAAGCATCGGAATCTATAACTAGTGTCACAGGAATGGTTCAAAACATAGACAGTAAGAAGAGTCAGTGTTCTTGTCCTAATTCGGCATTGTGCCTTTTGTATTTAATTCCGGTGCAATTTCTGTGTTTCATCGTCAATACGAAAGTCAGAGGGATACAGTAAACCTGAAGTGAAGCATCGGAATCTATAACAAGTGTCACAGGAATGGTTCAAAACATAGACAGTAGGAAGAGTCAGTCTTCTTGTACTTAAGTCGGCATTGTGCCTTTTGTATTTACTTCCGATGCAATTTATGTTTTTCATCGTTAATAAGATGGTCCAAGGGATACAAAACCTGAAGTGAAGCATCGGAATCTATAACTAGTGTCACAGGAATGGTTCAAACATAGTCAGTGAGAAGAGTCAGTCTTCTTGTACTATAGTCAGCATAATGCCTTTTGTATTTAATTCCGATGCAATTTCTGAGTTTCATCGTCAATAAGAAGGTCCAAGGGATACAGTAAACCTGGAACGAAGCATCGGAATCTATAACTAGTGCCACAGGAATGGTTCAAATCATAGACAGTAAGAAGAGTCAGTCTTCTTGTACTTAAGTCGGCATTGTGCCTTTTGTATTTAATTCCGGTGCAATTTCTGTGTTTCATCGTCAATAAGAAGGTCAGAGGGATACAGTAAACCTGAAGTGAAGCATCGGAATCTATAACTAGTGTCACAGGGATGGTTCAAAACATAGTCAGTAACAAGAGTCAGTGTTCTTGTACCTAAGTCGGCATTGTGCCTTTTTTTATTTAAATCCGATGCTATTTCGGTGTTTCATCGTCAATAAGAATGTTCAAGGGATACAGTAAACCTGGTGTGAAGAAACGGAATCTATAACTACTGTCACAGGAATGGTTCAAAACATAGACAGTAAGAACAGTCAGTCTTCTTGTACTTAAGTCTGCATTGTGCCTTTTGTTTTTAATTCCGATGCAATTTCTGTGTTTTGTCGTCAATAAGAAGTTCCAAGGGATTCAGTAAACCTGAAGTGAAGCATCGGAATCTCTAACTAGTGTCATATGGATGGTTCAAAACCTAGTCTGTAGGAAGAGTCAGTCTTCTTGTACATAAGTCGGATTTGTGCCTTTTGAACTTAATTCCGCTGCAATTTCTGTGTTTCATCGTCAATAAGAAGGTCAGAGGGATACAGTAAGGCTGAAGTGAAGCATCGGAATCTAAAACTAGTGTCACAGGAATGGTTCAAAACATAGACAGTAGGAAGAGTCAGTCTTCATGTACTTAAGTCGCCATTGTGCCTTTTTCTATTTAATTCCGATGTAATTTCTATGTTTTATCGTCAATAAGACGGTCCAAGCGATACAGTAAACCTGAAGTGAAGCATCGGATTGTATAACTAGTGTCACAGGAATGGTTCAAAACACAGTCAGTGAGAAGAGTCAGACTTCTTGTACTTAAGTCGGCATTGTGCCTCTTCTATTTAATTCCGATGCTGTTTCTGTGTTCCATCGTCAATAAGATTGTCAGAGGGATACAGTGAACATGAAGTGAAGCATCGGAATCTTTAACTAGTGTCACAGGAATGGTTCAAACATAGTCAGTAAGAAGAGTCTGTCTTCTTATCCTTAAGTCGGCATTGCGCCATTTGTATTTAATTCCGATGCAATTTCAGTGTTTCATCGTCAATAAGAAGGTCCAAGGGATACAGTAAACCTGGAGTGAAGCATCGGAATCTATAACTAGTGTCACAGGAATGGTTCAAAGCATAGACAGTAAGAAGAGTCAGCCTTCTTGTACTTAAGTCGGCATTGTGCCTCTTGTATTTAATTCCGATGCAATATCTGGGTTTCATCGTCAATAAGAAGGTCCAAGGGATACAGTAAACCTGAAGTGAAGCATCGGAATCTATAACTAGTGTCACAGGAATGGTTCAAAACATAGTCAGTAAGAAGAATCAGTCTTCTTGTACTTAAGTCGGCATTGTGCCTTTTGTATTTAATTCCGATGCAATTTCATTGTTTCATCGTTAATAAGAAGGTCCAAGGGAAACAGTAAACCTGAAGTGAATCATAGGAATCTATAACTAGTGTCACAGGAATGGTTCAAAACATAGACAGTAAGAACAGTCAGTCTTCTTGAACTTAAGTCGGCATTGTGCCTTTTGCATTTAATTCCGATGCAATTTCTGTGTTTCGTCGTCAATAAGAAGGTCCAAGGGATTCAGTTAACCTGAAGTGAAGCATCGGAATCTATAACTAGTGTCACAGGAATGGTTCAAAACCTAGTCTGTAGGAAGAGTCAGTCTTCTTGTACTTAAGTCGGCATTGTGCTTTTGTATTTAATTTCGCTGCAATTTCTGTGTTTCATCGTCAATAAGAATGTCAAAGGGATACAGTAAAGCTGAAGTGAAGCATCGGAATCTAAAACTAGTGTCACAGGACTGGTTCAAAACATAGACAGTAGGAAGAGTCAGTCATCTTGTACTTAAGTCGGCATTGTGCCTTTTCTATTTAATTCCGATGCAGTTTCTGTGTTTCATCGTCAATAAGAAGGTCCAAGGGATACAGTAAACCTGGAGTGAAGCATCGGACTCTATAACTAGTGTCACAGGAATGGTTCAAAACATAGGCAGTATGAAGATTCAGTCTTCATGTACTTAAGTCGGCATTGTGCCTTTTGTATTTAATTCCGATGCAATTTCATTCTTTCATCGTTAATAAGAAGGTCCAAGCGAAACAGTAAACCTGAAGTGAAGCATCGGAAGCTATAACTAGTGTCAATGGAATGGTTCAAACATAGACAGTAGGATGAGTCAGTCTTCTTGTACTTAAGTCGGCATTGTGCCTTTTTTATTTAATTCCGGTGCAATTTCTGTGTTTCATCGTCAATAAGAAGGTCCAAGGGATACAGTAAACCTGAAGTGAAGCATCGGAATCCATAACTAGTGTCACAGGAATGGATCAACACATTGACAGAAGGAAGAGTCAGTCTTTTTGCACTTAAGTCGGCATTGTGCCTTTTGTATTTAATTCCGATGCAATTTCTGTGTTTCATCGTCAATAAGACGGTCCAAGGGATACAGTAAACCTGAAGTGAAGCATCAGAACCTATAACTAGTGTCACAGGAAGGGTTCAAAACATAGACAGTGAGAAGAGTCAGTCTCCTTGCACTTAAGTCGGCATTGTGCCTTTTGAATTTAATTCCGATGCAATTTCTGTGTTTCATCGTCAGTAAGAAGGTCAGAGGGATACAGTAAACCTGAAGTGAAGCATCGGAATCTATAACTAGTGTCACAGGAATGGTTCAAATCATAGGCAGTAAGAAGATACTGTCTTCTTGTCCTTAATTCGGCATTGTGCCTTTTGTATTTAATTCCGATGCTATTTCTGTGTTTCATCGTCAATAAGAAGGTCCAAGGGATACAGTAAACCTGAAGTCAAGCATCGGAATCTATAACTAGAGTCACAGGAATGGTTCAAAACATTGACAGTAAGAAGAGTCAGTCTTCTTGTACTTAAGTCCTCATTGTGCCTTTTCCATTTAATTCCTATCCAATGTCTGTGTTTCATCGTCAATAAGAAGGTCAGAGGGATACAGTACACCTGAAGTGAAGCATCGGAATCTATAACTAGTGTCACAGGAATGGTTCAAACCATAGTCAGTAAGAAGAGTCAGTCTTTTTGTACTTAAGTCGGCATTGTGCATTTTGTATTTAATTTCGATGTAATTTCTGTGTTTCATCGTCAACAAGAAGGTCCAAATGATACAGTAAACCTGAAGTGAAGCATCGGAATCTATATCTAGTATCACAGGAGTGGTTCAAAACATAGACAGTAAGAAGAGTCAGTCTTCTTGTACCTAAGTCGGTATTGTGCCTTTCGTATTTAATTCCGATGCCTTGTCTGTGTTTCATCGTCAATAAGGTCAGAGGGATACAGTAATAACGAAGTGAAGCATCGGAATCTATAGCTAGTGTCACACAAATGTTTCAAAACATAGCCAGTAAGAAGAGTCAGTCTTCTTATACTTAAGTCGTCATTGTGCCTTTTGTATTTAATTCCGATGCAATTTCTGTGTTTCATCGTCAATAAGAAGGTCCAAGGGATACAGTAAACCTGGAGTGAAGCATCGGAATCTATCACTAGTGTCACAGGAATGGTTCAAAACATAGACAGTAAGAAGAGTCAGCCTTCTTGTAAATAAGTCGGCATTGTGCCTTTTGTATTTAATTCCGATGCAATTTCTGTGTTTCATCGTCAATAAGAAGGTCCAACGGATACAGTAAACCTGAAGTGAAGCATCGGAATCTATAACTAGTGTCACAGGAATGGTTCAAAACATGGTCAGTAAGAAGAATCAGTCTACATGTACTTAAGTCGGCATTGTGCCTTTTGTATTTAATTCCGATGCAATTTCATTGTTTCATCGTTAATAAGAAGGTCCAAGGGAAGCCGTAATCCTGAAGTGAAGCATCGGAAGCTATAACTAGTGTCAATGGAATGGTTCAAACATAGACAGTAGGATGAGTCAGTCTTCTTGTACTTAAGTCGGCATTGTGCCGTTTGTATTTAATTCCGATGCAATTTCTGTGTTTCATCGACAATAAGAAGGTCCAAGGGATACAGTAAACCTGGAGTGAAGCATCGGAATCTATCACTAGTGTCACAGAAATGGTTCAAAACATAGACAGTAAGAAGACTCAGTCTTCATGTACTTAAGTCGTCATTGTGCATTTTGTATTTAATTCCGATACAATTTCTGTCTTTCATCGTATATACGAAGGTCAGATCGATACAGTAAACCTGAACTGATGCATCGGAATTTACAACTAGTGTCACAGGAGTGGTTCAAAACATAGACAATCAGAAGAGTCAGTCTTCTTGTACTTGAGTCGGCATTATGCCTTTTGCATTAAATTCCGATGCAATTTCTGTGTTTCATCGTCAATAAGAAGTTCCAAGGGATACAGTAAACCTGAAGTCAAGCATCGGAATCTATCACTAGTGTCACAGGAATGGTTCAAATCATAGACAGTAAGAAGAGTCAGTCTTCTTGTACTTAAGTCCTCATTGTGCCTTTTCTATTTAATTCCTATCCAATGTCTGTGTTTCATCGTCAATAAGAACGTCAGAGGGATACAGTACACCTGAAGTGAAGCATCGGAATCTATAACTAGTGTCACAGGAATGGTTCAGATCATAGTCAGTAAGAAGAGTCAGTCTTTTTGTACTTAAGTCGGCATTGTGCCTTTTGTATTTAATTTCGATGTAATTTCTGTGTTTCATCGTCAACAAGAAGGTCCAAATGATACAGTAAACCTGAAGTGAAGCATCGGAATCGATATCTAGTGTCACAGGAGTGGTTCAAAACATAGACAGTAAGAAGATTCAGTCTTCTTGTACCTAAGTTGGTATTGTGCCTTTCGTATTTAATTCCGATGCAATTTCTGTGTTTCATCGTCAATAAGGTCAGAGGGATACAGTAATAACGAAGTGAAGCAACGGAATCTATAGCTAGTGTCACAGGAATGTTTCAAAACATAGACAGTAAGAAGAGTCAGTCTTCTTATACTTAAGTCGTCATTGTGCCTTTTGTATTTAATTCCGATGCAATTTCTGTGTTTCATCGTCAATAAGAAGGTCCAAGGGATACAGTAAACCTGGAGTGAAGCATCGGAATCCATAACTAGTGTCACAGGAATGGTCCAAACATAGTCAGTAAGAAGAGTCAGTCTTCTTGTCCTTAAGTCGGCATTGTGCCTTTTGTATTTAATTCTGATGCAATTTCTGTGTTTCATCATCAATAAGAAGATCCAAGGGATACAGTAAACCTGATGTGAGGCATCAGAACCTATAACTAGTGTCACAGGAATTGTTCAAAACATAGACAGTGAGAAGAGTCAGTCTCCTTGCACTTAAGTCGGCATTGTGCCTTTCGAATTTAATTCCGATGCAATTTCTGTGTTTCATCGTCAATAAGAAGGTCAGAGGGATACAGTAAACCTGAAGTGACGCATCGGAATCTATAACTAGTGTCACAGGAATAGTTCAAAACATAGGCAGTAAGAAGATACAGTCTTCTTGTCCTTAAGTCGGCATTGTGCCTTTTGTATTTCATTCCGATGCAATTTTGTGTGTTTCATCGGCAATAAGAATGTGCAAAGGATACAGTAAACCTGGAGTGAAGGATCGGAATCTATCACTAGTGTCACAGGAATGGTTCAAATCATAGACAGTAAGAAGAATCAGTCTTCATGTACTTAAGTCGGCATTGTGCCTTTTCTATTTATTTCCGATGCAATTTCATTGTTTCATCGTTAATAAGAACGTCCAAGGGAAACAGTAAAACTGAAGTGAAGCTTCGGAAGCTATAACTAGTGTCAATGGAATGGTTCAAACATAGACAGTAGGATGAGTCCGTCTTCTTGTACTTAAGTCGGCATTGTGCCTTTTGTATTTAATTCCGATGCAATTTCTGTGTTTCATCGTCAATAAAAAGGTCCAACGGATACAGTAAACCTGAAGTGAACCATCGGAATCTATAACTAGTGTCACAGGAATGGTATAAAACGTAGTCAGTAAGAAGAATCAGTCTTCATGTACTTAAGTCAGCATTGTGCCTTTTGTATTTAATTCCCATGCAATTTCTGTGTTTCGTCGTCAATAAGAAGGTCCAAGGGATACAGTAAACCTGAAGTGAAGCATCGAAATCCATAACTAGTGTCACAGGAATGGATCAAAACATAGACAGATGGAAGAGTCAGTCTTCTTGTACTTAAGTAGGCGTTGTGACTATTGTATTTAATTCTGATGCAATTTCTGTGTTTCATCGTCAATAAGAATGTCAGAGGGATACAGTAACTCTGAAGTGAAGCATCGGAATCTATAACTAGTGTCACAGAAATGGTGCAAATCATAGACAGTAAGAAGAGTCAGTCTTCATATACTTAAATCGGCATTGTGACTTTTGTATGTAATTCCGATGCAATTTCATTGTCTCATCGTTAATAAGAAGGTGCAAGGGAAACAGTAAACCTGAAGTGAAGCTTCGGAAGCCTTAACTAGTGTCAATGGAATGGCTCAAACATAGACAGTAGGATGAGTCAGTCTTCTTGTACTTAAGTCGGCATTGTGCCTTTTGTATTTAATTCCGATGCAATTTCTGTGTTTCATCGTCAATAAGAAGGTCCAACGGATTCAGTAAACCTGAAGTGAACCATCGGATTCTATAAGTAGTGTCACAGGAATGGTTCAAATCATAGTCAGTAAGAAGAATCAGTCTTCATGTACTTAAGTCGGCATTGTGCCTTTTTTATTTAATTCCGATGCAATTTCATTGTTTCATCGTTAATAAGAAGGTCCGAAGGAAACAGTAAACCTGATGTGAAGCATCGGAAGCTATAACTAGTGTCAATGGTATGGTTCAAACATAGACATTAGGATGAGTCAGTCTTCTTGTACTTAAATCGGCATTGTGAGTTTTCTATTTAATTCCGATGCAATATCTGTGTTTCATCGTCAATAAGAAGGTCCAAGGGATACAGTAAACCTGAAGTGAAGCATCGGAATCCATAACTAGTGTCACAGGAATGGATCAAAACATAGACAGAAGGAAGAGTCAGTCTTCTTATACTTAAGTAGGCATTGTGACTTTTGTATTTAAATCTGATGCAATTTCTGTGTTTCATCGTCAATAAGAAGGTCAGCGGGATACAGTAACCCTGAAGTGAAGCATCGGAATCTATAACTAGTGTCACAGGAATGGTTCAAAACATAGTCAGTAAGAAGAATCAGTCTTCATGTACTTAAGTCGGCATTGTGCCTTTTGTATTTAATTCCGATGCAATTTCATTGTTTCATCGTTAATAAGAAGGTCCAAGGGAAACAATAAACCTGAAGTGAAGCTTCGGAAGCTATAGCTAGTGTCAATGGAATGGTTTAAACATAGACAGTAAGAAGAGTCAGTCTTCTTGTACTTAAGTCCTCATAGTGCCTTTTCTATTTAATTCCTATCCAATTTCTGTGTTTCATCGTCAATAAGAAGGTCAGAGGGATACAGTAAACCTGAAGTGAAGCATCGGAATATATAACTAGTGTCACAGGAATGGATCAAAACATAGTCAGTAAGAAGAGTCAGTCATCTTGTACTTAAGTCGGCATTGTGCCTTTTGTATTTAATTCCGACGCAATTTCTGTGTGTCATCGTCAGTAAGAAGGTCCAAGGGATACAGTAAACCTGGAGTGAAGCATCGGAAACTATAACTAGTGTCAGTGGTATGGTTCAAAACATAGACAGTAAGAAGAGTCAGTCTTCTTGTACTTAAGTCGGCATTGTGCCTTTTGTATTGAATTCCGGTGCAATTTCTGTGTTTCATCGTCAATATGTAGGTCAGAGGTATACAGTAAACCTGAAGTGAAGCATCGGAATCTTTAACTAGTGTCTCAGGAATGATTCAAAACATAGACAGTGGGCACAGTCAGTCTACTTGTACTTAAGTCGGCATTGTGCCGTTTGTATTTAATTCCGTTGCAATTTCTGTGTTTCATCGTCAATAAGAAGGTCAGAGGGATACAGTAAACCTGAAGTGACACATCGGAATCTATAACTAGTGTCTCAGGAATGGTCAAATCATAGTCAGTAAGAAGAGTCAGTCTTCTTCTACTTAAGTCGGCATTGTGCCTTTTCTATTTAATTCCGATGCAATTACTGTGTTCATCGTCAATAAGAAGGTCCAAGGGATACACTAAACCTAGAGTGAAGCATCGGAATCTATAACTAGTGTCACAGGAATGGTTTAAGAGATAGACATTAAGAAGAGTCAGTCTTCTTGTACTTAAACGGCATTGTGCCTTTTCTATTTAATTCCGAGGCAATTTCTGTGTGTCTTCGTCAATAAGAAGGTCAGAGGGAGACAGTAAACGTGAAGTGAAGCATCGGAATCTATAACTAGTGTCACAGGAATGGTTCAAAACATAGTCAGTAAGAAGAGTCAGTCTTCTTGTCCTTAAGTCGGCATTGTGTCTCTTGTATTTAATTCCGGTGCAATTTCTGTGTTTCATCGTCAATACTAAGGTCAGAGAGATACAGTAAACCCGAAGTGAAGCATCGGAATATATAACTAGTGTCACATAAATTTTTCAAAACATAGACAGTAGGACGAGTCAGTCTTCTTGTACTTAATTCGGCACTCTGCCTTTTCTATTTAATTCCGATGCAATTTCTGTGTTTCATCGTCATTTAGAAGGTCAGAGGGATACAGTAAACCTGAAGTGAAGCATTGGAATCTATAACTAGTGTCACAGGAATGGTTCAAAACATAGACAGTAAGAAGAGTATGTCTTCTTGTACTTGAGTCGGCATTGTGCCTTTTGTATTAAATTCCGATGCAATTTCTGTGTTTTATCGTCAATAAGAAGGTCCAAGGGATTCAGTAAACCTGAAGTCAAGCATCGGAATCTATAACTCGTGTCACAGGAATGGTTCAAAACATAGAGAGTAAGAAGAATCAGTTTTCTTGTACTTACGTCGGCATTCTGCCTTTTGTATTTAATTCCGATGCAATTTCTGTGTTTCATCGTCAATAATTAGGTCAGAGGGATACAGTAAACCTGAAGTGAAGCATCGGAATCTATAACTAGTGTCACAGAAATGGTTCAAAACATAGTCAGTAAGAAGAGTCAGTCTACTTGTACTTCAGTCGGCATTGTGCCTTTTGTATTTAATTCCGATGCAATATCTGTGTTTCATCGTCAATAAGAAGGTCAGAGGGACACAGTAAACCTGAAGTGAAGCATCCGAATCTATAACTAGTGTCACAGGAATGGTTCAAAGCATAGTCAGTAAGAAGAGTCAGTCTTCTTGTCCTTAAGTCAGCATTGTGCCTTTTGTATTTAATTCCTGTGCAACTTCTGTGTTTCATCGTCAATAAGAAAGTCAGAGGGATACAGTAAACCGAAGTGAAGCATCGGAATCTATAACTAGTGTCACAGGAATGTTTCAAAACATAGACAGTAAGAAGAGTCAATCTTCTTGTACTTGAGTCGGCATTGTGCCTTTTGTATTAAATTCCGATGCAATTTCTGTGTTTCATCTTCCATAAGAAGGTCCAAGTGATACAGCAAACCTGAAGTCAAGCATCGGAATCTATAACTTGTGTCACAGGAATGGTTCAAAACATAGACAGTAAGAAGAGTCAGTTTTCTTGTACTTAAGTCGGCATTGTGCCTTTTGTATTTAAATTCCATGCAAATTCTGTGTTTCATCATCAATAAGAAGGTCAGACGCATTCAGTAAACCTGAAGTGAAGCATCGGAATCTATAACTAGTGTCACAGGAATTGTACAAACCATAGACAGTAAGATGAGTCAGTCGGTATTGTGCCTTTTGTATTTAATTCCGATGCAATTTCTGTGTTTCATCGTGAATAAGGTCAGAGGGATACAGTAAACCTGAAGTGAAGCATCGGAATCTATATCTAGTGTCACAGGAATGGTACAAAACATAGTCAGTAAGAAGAGTCAGTCTTCTTGTACTTAAGTCGGCATTATACGTTTGTATTTGATTCCGATGTAATTTCTGTGTTTCATCGTCAATAAGAAGTTCAAAATGATACAGTAAACCTGAAGTGAAGCATCGGAATCAATAGCTAGTGTCACAGGATTGGTTCAAAACATAGACAGTAAGAAGAGTCAGTCTTCTTGTACTTAAGTCGGTATTGTGCCTTTTGTAATTCATTCCGATGCAATTTCTGTGTTTCATCGTGAATAAGGTCAGAGGTATACAGTAAACCTGAAGTGAAGCATCGGAATCTATAACTAGTGTCACAGGAATGGTTCAAAACATAGACAGTAGGAACTGTCAGTCTTCTTGTACTTAAGCCGGCATTTTGCCTTTTCTGTTTAATTCCGATGCAATTTCTGTGTTTTATCGTCAATAAGAAGGTCCAAGGGATTGAGTAAACCTGAAGTCAAGCATCGGAATCTATAACTAGTGTCAATGGAATGGTTCAAAACATAAACAAGTAGGAAGAGACAGTCTTCTTGTACTTAATTCGGCATTGTGCCTTTTGTATTTAATTCCGTTGCTATTTCTGTGTTTCATCGTCAATAATAAGGTCCAAGGGATACAGTAAACCTGAAGTGATGCATCGGAATATATAACTAGTGTCACAGAAATGGTTCAAAACATAGACAGTAGGAAGAGTCAGTCTTCGTGTACTTAAGTCGGCATTGTGCCTTTTCTATTTAATTCCGATGCAATTTCTGTGTGTCTTCGTCAATAACAAGGTCAGAGGGATACAGTAAACCTGAAGTTAGCATCGGAATCTATAACTAGTGTCACAGGAATGGTTCAAAACATAGTCAGTAAGAAGAGTCAGTCTTCTTGTCCTTAAGTCGGCCTTGTGCCTTTTGTATTTAATTCCGATGCAATTTCTGTGTTTCATCGTCAATAAGATGGTCCAAGGGATACAGTAAACCTGGAGTGAAGCATCGGAATCTATAACTAGTGTCACAGGAATGTTTCAAAACATAGACAGTAAGATGAGTCAGTCTACTTGTACTTTAGTCGGCATTGTGCCTTTTCTGTTTAATTCCGATGCAATTTCTGTGTTTCATCGTCAATAAGAAGGTCCAAGGGATACAGTAAACCGGGAGTGAAGCATCGGAAACTATAACTAGTGTCAGTGGTATGGTTCAAAACATAGACAGTAAGAAGAGTCAGTATTCTTGTACTTAAGTCGGCATTGTGCCTTTTGTATTGAATTCCGGTGCAATTTCTATGTTTCATCGTCAATATGTAGGTCAGAGGGATACAGTAAACTTGAAGTGAAGCATCGGAATCTTTAACTAGTGTCTCAGGAATGACTCAAAACATAGACAGTGGGCACAGTCAGTCTTCTTGTACTTAAGTCGGCATTGTGCCTTTTGTATTTAATTCCGATGCAATTTCTGTGTTTCATCGTCAATAAGAAGGTTAGAGGGATACAGTAAACCTGAAGCGAAGCATCGGAATCTATAACTAGTGTCTCAGGAATGGTTCAAAACATAGACAGTAAGAAGAGTCAGTCTTCTTCTACTTAAGTCGGCATTGTGCCTTTTCTATTTAATTCCGATGCAATTACTGTGTTCATCGTCAATAAGAAGGTCCAAGGGATACACTAAACCTAGAGTGACGCATCGGAATCTATAACTAGTGTCACAGGAATGGTTCAAAACATAAACTTTAAGAAGAGTCAGTCTTCTTGTACTTAAACGGCTATGTGCCTTTTCTATTTAATTCCGACGCAATTTCTGTGTGTCTTCGTCAATAAGAAGGTCAGAGGGATACAGTAAACCTGAAGTGAAGCATCGGAATCTATAACTAGTGTCACAGGAATCGTTCAAAACATAGTCAGTATAAAGAGTCAGTTTTCTTGTCCTTAAGTCGGCATTGTGCCTCTTGTACTTAATTCCGGTGCAATTTCTGTGTTTCATCGTCAATAAGAACGTCAGAGGGATACAGTAAACCTGAAGTGACCCATCGGAATATATAACTAGTGTCACATAAATAGTTCAAAACATAGACAGTAGGAAGAGTCAGTCTTCCTGTACTTAATTCGGCATTGTGCATTTTCTATTTAATTCCGATGCAATTTCTATGTTTCATCGTCAATAAGAAGGTCAGAGGGATACAGTAAACCTGAAGTGAAGCATCGGAATCTATAACTAGTGTCACAGAAATGGTTCAAAACATAGTCAGTAAGAAGAGTCAGTCTTCTTGTACTTTAGTCGGCATTGTGCCTTTTGTATTTAATTCCGATGCAATATCTGTGTTTCATCGTCAATAAGAAGGTCAGAGGGACACAGTAAACCTGAAGTGAAGCATCCGAATCTATAACTAGTGTCACAGGAATGGTTCAAAGCATAGTCAGTAAGAAGAGTCAGTCTTCTTGTCCTTAAGTCAGCATTGTGCCTTTTGTATTTAATTCCGGTGCAACTTCTGTGTTTCATCGTCAATAAGAAAGTCAGAGGGATACAGTAAACCGAAGTGAAGCATCGGAATCTATAACTAGTGTCACAGGAATGTTTCAAAACATAGACAGTAAGAAGAGTCAATCTTCTTGTACTTGAGTCGGCATTGTGCCTTTTGTATTAAATTCCGATGCAATTTCTGTGTTTCATCTTCCATAAGAAGGTCCAAGTGATACAGTAAACCGAAGTCAAGCATCGGAATCTATAACTTGTGTCACAGGAATGGTTCAAAACATAGACAGTAAGAAGAGTCAGTTTTCTTGTACTTAAGTCGGCATTGTGCCTTTTGTATTTAATTTCCATGCAAATTCTGTGTTTCATCATCAATAAGAAGGTCAGACGCATTCAGTAAACCTGAAGTGAAGCATCGGAATCTATAACTAGTGTCACAGGAATTGTACAAAACATAGACAGTAAGATGAGTCAGTCGGTATCGTGCCTTTTGTATTTAATTCCGATGCAATATCTGTGTTTCATCGTGAATAAGGTCAGAGGGATACAGTAAACCTCAAGTGAAGCATCGGAATCTATAACTAGTGTCACAGGAATGGTACAAAACATAGTCAGTAAGAAGAGTCAGTCTTCTTGTACTTAAGTCGGCATTATACGTTTGTATTTGATTCCGATGTAATTTCTGTGTTTCATCGTCAATAAGAAGTTCAAAATGATACAGTAAACCTGAAGTGAAGCATCGGAATCAAGAGCTAGTGTCACAGGATTGGTTCAAAGCATAGACAGTAAGAAGAGTCAGTCTTCTTGTACTTAAGTCGGTATTGTGCCTTTTGTAATTCATTCCGATGCAATTTCTGTGTTTCATCGTGAATAAGGTCAGAGGTATACAGTAAACCTGAAGTGAAGCATCGGAATCTATAACTAGTGTCACAGGAATGGTTCAAAACATAGACAGTAGGAACAGTCAGTCTTCTTGTACTTAAGCCGGCATTTTGTCTTTTGTATTTAATTCCGATGCAATTTCTGTGTTTCATCGTCAATAAGAATGTAAAAGGGATACATTAAACCTGGAGTGAAGCATCGGAATCTATAACAAGTGTCAATGGAATGGTTCAAAACATAGACAGTAAGAAGAGACAGTCTTCTTGTACTTAAGTCGCATTGTGCCTTTTTTATTTAATTCCGATGCAATTTCTGTGTTTCATCGTCAATAAGAAGGTTAGAGGGATACAGTAAACCTGAAGTGAAGCATCGGAATCTATAACTAGTGTCTCAGGAATGGTTCAAAACATAGACAGTAAGAAGAGTCAGTCTTCTTCTACTTAAGTCGGCATTGTGCCTTTTCTATTTAATTCCGATGCAATTACTGTGTTCATCGTCAATAAGAAGGTCCAAGGGATACACTAAACCTAGAGTGACGCATCGGAATCTATAACTAGTGTCACAGGAATGGTTCAAAACATAGACATTAAGAAGAGTCAGTCTTCTTGTACTTAAACGGCTATGTGCCTTTTCTATTTAATTCCGACGCAATTTCTGTGTGTCTTCGTCAATAAGAAGGTCAGAGGGATACAGTAAACCTGAAGTGAAGCATCGGAATCTATAACTAGTGTCACAGGAATGGTTCAAAACATAGTCAGTATAAAGAGTCAGTCTTCTTGTCCTTAAGTCGTCATTGTGCCTCTTGTACTTAATTCCGGTGCAATTTCTGTGTTTCATCGTCAATAAGAACGTCAGAGGGATACAGTAAACCTGAAGTGAAGCATCGGAATATATAACTAGTGTCACATAAATGGTTCAAAACATAGACAGTAGGAAGAGTCCGTCTTCCTGTACTTAATTCGGCATTGTGCATTTTCTATTTAATTCCGATGCAATTTCTGTCTTTCATCGTCAATAAGAAGGTCAGAGGGATACAGTAAACCTGAAGTGAAGCATTGGAATCTATAACTAGTGTCACAGGAATGGTTCAAAACATAGACAGTAAGAAGAGTAAGTCTTCTTGTACTTGGGTCGGCATTGTGGCTTTTGTATTAAATTCCGATGCAATTTCTGTGTTTTATCGTCAATAAGAAGGTCCAAGGGATTCAGTAAACCTGAAGTCAAGCATTGGAATCTATAACTAGTGTCACAGGAATGGTTGAAAACATAGAGAGTAAATAGAGTCAGTTTTCTTGTACTTAAGTCGGCATTCTGCCTTTTGTATTTAATTCCGATGCAATTTCTGTGTTTCATCGTCAATAAGAAGGTCAGACGGATACAGTAAACCTGAAGTGAAGCATCGGAATCTATAACTAGTGTCACAGAAATGGTTCAAAACATAGTCCGTAAGAAGAGTCAGTCTTCTTGTACTTCAGTCGGCATTGTGCCTTTGTATTTAATTCCGATGCAATTTCTGTGTTTCATCGTCAATAAGAAGGTCAGAGGGATACAGTAAACCTGAAGTGAAGCATCCGAATCTATAACTAGTGTCACAGGAATGGTTCAAAACATAGTTAGTAAGAAGAGTCAGTCTTCTTGTCCTTTAGTCAGCATTGTGCCTTTTGTATTTAATTCCGGTGCAACTTCTGTGTTTCATCGTCAATAAGAAAGTCAGAGGGATACAGTTAACCGAAGTGAAGCATCGGAATCTATAACTAGTGTCACAGGAATGTTTCAAAACATAGACAGTAAGAAGAGTCAATCTTCTTGTACTTGTGTCGGCATTGTGCCTTTTGTATAAAATTCCGATGCAATTTCTGTGTTTCATCGTCAATAAGAAGGTCCAAGGGATACAGTACACCTGAAGTCAAGCATCGGAATCTATAACTAGTGTCACAGGAATGCTTCAAAACATAGTAAGTAAGAAGAGTCAGTCTTCTTGTCCTTAAGTTGGCATTGTACCTTTTGTATTTAATTCCGATGCACTTTCTGTGTTTCATCGTCAACAAGAAAGTCCAAGGGATACAGTAAACCTAAAGTGAAGCATCCGAATCTATAACTAGTGTCTCAGGAATGGTTCAAAACATAGTTAGTAAGAAGAGTCAGTCTTCTTCTACTTAAGTCGGCATTGTGCCTTTTCTATTTAATTCCGATGCAATTACTGTGTTCATCGTCAATAAGAAGGTCCAAGGGATACACTAAACCTAGAGTGAAGCATCGGAATCTATAACTAGTGTCACAGGAATGGTTCAAAACATAGACATTAAGAGGAGTCAGTCATCTTGTACTTAAGTCGGCATTGTGCCTTTTCTATTTAATTCCGAGGCAATTTCTGTGTGTCTTCGTCAGTAAGAAGGTCAGAGGGATACAGTAAACCTAAAGTGAAGCATCGGAATCTATAACTAGTGTCACAGAATTGGTTCAAAACATAGACAGTAGGAAGAGGCAGTCTTCTTGTACTTAATTCGGCATTGTACCTTTTCTATTTAATTCCGATGCAATTTCTGTGTTTCATCGTCAATAAGAAGGTCAGAGGGATACAGTAAACCTGAAGTGATGCATTGGAATGTATAACTAGTGTCACAGGAATGGTTCAAAACATAGACAGTAAGAAGAGTCAGTCTTCTTGTACTTGAGTCGGCATTGTGCCTTTTGTATTAAATTCCGATGCAATTTCTGTGTTTTGTCGTCAATAAGAAGGTCCAAGGGATTCAGTAAACCTGAGGTCAAGCATTGGAATCTATAACTAGTGTCAATGGAATGGTTGAAAACATAGACAGTAGGAAGAGTCAGTCTTCTTGTACTTAATTCGGCATTGTGCCTTTTGTATTTAATTCCGATGCTATTTCTGTGTTTCATCGTCAATACGAAGGTCAGAGGGATACAGTAAACCTGAAGTGAAGCATCGGAATCTATAACTAGTGTCACAGGAATGGTTCAAAACATAGTCAGTAAGAAGAGTCAGTCTTCCTGTCCGTAAGTCAGCATTGTGCCTTTTGTATTTAATTCCGGTGCAACTTCTGTGTTTCATCGTCAATAAGAAAGTCAGTGAGATACAGTAAACCCGAAGTGAAGCATCATAATCTATAACTAGTGTCACAGGAATGTTTCAAAACATAGACAGTAAGAAGAGTCAGTCTTCTTGTACTTGAGTTGGCACTGAGCCTTTTGTATTAAATTCCGATGCAATTTCTGTGTTTTGTCGTCAATAAGAAGGTCCAAGGGATACAGTAAACCTGAAGTCAAGCATCGGAATCTATAACATGTGTCACCGGAATGGTTCAAAACATAGACAGTAAGAAGAGTCAGTTTTCTTGTACCTAAGTGGGCATTGTGCCTTTTGTATTTAATTCCGATGCAAATTCCGTGTTTCATCGTCAATAAGAAGGTCAGAGGCATTCAGTAAACCTGAAGTGAAGCATCGGAATCTATAACTAGTGTCACAGGAATTGTTCAAAACATAGACAGTAAGAAGAGTCAGTCGGTATTGTGCCTTTTGTATTTAATTCCGATGCACTTTCTGTGTTTCATCGTGAATAAGGTCAGAGGGATACAGTAAACCTGAAGTGAAGCCTCGGAATCTATAACTAGTGTCACAGGAATGGTTCAAAACATAGTGAGTAAGAAGAGTCAGTCTTTTTGTACTTAAGTCGGCATTATGCTTTTGGTATTATTTTCCGATGTAATTTCTGTGTTTCATCGTCAATAAGAAGTTCAAAATAATACAGTAAACCTGAAGTGAAGCATCGGAGTCAATAGCTAGTGTCACAGGAATGGTTCAAAACATAGACAGTAAGAAGAGTCAGTCTTCTTGTACTTAAGTCGGTATTGTGCCTTTTGTATTTCATTCTGATGCAATTTCTGTGTTTCATCAAGAATAAGGTCAGAGGGATACAGAAAACCTGAAGTGAAGCATCGGAATCTATAACTTGTGTCACAGGAATGCATCAAAACATAGTCACTAAGAAGAGTCAGTCTTCTTGTCCTTAAGTCGGCATTGTGCCTTTTGTATTTAATTCCGATGCAATTTCTGTGTTTCGTCGTCAATAAGAAGGTCCAAGGGATACAGTAAACCTGAAGTGAAGCATCGGAATATATAACTATTGTCACAGGAATAGTTCAAAACATAGACAGTAGGAAGAGTCAGTCTTCTTGTACTCAATACGGCATTGTGCCTTTTCTATTTAATTCCGATGCAATTTCACTGTTTCATCGTCAATAAGATGGTCAGAGGGATACAGTAAACCTAAAGTGAAGCATCTGAATCTATAACTAGTGTCACAGGAATGGTTTAAATCATACTCAGTAAGAAGAGTCAGTCTTCTTGTCCTTAAGCCGGCATTGTGCCATTTGTATTTAATTCCGGTGCAATTTCTGTGTTTCATCGTCAATAAGAAAGTGAGAGGGATACAGTAAACCTGAAGTGAGCATCGGAATCTATAACTAGTGTCACAGGAATGGTTCAAAACATAGTCAGTAAGAAGAGTCAGTCTTCTTGTCCTTAAGTCGGTATTGTGCCTTTTGCATTTAATTCCGGTGCAATTTCTGTGTTCCATCGTCAATAAGAAGGTCCAAGGGATACAGTAAACCTGGAGTGAAGGATCGGAATCTATAACTAGTGTCACAGGAATGTTTCAAAACATAGACTGTATGAAGATACAGTCTTCTTGTACTTAAGTCGGCATTGTGCCTTTTGTATTTAATTCCGATGCAATTTCTGTGTTTCATCGTCAATAAGAAGGTCCAAGGGATACAGTAAACCTGAAGTGAAGCATCGGAATATATAACTAGTGTCACAGAAATGGTTCAAAACATAGACAGTAAGAAGAGTCAGTCTTCTTGTACTTGAGTCGGCATTGTGCCTTTTGTATTAAATTCCGATGCAATTTCTGTGTTTTATCGTCAATAAGAAGGTCCAAGGGATTCAGTAAACCTGAAGTCAAGCATCGGAATCTATAACTAGTGTCAATGGAACGGTTCAATACATAGAGAGTAGGAAGAGTCAGTCTTCTTGTACTTAATTCGGCATTGTGCCTTTTGTATTTAATTCCGACGCAAATTCTGTGTTTCATCGTCAATAAGA
The DNA here is from genome assembly GCF_023864345.2 of Schistocerca serialis cubense. NCBI lineage: Eukaryota > Metazoa > Arthropoda > Insecta > Orthoptera > Acrididae > Schistocerca > Schistocerca serialis. The sequence goes on along the minus strand of NW_026047584.1, from coordinate 10,006,354 downwards.
AGGTCAGAGGCATTCAGTAAACCTGAAGTGAAGCATCGGAATCTATAACTAGTGTCACAGGAATGGTTCAAAACATAGACAGTAAGAAGAGTCAGTCTTCTTGTACTTGAGTCGGCATTGTGCCTTTTGAATTTAATTCCGTTGCAATTTCAGTGTTTCATCGTCAATAAGAATGTAAAAGGGATACTGTAAACCTGGAGTGATACATCGGAATCTATAACTAGTGCCAATGGAATGGTTCAAAACATAGACAGTAGGAAGGGTCAGTCTTCTTGTACTTAATTCGGCATTGTGCCTTTTATATTTAATTCCGATGCAATTTCTGTGTTTCATCGTCAATAAGAGGGTCAGAGGGATACAGTAAACCTGAAGTGAAGCATTGGAATCTATAACTAGTGTCACAGGAATGGTTCAAAGCATAGACAGTAAGAAGAGTCAGTCTTCTTGTACTTGAGTCGGCATTGTGCTTTTTGTATTAAATCCCGATGCAATATCTGTGTTTTATCGTCAATAAGAAGGTCCAAGGGATTCAGTAAACCAGAAGTCAAGCATCGGAATCTATAACTAGTGTTAATGGAATGGTTCAAAACATAGACAGTATGAAGATACAGTCTTCTTGTACTTAAGTCGGCATTGTGCTTTTTGTATTTAATTCCGATGCAATTTCTGTGTTTCATCGTCAATAAAAAGGTCCAAGGGATACAGTAAACCTGAAGTGAAGCATCGGAATATATAACTAGTGTCACAGAAATGGTTCAAAACATAGACAGTAGGAAGAGTCAGTCTTCTTGTACTTAATTCGGCATTGTGCCTTTTCTATTTAATTCCGATAAAATTTCTGTGTTTCATCGTCAATAAGATGGTCAGAGGGATACAGTAAACCTCAAGTGAAGCATTGGAATGTATAACTAGTGTCACAGGAATTGTTCAAAACGTAGACAGTAAGAAGAGTCATTCGGTATTGTGCCTTTTGTATTTAATTCCGATGCACTTTCTGTGTTTCATCGTGAATAAGGTCAGAGGGATACAGTAAACCTGAAGTGAAACATCGGAATCTATAACTAGTGTCACAGGAATGGTTCAAAACATAGTCAGTAAGAAGAGTTTTTTTTTTTGTACTTAAGTCGGCATTATGCTTTTCGTATTTGATTCCGATGTAATTTCTGTGTTTCATCGTCAATAAGAAATTCAAAATGATACAGTAAACCTGAAGTGAAGCATCGGAATCAATAGGTAGTGTCACAGGAATGGTTCAAAACATAGACAGTAAGAAGAGTCAGTCTTCTTGTACTTAAGTCGGTATTGTGCCTTTTGTATTTCATTCCGATGCAATTTCTGTGTTTCATCAAGAATAAGGTCAGAGGGATACAGTAAACCTGAAGTGAAGCATCGGAATCTATAACTAGTGTCACAGGAATGGTTCAAAACATAGACAGTAGGAAGAGTCTGTCTTCTTGTACTTAAGCCGGCATTTTGCCTTTTGTATTTAATTCCGATGCAATTTCAGTATTTCATCGTCAATAAGAATGTAAAAGGGATACAGTAAACCTGGAGTGAACCATCGGAATCTATAACTAGTGTCAATGGAATGGTTCAAAACATAGACAGTAAGAAGAGTCAGTCTTCTTGTACTTATGTCGGCATTGTGCATTTTTTATTTTAATCCGATGCAATTTCTGTGTTTCATCGTCAATAAGAAAGTCAGAGGGATACAGTAAACCTGATGTGAAGCATCGGAATCTATAACTAGTGTCTCAGGAATGGTTCAAAACATAGTTAGTAAGAAGAGGCAGTCTTCTTCTACTTAAGTCGGCATTGTGCCTTTTCTATTTAATTCCGATGCAATTACTGTGTTCATCGTCAATAAGAAGGTCCAAGGGATACTCTAAACCTAAAGTGAAGCATCGGAATCTATAACTAGTGTCACAGGAATGCTTCAAAACATAGACAGTAAGAAGAGTCAGTCTTCTTGTACTTAAGTGCGCATTGTGCCTTTTCTATTTAATTCCGATGCAATTTCTGTGTTTCATCGTCAATAAGAGGGTCAGAGGGATACAGTAAACCTGAAGTGAAGCATTGGCATCTATAACTAGTGTCACAGGAATGATTCAAAATATAGACAGTAATAAGAGTCAGTGTTCTTGTACTTGAGTCGGAATTGTGCTTTTTGTATTTAATTCCGATGCAATTTCAGTGTTTCATCGTCAATAAGAAGGTCAGAGGGATACAGTAAACCTGAAGTGAAGCATTGGAATCTATAACTAGTGTCACAGGAATGGTTCAAAACATAGACAGTAAGAAGAGTCAGTCTTCTTGTACTTGAGTCGGCATTGTGCCTTTTGTATTAAATTCCGATGCAATTTCTGTGTTTTATCGTCAATAAGAAGGTCCAAGTTATTCAGTAAGCCTGAAGTCAAGCATCGGAATCTATAACTAGTGTCAATGGAATGGTTCAAAACATAGACAGTAGGAAGAGTCAGTCTTCTTGTACTTAATTCGGCATTGTGCCCTTTGTATTTAATTCCGATGCAATTTCTGTGTTTCATCGTCAATAATATGGTCCAAGGAATACAGTAAACCTGAAGTGAAGCATCGGAATATATAACTAGTGTCAAGAAATGATTCAAAACATAGACAGTAGGAAGAGTCAGTCTTCTTGTACTTAATTCGGCATTGTGCCTTTTGTATTTAATTCCGATGCAATTTCTGAGTTTCATCGTCAATAAGAAGGTCAGAGGGATACAGTAAACCTGAAGTGAAGCATCGGAATCTATAACTAGTGTCACAGGAATGGTTCAAAACATAGTCAGTAAGAGGGGTCAGTCCTCTTGTCCTTAAGTCAGCATTGTGCCTTTTGTATTTTATTCCGGTTTAACTTCTGTGTTTCATCGACAATAAGAAAGCCAGAGGGATACAGTAAACCTGAAGTGAAGCATCGAAATCTATAACTAGTGTCACAGGAATGTTTCAAAACATAGACAGTAAGAAGAGTCAGTCTTCTTGTACTTAAGTCGGCATTGTGCCTTTTCTATTTCATTCCGGGGCAATTTCTGTGTGTCTTCGTCAATAAGAAGGTCAGAAGGATACAGTAAACCTAAAGTGAAGCATCGGAATCTATAACTAGTGTCACAGGAATGGTTCAAGTCATACTCAGTAAGAAGAGTCAGTCTTCTTGTCCTTAAGCCGGCATTGTGCCTTTTGTATTTAATTCCGGTGCAATTTCTGTGTTTCATTGTCAATAAGAAAGTCAGAGGGATACAGTAAACCTGAATTGAGCATCGGAATCTATAACTAGTGTCACAGAAATGGTTCAAAACATAGACAGTAGGAAGAGTCAGTCTTCTTGTACTTAATTCGGCATTGTGCCTTTTCTATATAATTCCGATGTAATTTATGTGTTTCATCGTCAATAAGAAGGTCAGAGGGATATAGTAAACCTGAAGTAAAGCATTGGAATGTATAACTAGTGCCGCAGGAATGTTTCAAAACATAGTCTGTATGAAGATACAGTCTTCTTGTACTTAAGTCGGCATTGTGCCTTTTGTATTTAATTCCGATGCAATTTCTGTGTTTCATCGTCAATAAGAAGGTCCAAGGGATACAGTAAACCTGAAGTGAAGCATCGGAATATATAACTAGTGTCACAGAAATGGTTCAAAACATAGACAGTAGGAAGAGTCAGTCTTCTTGTACTTAATTCGGCATTGTGCCTTTTCTATATAATTCCGATGTAATTTATGTGTTTCATCGTCAATAAGAAGGTCAGAGGGATATAGTAAACCTGAAGTAAAGCATTGGAATGTATAACTAGTGCCGCAGGAATGGTTCAAAACATAGACAGTAAGAAGAGTCAGCCTTCTTGTACTTGAGTCGGCATTTTGCCTTTTGTATTAAATTCCGATGCAATTTCTGTGTTTTATCGTCAATAAGAAGGTCCAAGGGATTCAGTAAACCTGAAGTCAAGCATCGGAATCTATAACTAGTGTCAATGGAACGGTTCAATACATAGACAATAGGAAGAGTCAGTCTTCTTGTACTTAATTCGGCATTGTGCCTTTTGTATTTAATTCCGATGCAAATTCTGTGTTTCATCGTCAATAAGAAGGTCAGAGGCATTCAGTAAACCTGAAGTGAGGCATCGGAATCTATAACCAGTGTCACAGGAATTGTTCAAAACGTAGACAGTAAGAAGAGTCAGTCGGTATTGTGCTTTTTGTATTTAATTCCGATGCAATTTCTGTGTTCCATCGTGAATAAGGTCAGAGGGATACAGTAAAGCTGAAGTGAAGCATCGGAATCTATAACTAGTGTCACAGGAATGGTTCAAAACATAGTCAGTAAGAGGAGTCAGTCTTCTTGTCCATAAGTCGGCATTGTGAATTTTGTATTTAATTCCGATGCAATTTCTGTGTTTCATCGTCAATAAGCAGGTCCATGGGATACAGTAAACCTAGAGTGAAGCATCGGAATCTATAACTAGTGTCACAGGAATGGTTCAAATCATAGACATTAAGAAGAGTCAGTCTTCTTGTAATTAAGTCGGCATTGTGCCTTTTCTATTTAATTCCCAGGCAATTTCTGTGTGTCTTCGTCAATAAGAAGGTCAGAGGGATACAGTAAACCTGAAGTGAAGCATCGGAATCTATAACTAGTGTCACAGGAATGCTTCAAAACATAGTCAGTAAGAAGAGTCAGTCTTCTTGTCATTGTGCCTTTTGTATTTAATTCCGATGCAATTTCTGTGTTTCATCGTCAATAAGAAGGTCCAAGGGATACAGTTAACCTGAAGTGAAGCATTGGAATCTATAACTAGTGTCACAGGAATGGTTCAAATCGTAGACATTAAGATGAGTCAGTCTTCTTGTACTTAAGTCGGCATTGTGCCTTTTCTATTTAATTCCGATGCAATTTCTGTATTTCATCGTCAATAAGAAGGTCCAATGGATACAGTAAACCTGAAGTGAAGCATCGGAATATATAACTAGTGTCTCAGAAATGGTTCAAACCATAGACAGTAGCAAGAGTCAGTCTTCTTGTACTTAACTCGGCATTGTGCATTTTCTATTTAATTCCGATAAAATTTCTGTGTTTCATCGTCAATAAGAAGGTCAGAGGGATACAGTAAACCTCAAGCGAAGCATTGGAATGTATAACTAGTGTCACAGGAATGGTTCAAAACATAGACAGTAAGAAGAGTCAGTCTTCTTGTACTTGAGTCGGCATTGTGCCTTTTGTATATAATTCCGATGCAATTTCTGTGTTTTATCGTCAATAAGAAGGTCCAAGGGATTCAGTAAACCTGAAGTCAAGCATCGGAATCTATAACTAGTGTCACAGGAATGTTTCAAAACATAGACAGTAAGAAGAGTCAGTCTTCTTGTACTTGAGTCGGCATTGTGCCTTTTGTATTAAATTCCGATGCAATTTCTGTATTTCATCGTCTATAAGAAGGTCCAAGGATACAGTAAACCTTAAGTCAAGCATCAGAATCTATAACTAGTGTCGCAGGAATGGTTCAAAACATAGACAGTAAGAAGAGTCAGTCTTCTTGTACTTAATTTGGCATTGTGCCTTTTCTATTTAATTCCGATGCAATGTCTGTGTTTCATCGTCAATAAGAAGTTCAGAGGGATAATGTAAACCTCAAGTGAAGCATCGGAATCTATAACTAGTGTCACATGAATAGTTCAAACATAGACAATAAGAAGAGTCAGTTTTCTTGTACTTAAGTCAGCATTGTGCCTTTTGTATTTAATTCCGATGCAATTTCTATGTTTCATCGTCAATAAGAATGTCAGAGGGATACAGCAAACCTGAAGTGAAGCATTGGAATCTATAACTTGTGTCACAGAAATGGTTCAAAACATAGACAGTAAGAAGAGTCAGTTTTCTTGTAGTTAAGTCGGCATTTTGCCTTTAGTATTTCATTCCGATGCAAATTCAATGTTTCATCGTCAATAAGAAGGTGAGAAGCATACAGTAAACCTGAAGTGAAGCATCGGAATCTATAACTAGTGTCACAGGAATTGTTCAAAACATAGACAGTAAGAAGGGCCAGTCGGTATTTTGCCTTTTGTATTTAATTCCGATGCAATTTCTGTGTTTCATCGTGAATAAGGTCAGAGGGATACAGTAAACCTGAAGTGAAGCATCGTAATCTATAACTAGTGTCACAGGAATGGTTCAAAACATAGACAGTAGGAAGAGTCAGTCTTCTTGTACTTAAGCCGGCATTTTGGCTTTTGTAATTAATTCCGATGCAATTTCAGTGTTTCATCGTCAATAAGAATGTAAAAGTGATACAGTAAACCTGGAGTGAAGCATCGGAATCTATAACTAGTGTCAATGGAATGGTTCAAAACATAGACAGTAAGAAGAGTCAGTCTTCTTTTACTTAAGTTGGCATTGTGCCTTTTCTATTTAATTCCGATGCAATTACTGTGTTCATCGTCAATAAGAAGGTCCAAGGGATACTCTAAACCTAAAGTGAAGCATCGGAATCTATAACTAGTGTCACAGGAATGTTTCAAAACATAGACATTAAGAAGAGTCCGTCTTCTTGTACTTGAGTCGGCATTGTGCCTTTTGTATTAAATTCCGATGCAATTTCGATGTTTTATCGTTAATAAGAAGGTCCAAGGGATTCAGTAAACCTGAAGTCAAGCATCGGAATCTATAACTAGTGTCAATGGAACGGTTCATTACATAGACAGTAGGAAGAGTCAGTCTTCTTGTACTTAATTCGGCATTGTGCCTTTTGTATTTAATTCCGATGCAATCTCTGAGTTTCATCGTTAATAAGAAGGTCAGAGGGATACAGTAAACTTGAAGTGAAGCATCGGAATCAATAACTAGTGTCACAGGAATGGTTCAAAACATAGTCAGTACGAAGGTTCAGTCTTCTTGTCCTTAAGTCAGCATTGTGCCTTTTGTATTTAATTCCGGTTTCTTTTCTGTGTTTCATCGTCAATAAGAAGGTCCAAGGGATTCAGTAAACCTGAAGTCAAGCATCGGAATCTATAACTAGTGTCAATGGAACGGTTCATTACATAGACAGTTGGAAGAGTCAGTCTTCTTGTACTTAATTCGGCATTGTGCCTTTTGTATTTAATTCCGATGGAATTTCTGTGTTTCATCGTGAATAAGGTCAGAGGGATACAGTAAACCATAAGTGAAGCATCGGAATCTATAACTAGTGTCACAGGAATTGTTCAAAACATAGACAGTAAGAAGAGTCAGTCGGTATTGTGCCTTTTGTATTTAATTCCGATGCAATTTCTGTGTTTCATCGTGAATAAGGTCAGAGGGATACAGTAAACCTTGAAGTGAAGCATCGGAATCTATAACTAGTGTCACAGGAATGGTTCAAAACATTGTCAGTAGGAAGAATCAGTCTTCTTGTCCCTAAGTCGGCATTGTGCCTTTTGTATTTAATTCCGATGCAATTTCTGTGTTTCATCGTCAATAAGAAGGTCCAAGGGTTACAGTAAACCTAGAGTGAAGCATCGGAATCTATAACTAGTGTCACAGGAATGGTTCAAAACATAGACATTAAGAAGAGTCAGTCTTCTTGTACTTAAGTCGGCATTGTGCCTTTTCTATTTAATTCCGAGGCAATTTCGGTGTGTCTTCGTCAATAAGAAGGTCAGAGGGATACAGAAAACCTGAAGTGAAGCATCGGAATCTATAACTAGTGTCACAGGAATGCTTCAAAACATAGTCAGTAAGAAGAGTCAGTCTTCTTGTCCGTAAGTCGGCATTGTGCCTTTTGTATTTAATTCCGATGCAATTTCTGTGTTTCATCGTCAATAAGAAGGTCCAAGGGATACAGTAAACCTGGAGTGAAGCATTGGAATCTATAATTAGTGTCACAGGAATGGTTCAAAACATAGACAGTAAGAAGAGTCAGTCTTCTTGTACTTGAGTCGGCATTGTGCCTTTTGTATTAAATTCCGATGCAATTTCTGTGTTTTATCGTCAATAAGAAGGTCCAAGGGATTCAGTAAACCTGAAGTCAAGCATCGGAATCTATAACTAGTGTCAATGGAATGGTTCAAAACATAGACAGTAGGAAGAGTCAGTCTTCTTGTACTTAATTCGGCATTGTGCCTTTTGTATTTAATTCCGATGCTATTTCTGTGTTTCATCGTCAATAATAAGGTCCAAGGGATACAGTAAACCTGAAGTGAAGCATCGGAATATATAACTAGTGTCACATAAATGGTTCAAAACATAGACAGTAGGAAGAGTCAGTCTTCTTGTACTTAATTCGGCATTGTGCCTTTTGTATTTAATTCCGATGCAATCTCTGAGTTTCATCGTTAATAAGAAGGTCAGAGGGATACAGTAAACCTGAAGTGAAGCATCGGAATCAATAACTAGTGTCACAGGAATGGTTCAAAACATAGTCAGTACGAAGGTTCAGTCTTCTTGTCCTTAAGTCAGCATTGTGCCTTTTGTATTTAATTCCGGTTTCTTTTCTGTGTTTCATCGTCAATAAGAAAGTCAGAGGGATACAGTAAACCTCAAGTGAAGCATCGGAATCTATAACTAGTGTCACAGGAATGTTTCAAACATAGTCAGAAAGAAGAGTCAGTCTTCTTGTCCTTAAGTCGCATTGTGCCTTTTGTATTTAATTCGGATGCAATTTCTGTGTTTCATGGTCAATAAGAAGGTCTAAGGGATACAGTAAACCTGGAGTGAAGCATCGGAATCCATAACTAGTGTCACAGGAATGTTTCAAAACATAGACAGTATGAAGATACAGTCTTCTTGTACTTAAGTCGGCATTGTGCCTTTTGTATTTAATTCCGATGCAATTACTGTGTTTCTTCGTCAATAAGAAGGTCCAGGGGATACAGTAAACCTGAAGTGAAGCACCGGAATATATAACTAGTGTCACAGAAATGGTTCAAAACATAGACAGTAGGAAGAGTCAGTCTTCTTGTACTTAATTCGGCATTGTGCCTTTTCTATATAATTCCGATGCAATTTCTGTATTGTATCGTCAATAAGATGGTCAGAGGGATACAGTAAACCTGAAGTGAAGAATCGGAATCTATAACTAGTGTCACAGGAATGGTTCAAAACATAGTCAGTAAGAAGAGTCAGTCTTCTTGTCCTTAAGTCGGTATTGTGCCTTTTGTATTTAATTCCGGTGCAATTTCTGTGTTTCATCGTCAATAGGAAGGTCCAAGGGATACAGTAAACCTGGAGTGAAGCATCGGAATCTATAACTAGTGTCACAGGAATGTTTCAAAACATAGACTGTATGAAGATACAGTCTTCTTGTACTTAAGTCGGCATTGTGCCTTTTGTATTTAATTCCGATGCAATTTCTGTGTTTCATCGTCAATAAGAAGGTCCAAGGGATACAGTAAACCTGAAGTGAAGCATCGGAATATATAACTAGTGTCACAGAAATGGTTCAAAACATAGACAGTAGGAAGAGTAAGTCTTCTTGTACTTAATTCAGCATTGTGCCATTTCTATTTAATTCCGATGCAATTTCTGTGTTTCATCGTCAATACGATGGTCAGAGGGATACGGTAAACCTGAAGTGAAGCATTGGAATGTATAACTAGTGTCGCAGGAATGGTTCAAAACATAGACAATAAGAAGAGTCAGTCTTCTTGTACTTGAGTTGGCATTGTGCCTTATCTATTTAATTCCCAGGCAATTTCTGTGTTTCATCGTCAATAAGAAGGTCAGAGGGATACAGTAAACCTGAAGTGAAGCATCGGAATCTATAACTAGTGTCACAGGAATGTTTCAAAACATAGACAGTAAGAAGAGTCAGTCTTCTTGTACTTGAGTCGGCATTCTGCATATTGTATTAAATTTCCGATGCAATTTCTGTGTTTTATCGTCAATCAGAAGGTTCAAGGGATTCAGTAAACCTGAAGTAAAGCATCGGAATCTATAACTAGTGTCAATGGAATGGTTCAATACATGGACAGTAGGAAGAGTCAGTCTATTTGTACTTAATTCGGCATTGTGCCTTTTGTATTTAATTCCGATGCAATTTCTGTGTTTCATCGTCAATAAGAAGGTCCAAGGGATACAGTGAACCTGAAGTGAAGCATCGGAATCTATAACTAGAGTCACAGGAATGTTTCAAAACATAGTCAGTAAGAAGAGTCAGTCTTCTTGTCCTTAAGTCGGCATAGTGCCTTTTGTTTTTAATTCCGATGCACTTTCTGTGTTTCATTGTCAATAAGAAGGTCAGAGGGATACAGTAAACCTGAAGTGAAGCATCGGAAACTATAACTAGTGTCACAGGAATGGTTCAAAACATAGTCAGTAAGAAGAGTCAGTCTTCTTGTCCTTAAGTCGGTATTGTGCCTTTTGTATTTAATTCCGGTGCAATTTCTGTGTTTCATCGTCAATAGGAAGGTCCAAGGGATACAGTAAACCTGGAGTGAAGCATCGGAATCTATAACTAGTGTCACAGGAATGTTTCAAACATAGTCAGAAAGAAGAGTCAGTCTTCTTGTCCTTAAGTCGCATTGTGCCTTTTGTATTTAATTCGGATGCAATTTCTGTGTTTCATGGTCAATAAGAAGGTCTAAGGGATACAGTAAACCTGAAGTGAAGCATCGGAATATATAACTAGTGTCACAGAAATGGTTCAAATCATAGACAGTAGGAAGAGTCAGTCTCCTTTTACTTAATTCGGCATTGTGCCTTTAGTATTTAATTCCGATGCAAATTCTGTGTTTCATCGTCAATAAGAATGTCAGAGGCATTCAGTAAACCTGAAGTGAAGCATCGGAATCTATAACTAGTGTCACAGGAATTGTTCAAAACGTAGACAGTAAGTAGAGTCAGTCGGTTTTGTGCTTTTTGTATTTAATTCCGATGCAATTTCTGTGTTTCATCGTGAATAAGGTCAGAGGGATACAGTAAAGCTGAAGTGAAGCATCGGAATCTATAACTAGTGTCACAGGAATGGTTCAAAACATAGTCAGTAAGAAGAGTCAGTCTTCTTGTCCATAAGTCGGCATTGTGCCTTTTGTATTTAATTCCGATGCAATTTCTGTGTTTCATCGTCAATAAGCAGGTCCATGGGATACAGTAAACCTAGAGTGAAGCATCGGAATCTATAACTAGTGTCACAGGAATGGTTCTAAACATAGACATTAAGAAGAGTCAGTCTTCTTGTACTTAAGTCGGCATTGTGCCTTATCTATTTAATTCCCAGGCAATTTCTGTGTGTCTTCGTCAATAAGACGGTCAGAGGGATACAGTAAACCTGAAGTGAAGCATCGGAATCTATAACTAGTGTCACAGGAATGCTTCAAAACATAGTCAGTAAGAAGAGTCAGTCTTCTTGTCCTTAAGTCGGCATTGTGCCTTTTGTATTTAATTCCGATGCAATTTCTGTGTTTCATCGTCAATAAGAAGGTCCAAGGGATACAGTAAACCTGGAGTGAAGCATCGGAATATATAACTAGTGTCACAGGAATGGTTCAAAACATAGACAGTAAGAAGAGTCAGTCTTCTTGTACTTAATTCGGCATTGTGCCTTTTCTATTTAATTCCGATGCAATTTCTGTGTTTCATCGTCAATAAGAAGTTCAGGGGGATGCAGTAAATTTGAAGTGAAGCATTGGAATCTATAACTAGTGTCACAGGAATGGTTCAAAACATAGACAGTAAGAAGAGTCAGTCTTCTTGTACTTGAGTCGGCATTGTGCCTTTTGTATTTAATTCCGATGCAATTTCAGTGTTGCATCGTCAATAAGAATGTAAAAGGGATACTGTAAGCCTGGAGTGATGCATCGGAATCTATAACTAGTGTCACAGGAATGCTTCAAAACATAGTCAGTAAGAAGAGTCAGTCTTCTTGTCCTTAAGTCGGCATTGTGCCTTTTGTATTTAATTCCGATGCAATTTCTGTGTTTCATCGTCAATAAGAAGGTCCAAGGGATACAGTAAACCTGGAGTGAAGCATGGGAATATATAACTAGTGTGACAGGAATGGTTCAAAACATAGACAGAAAGAAGAGTCAGTCTTCTTGTACTTAATTCGGCATTGTGCCTTTTGTATTTAATTCCGATGCAATTTCTGTGTTTCAACGTCAATAAGAAGGTCCAAGGGATACAGTAAACCTGAAGTGAAGCATCGGAATCTGTAACTAGTGTCACAGGTATGGTTCAAAACATAGTCAGTAAGAAGAGTCAGTCTTCTTGTCCTTAAGTCAGCGTTGTGCTTTTTGTATTTAATTCCGGTGCAACTTCTGTGTTTCATCGTCAATAAGAAAGTCAGAGGGATACAGTAAACCTGAAGTGAAGCATCGGAATCTATAACTAGTGTCACAGGAATGTTTCAAAACATAGACAGTAAGAAGAGTCAGTCTTCTTGGACTTGAGTCGGCATTGTGTCTTTTGTATTAAATTCCGATGCAATTTCTGTATTTCATCGTCTATAAGAAAGTCCAAGGATACAGTAAACCTGAAGTCAAGCTTCGAAATCTATAACTAGTGTCACAGGAATGGTTCAAAACATAGACAGTAAGAAGAGCCAGTCTTCTTGTACTTAATTCGGCATTGTGCCTTTTCTATTTAATTCCGATGCAATGTCTGTGTTTCATCGTCAATAACAAGTTCAGAGGGATAATGTGAACCTCAAGTGAAGCATCGGAATCTATAACTAGTGTCACATGAATGGTTCAAACATAGACAGTAAGAAGAGTCTTTTTTCTTGTACTTAAGTCAGCAATGTGCCTTTTGTATTTAATTGCGATGCAATTTCTATGTTTCATCGTCAATAAGAATGTCAGAGGGATACAGCAAACCTGAAGTGAAGCATCGGAATCTATAACTTGTGTCACAGAAATGGATCAAAACATAGACAGTAAGAAGTGTCAGTTTTCTTGTACTTAAGTCGGAATTGTGCCTTTTGTATTTAATTCCGATGCAAATTCAATGTTTCATCGTCAATAAGAAGGTCAGAGGCATACAGTAAACCTGAAGTGAAGCATCGGAATCCATAACTAGCGTCACAGGAATTGTTCAAAACGTAGACAGTAAGAAGGGTCAGTCGGTATTGTGCCTTTTGTATTAAATTCCGATGCAATTTCGGTGTTTTATCGTCAATAAGAAGGTCCAAGGGATTCAGTAAACCTGAAGTCAAGCATCGGAATCTATAACTAGTGTCAATGGAATGGTTCAAAACATAGACAGTAGGAAGAGTCCGTCTCCTTGTACTTAATTCGGCATTGTGCCTTTTGTATTTAATTCCGATGCCTTGTCTGTGTTTCATCGTCAATCATAAGGTGCAAGGGATACAGTAAACCTGAAGTGAAGCATCGGAATATATAACTAGTGTCACAGAAATGGTTCAAAACATAGACAGTAGGAAGAGTCAGTCTTCTTGTACTTAATTCGGCATTGTGCCTTTTGTATTTAATTCCGATGCAATTTCTGTGTTTCATCGTCAATAAGAAGGTCAGAGGGATACAGTAAACCTGAAGTGAAGCATCGGAATCTATAACTAGTGTCACAGGAATGGTTCAAAACATAGTCAGTAAGAAGGGTCAGTCTTCTTGTCCTTAAGTCAGCATTGTGCCTTTTGTATTTAATTCCGGTTCAATTTCTGTGTTTCATCATCAATAAGAAAGTCAGAGGGATACAGTAAACCTGAAGTGAGCATCGGAAACTATAACTAGTGTCACAGGAATGTTTCAAAAAATAGACAGTATAAAGATACAGTCTTCTTGTACTTAAGTCGGCATTGTGCCTTTTGTATTTAATTCCGATGCAATTTCTGTGTTTCATCGTCAATAAGAAGGTCCAAGGGATACAGTAAACCTGAAGTGAAGCATCGGAATATATAACTAGTGTCACAGAAATGGTTCAAAACATAGACAGTAGGAAGAGTCAGTCTTCTTGTACTTAATTCGGCATTGAGCCTTTTCTATTTAATTCCGATGCAATTTCAGTGTTTCATCGTCAATAAGAAGGTCAGAGGGATACAGTAAACCTGAAGTGAAGCATTGGAATGTATAACTAGTGTCACAGGAATGGTTCAAAACATAGACAGTAAGAAGAGTCAGTCTTCTTGTACTTGAGTCGGCATTGTGCCTTTTGTATTAAATTCCGATGCAATTTCTGTGTTTTATCGTCAATAAGAAGGTCTAAGGGATTCAGTAAACCTGAAGTCAAGCATCGGAATATATAACTAGTGTCAATGGAACGGTTCATTACATAGACAGTAGGAAGAGTCAGTCTTCTTGTACTTAATTCGGCATTGTGCCTTTTGTATTTAATTCCGATGGAATTTCTGTGTTTCATCGTGAATAAGGTCAGAGGGATACAGTAAACCTGAAGTGAAGCATCGGAATCTATAACTAGTGTCACAGGAATTGTTCAAAACATAGACAGTAAGAAGAGTCAGTCGGTATTGTGCCTTTTGTATTAAATTCCGATGCAATTTCTGTGTTTCATCGTGAATAAGGTCAGAGGGATACAGTAAACCTTGAAGTGAAGCATCGGAATCTATAACTAGTGTCACAGGAATGGTTCAAAACATTGTCAGTAGGAAGAGTCAGTCTTCTTGTCCCTAAGTCGGCATTGTGCCTTTTGTATTTAATTCCGATGCAATTTCTGTGTTTCATCGTCAATAAGAAGTTCCAAGGGTTACAGTAAACCTAGAGTGGAGCATCGGAATCTATAACTAGTGTCACAGGAATGGTTCAAAACATAGACATTAAGAAGAGTCAGTCTTCTTGTACTTAAGTCGGCACTGTGCCTTTTCTATGTAATTCCGAGGCAATTTCTGTGTGTCTTCGTCAATAAGAAGGTCAGAGGGATACAGTAAACCTGAAGTGAAGCATCGGAATCTATAACTAGTGTCACAGGAATGGTTCAAAACATAGACAGTAGGAAGAGTCAGTC